>NC_140210.1:6742191-7342191 GCF_951802725.1 Rutilus rutilus | reverse complement strand
ATGCTTCCAACACGCTTGCGTGTCACGTGAAAAATAGGCGTCGGTTCTATTTCTAGCATGCACGCATTTTCCGCACGTGTCACGCAGGCAGTGTGTTAGCTCTAACCTGTTAACATGGGAGCCGAAATAAAAACGAACACGCCACGCAGCTGAGACGCTCACGCCACGCATCCAGTGTGTCGCCGGCCTTACAAATCTGGAACGTGGTCATTCTTAGAAGTATCGATACTATTAAATTTAGGAATCGTGACGTTTTTAATTTCCGAGAATCGCGATACTTTTGAAGTATCGGTGCACCGTGCAACACTACCGTAAAGCAGTCGAATTTTGTAGTTCTTTTTGTGCTCGGGTTACTACCCGAACCCCGAAGTTCCGTAGTGCCAGTAAAAGCGATACAGACCCCGTCAAGCTATGGCAGACACCGATTGTAAGTCGATGTACCATCACAAGAGTCATCGAAATATATTATGAAGGTTGAAAAACTACATGGTGTTGCTTTAATATGGGGAATACAGTGGGATTGCTTTGGGTTACAGCTCACATAAGAGTGCAAGGAAACGATTAGGCCGATAAAATGGAAAAAAAATAAAAAATAATAATAGTAATAAAAAAATAAACAAACCTGTATATACATTTTGAGTATTGGAAGTAAAGTATGGAAGGGTTGAGTGTAAATTATTCAGCAAGGATTAATAAAATGATTGCAAAAAGAATGGGAAGAGGGAAATAAAGGCAGACATAATTTTTTTCTTCAGCCAATAGTGAAAAATTAAATAAATATAGGTTTAGGAAGGAGGGATAGTGTGGTTATTACTAGACTAAGATTGGTGCACATTGAATTATGGGCTGGCATTGGTTGTAAAGCATCCAGATGACAGATGCATATGTGGAGAAGTGTCGAATCTTTCTATTCCTGTGAGAAGGTCTGAACTCAAAGCACATTTTTCCTATTGCTGTTTTACAGGGATTTGTCAAGGAAATAAAGGAGGATAAAGACTCAACTGAGTTATTTAGAAGTGCAATAGCTCCACTGAATGGCGTCCATAACTATGGCAAAATCACGTGGGCTGACAGAAGCTTTAAATGAAGTTCTGTAAAATGTTGTTTTCATTTGACAGACAAGAAGAAGCCCTAAAAAAAAAGCTGGAAAACTTCTCTCCGAGTTCTGAAGATGTAAAGGACATCAAGATTCTGGTTGCTGGAGAAATTGCTGCAGGAAAGTCCAGCTTTATTAACTCTGTTGATAGTGCCTTTCAAGGACGGATCACCACTAGAGCGCTAGCTAATTCATCTGCTGCTGGTTACAGTTTCACACAAAATGTAGGTATTTGTCACCTATACAGTTGCATGTTTTCTTTCTAAAAGACCTAGAGATGTCCAGTTGACCTACTCTTGAGCATTTTAGTTAATCATATGATGATTTCTTGGAAATTGTTTACAAATATTTATGCCTCTATATTTTTGGTCTTCACTAGCTCAAAGCATATACCATCAGAAGAGGGAAAACATCTTTGCCCTTCGTCTTCAAGGACATAATGGGCTTAGAAGCTGAGGCAATGGCTGGGTCACAACCAGAGGACATCATCAACACTCTGTATGGCCATGTGAAGGATGGCTATAAAGTAATAAACCCCTATATTGTGATAATAACATTTCGACATAAAGTTTGTGTGTGTGCAACAGGTTTGACGAATAACATATATTGCTTATTTCCAATCTTAGTTTGATGGGAAGCAGCCACTCACTCATAAGGATCAACATTACATCAGTGACCCCACCCTCTCCGATAAGGCTTTCTGTCTGGTGTATGTCATACCTGCAAATCTAATCCACTTAACAGATAATAAACTTATTGACAAGTTGAAGATCATCCGCCAGAGAATCAGTGATGAGGGTAAATCTGAATGTTTAATTATGATTTTCATTCATGAGTTCACATCCATAACATGAGAGAGAAGTGGGCATGAATTGGGTTGAATTTGTGTGTGTTTTTCAATGTGTAGGTGGAAAAAAATCCAGATACAATAATGCCAAGTGCAAACAGGGCATGTTACAAGGCTCAACTTTTCTGCTTAATTAATTATATCATGTAGATATGTACAACAAACTGCCTTAAATGTGGAAAAAAAATTGTGGAAAAACAATGTAAATAACCTTTACATTGCCTCTGCATTTGCTGTAGGGATTCCTCAAGTGGTTGTCATGACCAAAGTGGATGAAGCATGTCCGCTGGTCAAAAATAATCTAAGAAAGATCTACACCAGCAAGAAGATCAAAGAGAAGGTATGTGATATCATCCAAAGACATACACGTGTTTCAACTTATCAATCACATCTAATTGTCTGACCTAACATTCTGTTCCTGTCCAGATCGACTTGTGCAGTGCCAAAACGGGTGTGCCATTGTCAAACATCTTCCCAGTGAAGAACTACCATGATGAGATTGACACGAAGGGTGACATTGATGCTCTGATACTAAAGGCACTTGAAAAGATTGTTCAGAGTGCTGATGATAAATTGATCGACATTCAAAGCTAAATCACATATAATGCATTTGGAGTGGGTAATTCTTTGATTGTGATACATTTTCATTTTCACAGGAACATCATTTTAAGAAGATTGTGGTTTAAAACTAGCATTGAGAGGACTGTGTTTTGTATTTAGTTTTACAAATATGTACAGCAGGGTTCAAAGTCAATGAAAATCTGGGACTCTAAATCTAATGTTAACCTGGAAATTAATAGAAAGATTCAGAATTTTCTTTTTCTTTTAAGAAAAGTAAAGTTACAATGTAAAATCTTTCTACATTTTACAACATTAAAACTATTAAATTACACAAATAAGTAATGTGGGAATAATGCAGTGACACTTTCGTATTTTAGATTCTTCAAAACATTTATGAACAAAATAACTTTTGTTTATTGAGATCTGTTGAATAAATCCTATTTACAGTTTTTCTCGATTGTTTACACACATTTTCTGGTACTTGAGACACAATGACCACAACATGTAACTCATTCACCAACCCCCTGAGCCAATTCTGCTAAACTACAAGCACAATTCCTGCTGTACACTCAAATTGCAGTTCTAAAACACACTTTTTTCAAAACACTACACACAATTCTCTGCTTTTGGCACAATTTTCATGCAGAGAATCTCTTGTTTTCAGAAGGAACACACTGCCATTCAAATATGCACACTGACTCATCACATGGGCAAACACCCGTCACACAGTTTTACAATTAGCAATCAGAGCTTTAGCATAAAAGAGCAACAGGTCAGCTCTTCAATGGAGCAATGGATGCCAACATTGGATTTTTTTTTTATTACTGTAACTGTATACAGTAAATTCTTCTGTTGTTTTGTATGTAGACCACTGTATGTACAACTTTGTGTTGGTTGGGATGTACACTGTGTACATTGTTTTTGTGGGAAAAATAAAATATATTCGTTACCGTGTATTTGTGTGTTCTGAGTATACAAACAATATTCTCAGATATTTTACAACACACTTATGTATGTACTGTCTGTAGTAAGTGTAACACTGAACAAAAAAAGGCCTAAGTCATTACGATGAATGGAGAAGAAGTGTTTTACATTCATCATAGTGTTTTACATTGAGCACATCAGTGTTCAACTGGTTCTTATAAATGTCTATTCATATGATGGTTTGTGTGTGTCATTTGAAAACAAAATACCATTTTGAGAAGAAATAACATTGTTTTGAATGTAAAGTTTCATTTTGCAGGAGAATTGAGGGGTTTTGCCCATTGTGTGTGTGTTTTTGGATTTGTGTGTAGAGTTCTGAGAATATGAGGCATGCTTTCAGAAAATGTGTGTAAACAATCGAGAAAAACTGTAATCTTGAATTGTTCATTTTTCTTGACAATACATGCATTCAACCTGTCCCAAAACAGCGAATTTGGGGATCTGGAGCAATCAGACTGAGAGAAAGCCTTTCTTTAAAGTACGGAGCCCCTGAGGGGACCTTTGCAAAAAAAAAAAAATAATAATAATACGACTATCGCGTGCGCACGAGAAAGTTTTGCGTGCTCACGCGGTACAATTTCCGGTTTGGTTATAGTGTCATTACTACAAATGTGGGAAAAGGGATGAGATGAGAGTATGCTTGGAGCATGCCTCCAGAGATTTGTCTTATTATAGGGAGTTTGCATTTCTTATTGCCTAGACCATGTTGTCATTTAGAAAGCACTAGCATTCAATATTGTTCACTCAAGTCAGCACAGCTTCAGCTCAGTTAGCACACAATTACCCAGGTGGAAACACTAATTGAAACACTAGTCAAAATTGAACACACATCAATCAGATCCTTTAATAGATAGATAAAAGTTTGAGTTTTGGAACAATGGATCCAGAAAGACATGAAGGAAGAGATTGAGGAGGGATAAGAAGGAGGACGAAGGGCAAGGGCAAGAAGACAAGCAGTCTCAGATGAAATTCAAGCCACTCTAGTTGCCCATGTCTTTGTCAATGGTATGACTATGAGGGAGGCTGGGCCAAATTTGAGTCGCTTTACCGTCACCTCGAGAACCTTCAGGGAGAATTCTATCACTGAATAAGAGACAAACATTACCAATAGTCTTTGATGAGGTTTATTTTCTTGCAAGAAAAGGCCAGCAGTCGTACAGTTACACAGAGTGGCACAGAGTGTGACAGTGAAGGGAGGCATCCTTTCTCCTTTATAGTCTTGACTCCCAGAATGTTATCTTTCTAGGCCAATGATGGTATTTCAACCAGATGTGGAACATTCTTAGACGTGTTCATCATTGTCTCCTTGAGTAGAGGCCCTCCTGTCACATCCCAACAACATAACTTACCAGTTTTGGAAATGTTGTTTTGAATTTATTGCTCCAGTGTGTTAGACTATGTTGTAGTGTGTGTGATTTTGAGGGCTTGTGTGTCCTGTCTGAGGGCAAAGTTTGGTTTTTCAGCAAGAGTGAATGGTTTTGAGTGTAGAGCTTCATTCTGACCTGAAAATAGGATGTTTGGGGAATTGGGTGAGACGTTATGGATTTATGTTTACTGTTTTGAGAATACGAGGCATAGTTTCAAGAAACGTGTTTAAGCAATCGAGAAAAACTGTAAGTCAAATACTAATTTGCTCAATAACTCAAAATCTTGCACAAAAAAACAAACAAAAAAACATTATATTAATTTCAGCATTTACTCTCCCTTTTGAGTGCTATGTGATGATTCTTTCAAAATTCCCCAAACATGTATGAATAATTCCCTTTAAGCTAAATTTACCTGTTTCCCTTACAAGGAAGTAGTCTTAATAGTGCACCGTCTCATCTGACTGAAATGAAATGCAGTGCAGCAAGTTGCAAGCACCTTAACTTCACAGAACATTTCATTTCACTCACAATTCACTCCTCGCTTATAATGTATGGTGTTCGGCTCTTTTTTTAAAGTGAAACTTCATAAACATTGCTGTAACATAGTAAACATAGTCACTGTAAAGTCTGTGTCAGCAAAACTGGCTCTTTGATTGAGAAGTTAAAATGAAAGGAAAGACACAATGAAACTAGAATAACAAGTTTAATTTATTTATAGGACTTTTCCCTAGACTTCTTCCTCCTTTCAACACCTTCCTCCTTGTGAAATCTTTGACCTATAGGCTAATTTTCAACCACTCATTCTTTTCCTCATTGCTCTGCCTCATGGCCAACTAGTCACTGCATTATAACAAAGTTTACCCAGTCAACATAGATTAATGCCATTATGTTAAGACAACGGAATTTAGCAAATCAAATGAAGCTTGCACTGGAGTTTGAAGAACCACAATATATTCAAGAATAAGCATGAGGAGGTCTGATAAAAACAGACCCCATTGAAGATGTTAGCCTATTTGTTGTCTTTCCTTAATAACCACTCGGTCTTGAAATATTACACCGTTTAATTTGATGTATCCTATTTTTCTGTTTATTGTCTCTCCCTCAAAGAAAGATGATACAGAGAGCAAGAGTGAGGATCCTACGGACATGGTGGCGGGAAAAATATAGGATGGGTGTCAGGTTTGGGGGTGAGGAAAGTAGCGAGGACTCAATGATGCAGATTAATGGACTTTTAATTAATAATAAAAATAAAACAAAAACAAACAAAACTACCCCGAGGGGGGAAACAGGACTTGACTTGAGAATGGAAACCATAGAGGGAACATTTGACAACGATCTGGCACAGGACTGAAAACACAAGGAGAATAAAAAAGGAGAAAACAAGGCAGCTAGGGTGACAGCACTAAACGTTCTACAGAGAAACGTACTCAGTTACTAACGTAACCTCGGTTCTCTCTAGAAGAGGGAACAAGTACTGCGTAATATCTTACGCTAGGGGAAAACCTCTTTTCCGCGAGATATTGAAGCCAAAAATTATCCTTAATTTTGAATTAATGTAAAATGCGTTGCGGCAGCATGCAGACATAGGCGAGACAGCTCACGCGCCCATTGGCTGCCCTGCGGCAACTGCAGCAGCCTATCGAGAGAGGCCCCTCGTGACGTCAGATCCAATGAGGGCGCTTTTCGCCCACTGCCTCACGTCCCGCCGAAACAGGCGTGGCTTGGGCCTATAAATATGGCTCGACAGGCTGTAGTTTTTTCATCGCCGAAGCGAACCAGAGCGTGATGCATGCACGGCAAGATACGCAGTACTCGTTCCCTCTTCTAGAGAGAACCGAGGTTACGTTAGTAACCGAGTACGTTCTCTTACGAGAGGTCTCTCGTACTGCGTAATATCTTACGCTAGGGGAACACAGTGTAAAACGCCGTGCGTGCTGAGATCCAACACCAAAGTCCCAAGGGCAAGTGCCCGGGGCTCATATAGTGCATGATCATCAGGGACTCGCAGAGAGTCCAGGAAAGAGGGGCTAGAACAGCATCATTCCTGTAATAAATAGCATCCTATAAGGAGCAAATTATATCAATAGTGTTCCACACAGTCAGGGCAAAAAACTCGGCTTGGTCTGATGAATATTATGGTTCTTACATACTGCCCATAGAGTTATTTATTCGATCAGCGAGCGGCGCTCAAGCAGTTTCAGTATTCTGAGCCGATAGCATCGGGCAGACAGTACTGATTTTTAGACCGAAAGCAGCTTAGCCTGCAAGGCGGGAACCTCTAGGTTATAAAACCTTATAAATGTAGACGGGGAGGCCCAGCCTGCCGCCATACAGATATCTTGCAAGGCAATCCCACTAGACCAAGCCCACGACGAGGCCATGCCTCTTGTGGAGTGCGCTCTGACACCTAACGGGCACTGCAGGCCCTTAGAAGTGTAAGCCAGCGCTACAGCATCAACTTAGGGCTGCACGATTAATCGCAATTTACATGTAATCGCACTTAAATCGAGATGGCTTATCACGATTTTCAAATCGCAAAGGCTGCAATTATTTTTTATGCGCAGTTTGTCATTGATGTACGGCTCTGTAAATGCTGCTCCATGAAAGCACTGTGAGTTTGAGTCACTTATAACGTGCATTTGAAAAAACAACACGCATCAAACATCTTTCCAAAACATGAGAAGCATTTATGAACCTCTTTTTAATAACATGCAACATTTAATAACATGCATTTACTCCAAACTCACTTCATAACGACAGCTGAGCTCCTCCTTCTGTGAGATGATGTGCTTCTTACACAGAATAAGGCAGTCGTCTATTTATAAGTAATGTTTAATCCAAGCATTTCAGTCTTCTGTTTATTCAGCTACACCGATAGGGATTTCCTGGAATGATGCGCATTATTGTACTTCTGCGGCGGGGCATATTTAGCGTGTTTGCATGAGAGCGCCCTCTGGCATTCAAATGGGGCAGTATTTACTACCAGTCAGCCGCACTCCACTGACAAGCTGCGCACAAAATAATCGCAGCCTTTGCCAAATCGCGTGCGATTTTATTGCGATTAATCGTGCAGCCCTACATCAACTATCCACCTGGATAGACTCTGTTTCGACACAGCTAGTCCCTTAGATCATCCGTTGAACGAATCAAAGAGCTGCTCCGTCTGTCTGAAGACAGTCGAGCAAGACACATAAGCCCTTAATGTCCTGACCGGGCAAAGGAAGCTCGCGTCCTTCTCCTCATTAGAGACCGACAGGGAAATCACCTGAGCCCTAAACGGTGTGTTGAGGGATTTTGGAACGTACCCGTGCCTTGGTTTGAGTATGACTTTCGAGTCATTTGGCCCAAATTCCATACACGTCGTGCTCACTGAGAGCGCTTGCAAGTCCCCTATACGCTTTACTGAAGCGAGAGCCAGAAGAAACGCTGTCTTGAAAGACAAGTGTTTGATATCTATTGATTGGATTGGCTCGAATGGGGCACCTTTCATGGCTTCCAAGACCGTAGAAAGGTCCCACATGGGAACTGAGGGAGGTCTGGGAGGATTCAGCCTCTTAGCTCCTCTAAGGAAGCGAATGATCAGATCATTCCTTCCAAGTGACTGGCCAAGTGTCGGTTTAGTGAATGCTGCTATGGCCGCCACAAACCTTGAGCGTGGATGGGGTTCTACCCTTTTCCAATAGCTCTTGCAGGAAGGAGAGAACCTCCGTCACCCCACAGTCTGAGGGTGAAAATCCATGAGCTGTGCACCAGCTAGAGAACACAGACCATTTCGAGGAATAGAGCCGTCTAGTAGACGGGGCTCTAGCCTGCGTGATCGTGTTTAACACTCCCACCGGGAGGTTAGCGGGTACCCGTTGATGGCCCACGCATGTAGGGACCAAAGCTCTGGGCGAGGATGCCAGATCAAGCCCTTGGCCTGAGAGAGGAGGTCCCTCCTCACTGGTATCGGCCATGGGGCAGTGCTCGTCAGCTGCATCAGAACCGGGAAGCAAGCTTGGTTCGTCCAGAACGGAGCCACAAGTAGCACTGAGCATCCGTTTATCCCTGATTCGCTCTAATACCTGAGGTAGGAGCGTGATGGGGGGAAAAGCATAGAGCGGGCAGCGGGGCCAGACGTGGGCCAGCGCATCCCTGCTCTTGGAGAAAAACTCCGGACAGTGAGCGTTTTCCTGAGACGCAAACAGGTCTACCTTCGCTCTGCCGAATGTCTTCCACAGCAGTTGGACTGTCTGCGGGTGTAGAGACCATTCTCCTGCCGGAACATTGTTCCTGGACAGTCTGTCTGGTCCCATATTCAGGTGGCTTGGCACGTGCGCTGCTCTCAGCGAGCGCAGATTGTGCTGAGCCCAGACCAGGAGGCGCTCCGTCAGCCTGTAAAGGTTTCGGGACCTGATTCCTCCTTGGCGATTTATATAGGCCACCACCGACATGTTGTCCGAACGGACCAAGACGTGGTGTCTTTTTATCTGGGGACAAAAGCGCCTCAGCGCGTTGTTGACTGCCATCATCTCCAGGCAGTCCGTAGACACCACCTTCACACTCGAGGACACTCGCTTACACCTGACCGGTACCAGTCGGTCTCCAAGATTTCAGAGCTGAGACGCATTTCTGATCGACCTTGAGGCGAAAAAGACCGCAGTACTCGCGCTTTCATCCAGAACTGCAGTGGGCGCATGTGAAGCAGACTCAACTGGAGTACTGATGATGCGGAGGCCATAAGACCCAGCAATTTCTGAAACTTTCTGAGCGGGACCATAGTGCCGCAGTGGAAGGATTTCGTATTTCATGCGCTGAATATTCAGTCTAGGCTGTGGCGATAGTTGTGCTGTAATAGACAGCGAGTCCAGTTCTGTGCCCAGAAAAGATATTCTCTGACTGGGAGACAGTGAACTCTTCGCCCAATGGACTATATGCACGGCCACTTCCTGGTTTAGATAAGTCAGCTCAGTCATTTCCGGTCAACTGTCAAAAATCAAGCGGCCGTGAAGATGTCTTTCTACACGCGCTGCCTTCAGGATTTACCTCAAGTTAACATCAATGATGTACACCGCCTTATTCAGGAAAACTCCAAGGCTTCGTCCAGTAAACGGGAAAAAGGATTTAAGTTGTACATATCCAGTTATATTCATGACTGTGAAGGTAAGTTATCGATTATCAAGACTGCTGTTATGATGTTGTTTACGAGATAGGATCGCTAGCAAACATCCAAACAGTTAACATTACATAGTTTTTAACGTTAACTTATCTTAGTTGTCAGCATTTAAATGTACAAAACGTGTCTAGGTACTCTCCCGTGATTACCACGCTCGACATATACACTAGTATGTTGTTATATAACATGAAACTTTAAAATACCACAATCGTTAGCTGCTGTCTGTAACTTTTTTTATTTTCAAAATTAACACAATTTATATGATGAGCGAGTACATGAATCAATTTTCCAAACCGTGTTTTTGTCTTATCCTGAATCACTACGTTACACACCTATAATAGTGTTTATATTGGGACTATTTTAGACCAGTCGGCTTGTATCACTATGTATGGACTGGAGTAATTAAGTAACCACATCCCTGCGTGACTCGCCATAGATATAAACATAGAAAAGTAGCTCCGGCTACAATGTTCTTCCGCAAGACGCATGCATTTTTATTAACCGCTAGAGTGCCAAATGTTACAGATTTTCCCTTTTGAATGATGTACTCTTATCTGTATGACCATAAATAACAGCAGGCAGTATAAGATGTTTCCACTACTGAGGAAAAATCCAAGTGCATGTGTATTGATATTCCATGTGTTGTAATTGTTTTGTTTCTCAGTTTCTGACAAGAACGAGGCAGGAGAGGTTTCTGTGAGGGCAAGATGCTTCAGGTCTATGAGGAAAAATGAGAGACCACACAACTTGAGTGTAGGGGAATGAGATCAGATGCAATGCAATAAGGTTTACAGTGTCTGCTCTCTAGGAATTAAATGAAAAAAAATATATATATATATATATATATTATTGCAGAGAGTGATTGTAATAGACCACTGTTTGGAGTTTACAAAGGCCTACAGCCTAACTGTTGCTGTCAGGACAGTAGTTCACTGTACCACTATATCAACTGCACACTGTGTATTCTAACAAGTATTTACACAGTAATTAATTACAAATACAGCCTATTAAGATTCAGTAGAGTTAGTTAGCTTGCCAAAATTTGACACTGTAGCCCAAGGAAGGTTCAAACACTAGCTACAGTGTAAACCAACATAATTTAACTAATGATTATCTATTCCAGTAATTAGTGACTATGATTGCCTGAATCCTAAAACACAGAATATATACAATTGATCTCTTTTTCGCTTACAGGTTGTCCTCAAACACACTAAACCTGTTGAGCTGATGGCCTGTCAGTGCTCATGTGTGGCAGGGCTTGCTCTATGTAATCACATTGCAGCATTGCTCTTCCAAACAGCACATTACAGCCAACAGGGAGCAACAGCTGTCCCCCCGACTCACAGCTGCACAGGGTCTGAGCAGCAATGGCACAAACCCAGGACCCAGGTGATGCTGCTCAACACTATCACAATTAATACATTGTTAATTTACACATTATAATATAATCCTACATCTTCTTTGTTACTTAAATTGTGTTTTTGTTCTCACATCAACTTCCAATATCACAGATAGTGCAGCATCTTTTCTTATGAAAATAGGTAAATCATTGAGCTAAAGTAAACTAAATACAGCACAAATAAGTTATTATACAACATTCATTTACAGGGTTTTAAGCCTGGTCCAACAAATGAAATGGTGGTATTGTCAACTAGGCCCAAGGAGAGAAGATTGGCAGAAGGCATCAGGTAAGGTGTAGGAATGGGAAGTTGTTTTACTACATGCATGTGTTGAAAATATGTATTAAAATGTAAAATACTTTTTTCAGACTGGTTTATGATCACTGTAATCGACACATTACATGAACCTTTAATTAACACTGTGTGCGTGTCTTTTATGTATGTTTTCAGGAGCAACCTGTATAAAGCTGCCTGTAACCTGACCTGTGGCCTTCCAGACATGTCAGTTCTACGGGTGAAGGATATTTACGAAGGCATGTCAAAAGAAACTGCTCCTTTAATAGCCACCATGGGGATTTCAGGGGATGTGCCTTTAGTGGACAGCGCTTTTGGAAAAGTCCAAGAAGGGAGTTTACTGTCCTATCAACTTCCAGCATGGAGCCCACCAAAGACCTGTCCACATAGCACTGCACCACCACGACCATACTTACCCCTGGATGGCTACTGTCTAGGTCCCTCAGAGTGCTGTTTTGTGTTGACTCACCATCAGCAGCTGCACATGACTTCTCTAGCAACAACAGAAGTCATGGCACACGAAATTGAGATGGGCACAAGACAACAAAGCACAATGAGGGAATGGCATTTATTGAGAAAGCCACGTCTAACCTCCTCTAGATTCAGGTAACTGTAAACTATACTGTGACATTCAGCACATTTTGTTTTCTCATTTAAATACTCATTTATTGTCATCTCATATAAATACTAAAGTTATTTTTATGTGTATCAATTTATTTCTAGAGAAGTTTGCCATGTGAGAGGGCAGTCCTCAGCGGCGAGTCTAGCGGTGAGAATTTTGAGGTCAGGCTATCAGTCAGCAGAAATGAAGAGGGGCCTTCAGATGGAGCCCAAAGCTATTGAGGAATACTGCTGCATTCAGGAGGTAAATCACTACCCTTGTGGGTTTATCATCCACCCCGATGCACCTTGGCTTGGCTCATCACCAGATGGGTTGGTGTACGACCCTAAAGCTGATCCTGTGTTTGGACTGGTAGAAGTGAAGTGCCCAAATTTGAGAAGCTATGTGGACTGTGCCTACCTTAGGGTCTCTGGTGGAGTGCTACAGCTCAAACAATCTCACACTTACTACTGGCAGGTGCAGGGCCAACTATTCATTTCCGGGATGAAGTGGTGTGATTTTGTTGTGTTTACTGAAGACGACATGTTCATACAAAGAATATACAGAGACGAGGGAGTCATTAAAACAATGAAGCAAAAGGTTGATTACTTTTACTTTTACTTTTATCTTCCAACACTTTTGGCTTGAAACGTTTCAATCCATTCAATCAGTTGCCATCAATTTGTACATATTTTTTGGCCCATGTTTTTTTTTAACTGTTTCCATAAATGTACAGGATCTGTTGTTAACTGATTAAATTACGTATTTTCATATACATGTTATTTGTTTGTGTGTGTTCTGAATTTATACTTCATTAGTTAACAAATAATGTAAAGTTGAATACAATTAACAAAGAGTACAAAACATAGAAATAATGTAAAAACAACAACAGTAATTATAATACAGTTAATCAGATTTTTAGTGAATAGATTTTAAGTTTAAATTATGAGATGAATGATATATACAGAGATTAAATCTAGAGGCATGTTTAATATATATTTACAAGGATTAAGAGAGGATAAAAACAAGAGGCACTTCTACTTAGCCCAAGCTTTTACAAGTGGCCCACTCTGATAATTTAACAGTAGGCATGCAACTGCATAAAGCTGATTTATGTTACCAAACATGTTTAAGGGGATGACAGTATCAAAGAATTTAAATTCCTTTAGTCTACGAATTAGGCGCTCAATGTGCACTCTGAGATGTGCAATAGATTGGGTCTCCCTGACCTCGTGCTTTGACATCTGAGGTCTTCCAGCGAGGAATGCTGGCCTGTACACCTTACAGGAAACACAGTCATCCACAAGGAAGCCTCTGTCGACCATAATTGCCATATCTGGCCTAAGCAGAGTAAGAATACCTGACTCTACAAAGATCTGTTTGTCACTTACTGAGCCGGCAAAAAGGGAGGAAACAAAGGTTACAGCGCCATGGGGAGCCATGCCAATCATTCCCTTCAGGGTACAGTGGGACTTATAGTTTGAGTATACCTCACTCTGAAGTAAAGGGGAGGAGGGTGTTTGACACCGGAGCTCTGTGCAGTCCAGAATTGTGGTGGTGTCTGGGTAGTCTTCAAACTCTGATGGCAAGTGTTCCTTGATTTTGTCTTGAGTCATCCAAATGCATTGTGAACCAAGAACAGAGAACAGAAAATTGCTCCAGGTCAGAATGATTCTGCTTACAGTAGACTGATGCACCCCATACCGCTCAGCTAGGTCCCTCTGCTTCAGACCAAGGGCAAGGTAGTTCAGGAAGAGGAACAGTTCATCTATTGCCTGTAAGGACTGACAGATCACAACACAGTTACATGTATATGTAATTGTCAAAACTGGTAGGTGTACAGTACAGTTACAACAACAGACATCTGATGGTGTGAAATTTATTTCCATTCATTCTACATTCAATCTAAAAGTGCTAGTGTTGGTCATAATGTGAACATCCTGGCTTCAGAGAGTAAAAGTCCAACCATGTATTGAACAAGTATATGATAGGATTCTGTAGCCGGAGAGTTTGGTCATAATAGCACAGATGACAGACTTACCATGGAAGCACTTTGCTTTTCAGATTCAACGTTTGCAGTTCCTGTTCTGGTTACCCGAACCATGAATCTCAGTGATGGTTCAATGACCTGCCAAAACCGCATCAGATGATCGTAAGATGAAAACCTGTAAATAGTGAAAATGTCAAAGCATTGACATTCCTTGCATTTAGCACCATACATATTATTACATTTATACACACCAGGTCAGAGGTTAACCTGAAGTAGGAAGTGACTTGCACTGGTCTATTTGACATGCTGATTATATTTAATCTTCAATGTTTGTGGTTTGGACACCATAGTGCAAAAAAACAAAAAAAAACTAAACCAAAATGTTTTTAAAATATATTTATTTCATACTAAGTATACTACAAATCGATATTTACTGACATAATGCTTGAAGCTTAGGATATAAATATTACAATTATACAATTATTTGGAGTACTTCTTTAATGCACGACGCACATTAAGCCTAAAAAGTGTTTTAATATAAAATATTTTATTTTAAATATAATTAGTAAAGATAGTATGATCACTGTATAATATCACTGTATAATATCAGTCTTTAAATGCAAGATATTTAAAGTGTTCTTAAAGTATAATGCGTTTTTATTAAATTAAATATTTCTAAATAACGTACCTGGTGTAGAAACGGATGTCACTGTCAGAACCTGTAAATCGCTGTAGCCCAAAACGCTGTTTGAGTGACATCTGTTCCATCTGCTGCCTCACATGGTCGATTTCTTCGCGAAGCCTTTCGTTTTCTTCCAGAACCGAGTCAACAAACGCGGGCTGCGGTGCTGTGCTGTAATCGTGGTCATTGGTAGATATACGTTCAGAATATTCCCCAGTTTCCATACTCTCTGGTGGTCTCGTTCTCCTTTCCCAAACCCCAAGCCTTCTCTCTCCAAGAGAGTAATTATTCCAAGGGAACAGTACAGGTACGGCACCAGACTTCAGCCTTCGCCTCCCTCCGACTTCAGCAGGCTCCTTGAGCTCTTCTGGCACAAAGTGCCGACTACACACGCGTGTATGGTGAGATATAATAAAATTGTCTCTTCTTATATTTATTATCCATTTCTTTCGCTGTTGTACGTCTGACGGGAAAGTATGAAAACTTATGACTGAATTGAATTTCGCTGAGGACGAACACTGAGGGACACAACAGTGCTCAGCTGACGTTCCCTCACAGCGCTGAAATTTAAATGCCTTTTTCATTTCCGTTAACCTAAGTTATACTTTCTTTTCACGTAGCTGTTGAATAAATAATAAATTAAATAAATAAGTTCTAGTTCAAACTTTATCTAGAAACCACTAGTCTCAAGGAGTCTTTACCTCACGGATTTGAAGGTGCCGCCCACTAACCTAAAAGTACCACAACATCAAATGACGTTCCACCGGAAGTTCACGGGCTGACTTATCTTTATGCGGAAGTTCCAAAGAACGCTCCGTGCATATAGTCCATTGACTTTGAGACCTATATTCTCGAGATGTTCGAGTAATATGGTCCTGTGTTCTATGAGCTCTGAGTGTGATCGAGCTAGAATCAGCCAATCGTCCTAGTAGTTCAAAACTCGCGTGCCCTGAAGTTTCAAGGGTGCAAGCGCCGCGTCCATGCACATTGTAAATGTACGGGGTGCTAGGGACAGGCAGAACGGCAGGACTGTGTATTGATATGTCTGGCCCTCGAAGGCAAATCTCAAAAATCGGCTGTGACGTGATGCTATTTGTATTTGGAAATACGTGTCCTTCAGATCTATTTCTACCAGAAAGACTCGGGAGATAAAATGATATAACAAGAGTAAATTTATTAATAGCTCAGCAAGCATAGTCTTTGGCGTAGGCCCCGTCCTTAGCAAGCAATGCGAGGGTAACGGAATCTGCAAATCCCGCCTGAAGATGAAGGCAGGGGCGCAGCCGACCCCCTGGAGGTAAAGGAAGGGACCATCCTGGTGGTGGTGGGGAGGATGGAGGGAAAGGACCATCTTGGAGGTGGTTGGGGAGGATGGAGGTAATTGGCGCCGTCAGTATCTGCGAACTCAGACGGATGTAAGTACCATTCTTTTATACTGAGAGTGTTAACACATGATTGGTTAGAAGTGAGTTAATTCATAACGCGCTGATTGAGTCTTCCTGGCAGAACTTAACGCTAAGCTTACATTGACATAAACCAGTCCCCTTGGTGAATTTGCGTGAGGATTTTCCTGGTTGTGAGCATTCTGAACCGGCGTTTCGAAAGCACTTTGTTCAGCTGTCTTAGATCTAGAATGGGTCTGAGACCCCGTCTCTTTTTTTTATTATTATTATTTTTTTTTTTTATTATTATTATTTTTTTTTTATTGGTACCAGAAAATATCTGCTGTATAGAAGTCTGGCCGCAGCGGGACTTGAACACCGTCGCTTTCCTAGGCGGGCTAGGAAGACTTTGAGGCCTCGTTTTTAGAAACGGTGTTTGGGTGCAGGCGAGCGGGTTGTACAATGCGCTCGTTGGCTGCAAAATACACATCTGCAGTTGCCTTTTTAAGGGGACTGACAGAGTGAAAAGCTTTGACGTCATAATTTTTATCTGCCGCCAGGCCCGGGATCCGAACACAGGTCTCTGGGGCGAAAGCTTAAGATTCCGCCACTGAGCCACAGGGGGAAACACATAAGCTTTCAGTTAGCGCGGGTGTAACCCAGGTTATCAACAGCATTAACACGTGATTAAATGAAGTGAACATTTATTATATTAAGTATTTCGTATTTATTATATTAAATGAACATTTATTTTCACTTATACGGTTTCACTTATAGTGGTACACTTATTTTCATGAGTATCAAAATAGGCAAATAAAATAATTTTTGTTTGGAAGACTGACCAATGAGGATTGAGAATGTTGAAAAGCGCATTTTTTCAGTTTCCGGATTTTGCACGCAGTTGGAGATTGCGCTCTCTCTCATCGGCAGCGCAGACGAGAGCAGGCGTGATTTGCATCTCTCCAGAGAGAATTGAGTATTTGTTTGATATAATTCGAAAAAAAATTATTAAGATTGAAGTTATATGTATCCGGACGATGTGGCAGGAGGAGAAGTGAAGTCTGGTGTGAAAGACTAGGGACTGTCGTCAAGAAGAAGGGACTGTCGTGTCGATTTATAATGTGTGACGCAGTTGCGGAGAAGCAGCATTGCGCGTTCACATATCAAAGAGTTGTTTGAGGAAACTCAATAACAATCAAAAAGATCTATAATTATGACCGCCGCTAGCGTAGCTAGCGAAAGCGGTCATATAGGGATTGTCAAAGTTTTTTTTTTTTTTTTTTTTGTCACCTTACTGAATTTTTCGTCAACGATACCAGGGACACCGAAGCACCGGGGAACATGAAATTTGGTGGGCATGTAGCCCCACTAGACTTCTAAGGAAAAATTTCGTTTGGTCCCCGGGGGCCACTCCCCCCCCCCGCGCTGGGCCCCCCCAAACCCCAAAAAATGCAGTTTTTCCTAAATAACTACCTGAACCGTGGCACCGAGGATGAAGAAATTTTTATGGTATGTTGGTCTACTAGACTTTTACGGAAAAATTTCGTTTGGTCCCCGGGGGCCACTTCCCCCCCCGCGCTGGGGCCCCCTTAAATTTTTCGTCAACGATACCAGGGACACCGAAACACCGGGGAACATGAAATTTGGTGGGCATGTAGCCCCACTAGACTTCTAAGGAAAAATTTCGTTTGGTCCCCGGGGGCCACTCCCCCCCCGCGCTGGGCCCCCCCAAACCCAAAAAAATGCAGTTTTTCCTAAATAACTACCTGAACCGTGGCACCGAGGATGAAGAAATTTTTATGGTATGTTGGTCTACTAGACTTTTACGGAAAAATTTCGTTTGGTCCCCGGGGGCCACTTCCCCCCCCCGCGCTGGGGCCCCCGTAAATTTTTCGTCAACCATACCAGGGACACCGAAGCACCGGGGAACATGAAATTTGGTGGGCATGTAGCCCCACTACACTTCTACGGAAAAATTTCGTTTGGTCCCCGGGGGCCACTCCCCCCCCCCCCCCGCGCTGGGCCCCCCCAAACCCCAAAAAATGCAGTTTTTCCTAAATAACTACCTGAACCGTGGCACCGAGGATGAAGAAATGTTTATGGTATGTTGGTCTACTAGACTTTTACGGAAAAATTTCGTTTGGTCCCCGGGGGCCACTTCCCCCCCCGCGCTGGGGCCCCCGTAAATTTTTCGTCAACGATACCAGGGACACCGAAGCACCGGGGAACATGAAATTTGGTGGGCATGTAGCCCCACTACACTTCTACGGAAAAATTTCGTTTGGTCCCTGGGGGCCACAACCACCACCCCCCCCCCCCCCCCCCCCGCGCTGGGCCCCCCCAAACCCCAAAAAAAGCAGTTTTTCCTAAATAACTACCTGAACCGTGGCACCGAGGATGAAGAAATTTTTATGGTATGTTGCTCTTAAGGGCCCACATCAACCTAGCCCATAATCACTCATTTGTGATTTGCGCCCCTCCCATAAAAAATGAAAATGCAATATTATTCTGCTTTAATCGCCCCTATCTTCAGTGGAGATGTTCAGAACTGCACCATATTTCATGTGTATGATTAACTTGACATCCTCTGGGGGTATCCTCTGCTAAGTTTTGTAGAATTTCATCCATGGGGGGGTATAAAATAAATTCATTTATGTGCACATTTAGTGACTGTACACTCATCGGCCTGTAGATGGTGCTGTTGAGCGAAGGGTTGCTGGTTTAGGATGATACTGTCACACACACACATGCAGGAATACAAACAAACGCAAGCATGCACACACACTGACATCCACACGCACAGACACACACACATACACACACATACAAATCCACATGCACAGACACACACACACAAACACACACGCGCACACATGTACGCACACATACATACACGCACAGACACACACACACACACACACAGACACACACATACACAAACACACACACATACACACATACACACACACACACACACACACAGACACAGACAGACATGCACATACTATTACTTTTTTTAGGTATATACATAAACACGCAATACAGCCAAATTACTCCACATCATTTATTTTTGTGGAAAGCCAGTGCAGGTCTGAGCGGCGGTCATATTTTGTACCGCGATGCGGTACATCTAGTTAGAATTTATTTTTACGAGAGAGTTGATCAAAGGAATGAGTTGTAAAAGAGTTCTTAAGACCTAAAAGGATTATATGTTCAAGTTCATCGGGTCTTGGTGAGTTACACTTTTATTTCATGTAATAAAATGTGAAATGTTGTTGAAATGCTCATATAAGTGATGAAGTAGAAATGAAAAAACTGTTCAAGTTCTTTTATTAGTAATGTATTTTTCTTTACGACCACAATTGGTGAACGAATGCTTGCACGTTGCATGTAAAACGTGATCGCCATTTTTTTTATGTTGTGTTCAACGATGGTAAATGATGTGATGCATGTATGTTATGAATAAAATACTAACAAGGATTTCTTTGTGAGTTTTTTTTTTTCTTTTTTTTTTCTGATCTTATTTCTTCACCATCCTGTCGGAGTGCTTACTGTGAATCATTGAGTCGATGCTGCATTGAAAGCGATGCCTTTTGGATTGGAGTTCCTGGATTCCTGGATTTCGTTCTGACTCTCGTGTTCGCGGAGGGAGTCGGGACTGGCGAGCCGCACGGACCTAACTGCGAGTCGTGATTGCATGAAACTGACATTATCATTGCCGATGGATAATGGATGGTAGGAAATTGAACTAACAGCACTTACATTTTTCACCGTTCAATTGGAAGGATTCAATCACAGAGGAGAGACAGAGTAACGAACAATACCATTGTCGTAAAACAATTCACAAGGTTGTGAATATAACTTGAGAGACTCATTTTTGGAAACTGCGGGGAATTAAATGTGCATTTATTTGGGTTTATTTGATTTTATTTATTTTTTGTTTGTTTATTAATGATGTTGCTTGATAAAATGTGATTTGCTTTCATTTTATTTTTCCTTTTATATTGTTTGAAAACTAAAAGCTAGAAGAAGAAACCTATCCAACATAAATTTTCAAAAGGGATCAAATACAGAGTTTAACTTTAATTGATTATATCCTAAATTAAGCTTTTCAGCTATACGGTGAATTCAGTGTGGTGACTAATTTGATTTTTTTTTTTTTTTTTAAGAAACTGAGTGAAACAAGTGAAACCTAGAGTGTATTAATTTACATAAACAGGGTGACAAGTGATTACACTTACCTTTTGAGTCTTTGAAACCCATAAGGAAAAAAGAGGTGAAGATTGAAGAATTTATTTTTTATTTTTATTTTATTTTAAAGTATACATTGTATTGTATTTTATTTTTCATTCTTTTA
This sequence comes from Rutilus rutilus, assembly GCF_951802725.1. Lineage (NCBI taxonomy): Eukaryota > Metazoa > Chordata > Actinopteri > Cypriniformes > Leuciscidae > Rutilus > Rutilus rutilus. The sequence continues at coordinate 7,321,475 of NC_140210.1, read as the reverse complement.
TGCATTAGTTATTTGTTTATAATTCAAGTTTTGAATTCCAAAACAAAACAATATATTCAGTTACACCTTATACTTTGTGTGAGTGGTTCATTATTGTTGTGACATCCTTATTCTCTGCAGGCGAATTTAGTCTTCTGATCTGACTGGTCCATACTCAGACTTTGTGTCTGTACTAAATTGAGCGAAGGGTTACACGAGCATATAAGAGAGCGTCATGTTTTGCTTCGGCGTTTGTTTGCAGGCTTGCGTGTATTATAACAGGCTCGTTTGCTGCAATATTGATATTTCCAGTCGCCTGAACTTAGGAGGGGACTGAGAAATGTGTGAGAAATGGAGGTTGGTCAGGCCTCGGCGGGACTAAAAACACTCTCTTTCCTCCTTTCGCTAGTGAGTGACGCACGCAAACGGGGCGGGGTAGCTTTCTTGTAACGTAAAGAAAGCTAGCCCGTTGCAGGAAACATCCATCCACATAGACGCGGCTTCTTCATCGTCATTCATGACGGAAGCGGCGGCAGACTGCGGCCACTGTCCGTCAGTGAGAGACTCGGCGAAGCAGGCGAAGCTGGCGGGCGAACCGGCGAGCTTTTGCTGGTTGGAGGAGGTTCCGGGACCCGCTGAGCACGGCGCTTTTACGGCGCAGCACTGCAGCAGGCGGAGGTGCAGTCTCGGCGAAAGATGCCAGGCGAGTCCTCAGAGTCACCATGGGCATCAGCTCGCAGTGAGGGTAGCCGCCGTCGGCGAGCGCGAGAGCTGCATGATCCTCACCCAGGCAGGAAACGCAGATGGCATGGCGGTCCCCGTTGCTGAGTGGGGCTCGACACGAGCCACAGAAGGTGCGAGACATCTTTACAAAGACGCTCGGCTCTTTTAGTAGGGAGTGTGAGTCGCGGGTGCGAATACACACTTAGAGAGAAAAAGGATATAGACGCCGGATAGCGTAGCAGGAACGGCGACTGAAGGCGGCGAGTTGAGGCCAGCGGCTTCAGATGCAAAGGCTCGTCCCGCAGAAGGCTTTCTCAGACGGCGCAGCTTCTTCCTCTCGGGATCCAGCGATGCGTGCGCTTCGCTGAAGAGATGAAAAATCTGATTCTACAGCCTGTCGAGCCATATTTATAGGCCCAAGCCACGCCCGTTTCGGCGGGACGTGACGTAGTGGGCGCGAAGCACCCTCATTGGATCTGACATCACGAGGGGCCTCTCTCGATAGGCTGCTGCAGTTGCCGCAGGGCAGCCAATGGGCGCGCGAGCTGTCTCGCCTATGTCTGCATGCTGCCGCAACGCGTTTTGCATTAATTCAAAATTAAGGATAATTTTTGGCTTCAATATCTCGCGGAAAAGAGGTTTTCCCCTAGCGTAAGATATTACGCAGTACGAGACACCTCTCGTAAGAGAACTGTTATTTTACAGATTTTTCCAAGATTATTATGATCGAACACCTTCATTAAAGTGACAGTACTAAAAAAAAAATATTTATCTACATAAAAACACTTATTTTACATACATATTTTATATATACAAAAAAAAAAAAAACTTCAATAACCTGTTAAGGCATGACCAAAATAAACAGTTTCATAAAAAAAAAGAAAAAAAAAGTTGAAATAAATATTCCCATCTTCAAACTGAAGAAATACAAAACTGATACATCAACAAGATTGTCAGTTTCACACCACTATTGATTCTAAAACTTTCAACTTTCATTAGATGTAAATTTATGTAAACAAATTCTTCACATACAGTTCTTCAGAGCCCATAGGAGGAATTGAAAAACTAAAAATTGTGCATTCCTATCTTATAAGTTAGGATTACTATCATGATGAGGTCATGATTTTGCCTTTGAAACAGATGGCGAAAAGAACAAATTGTACCATTTACTTTTAGCTTTATATATAGCTTGTATTTTCCAAATCAGTTTTATATTGTTTTCCTCAATATTCGACAGACCCCTGTGGGCTACATATAGCTCTGATAATATATGTGAACAAACATTGCATTATCTTTTATTTCAGAATTCTACACTGTAAAAAAAAATCCCGTAAAAAAACGGTAAATCTCTGGCAGCAAAGTTTCCAGACGGGTTCCGTTAAATTACAGCAAATAACCATTTCACAAAATTACAGGCAAAAACCGTAAAAATACAGAATTGACTTTACGGTCAAAATTAATTAAATTACAGTACATTACTGTTAATAATGGCTTATTAAACCGTGGAAAAACAGATAAATGATGTCAAATTACATAAAAAGAACATTTAACTTTAAGGTTAAACTGTAAATTTAGGGTTTTATAAATTTATTTTATAATAATGTTCTGTCTATCTACAGTAATTATCTTTTAATATATAGTTTTTCTGTGTAAAATAACTATGAAGTTATGTATAAAAATGTATTAAGTACATAAATTCAAATACAAAGTTTGTATATTTACAGTTTTAATTTTTTGCAGATCCAGTTTCACAACTTTGACCAATCTCTAATTAAGTACTTAATAATAGCAAATGTACAGTCAATTTCTGTTAAATTAACTAAACGTACAAGTACGGAATACCTGCACATTTACAGTATTACTCATTAAACAAACACTGAACATCAAGATACGTGAATGATAGGAAATACAGGCTTAGTATATCATTTAGAACATGTAAAAATATCCACATCAAAAGGCAATTGCTGTATACCTTTATATAACTTATTTCAAATATTTACAATTACATTTTATCCAAAGTGACTTAAAATTAAGAGAACAATAGAAGCAACAAGTGCAGCGACAAGTCCCAGTTAGTGTAGCACAGTACACAAGTTCATTTATTTATTATTAAAAAAAAGATTTAGTATTATTGGGTCAAGTGTTTATGAAAAGATGGATCTTTAGCAGTTTCTTGAAAATGTGTTGAGTTGGGCAGGTCATCCCACCAGCAGGGAACAGTCCAGGGAAAGTGATTTTGTGTCTCTTTGGGATGATGGCACCACAAGGCGCCGTTCACTTGCAGAACACAAGCTTCTGGAGACACACAGATCTGAAGCAGTGAGTTTAGGTCTTGCTGCAGCATCTGGATCAGTTGCAGAGGTTTGACTGATGCTGGAAGAGCTGCCAGGAGAGCATTACAATAGTCCAGTCTGGATAGAACAAGAGCTTAGACTTTGGTTGAACCCACACCTCAAAAGACCTAAAACGAGCTTTCGTAGACATGTTATACATATCACAGTCCGTTTAATTGTATATAAAATCTTCGTTAATACGCGATAGTAGGCCTATCTGTCAGTAAATCAATCTCTTAAATGGCGGGACATTTTGAAACACTGTCTGGAAGCTGAAAACTCTTCTCTTAAAAATATCCTTGGTTTTAATTATAGTAAAATTATAGTAACCACGTTTTTGGCGGATTTTTATTACCATTTTTAATAACCACATTTATACTACTAATAGGCCTACCATGTTTTTTTTTTTTTTGTGGTTAAACCATAGTTAATTTTCGTAAGGGTTAACGTGGCTATCAAGACTGTTAAGAAAACGAATTCAGTAGCCTAAATACTGTATACATGAAATTATGGGAGAATAAGACTGTTTATTATTATACTGTACTATACTAGATTATTATACTGAGAATAATAATGATCAAAATGAGTATAAAATAAAATGTGAAATAAAAAATAATTCAGGCCTACTGTAGCCTATGTAGGGTACTGTATGTACAAATCACAGTCTATGGTACAAATACTTTTATTTAACCTTAAAAAAAAACTAACTTTAACCCCCACATGCTTAATAATCTGTAAGGAAAACATTGAATAGATGCTGATTTCCGCAGTTATACCTTCTTTTCTTTGTTTTCTAATTTCACAGAAAAAATCTGTAAAATATTACTTAATAATTTCTGTAAAATTACACATAACTCTGTAAAAATACAGACAAGTTCCTTTTAAAAAACGTAAAATTGCTGTAAAACCAAAATACAAGCAATTACCTGTAAATTTAACAATGGACCTTTAAATTACAGCAAATGCCTTTTATTTTACAGATATTTGCTGTATAATGACAAAACGGTAAAATTCTGTAAAAAAATACAGACAATTACCTGTAAAATTACACTTTTTTTTATGTACAAAATAAATACAAAATAAAAAGAAAGAAAGAAAGAAAGAAAGAAAGAAAGAAAGGGAAAACTCACAGCACAAAAATCAATTCACCCTCAAAAACAGAGCCTCCTTGTAGCACCAAATACATTCAAAAGTAACAAAATCATCAATAGACTTATAATATAAAAAATCTACCATAACTCTTGACTTCACCAAGTTAGAAAACAAGGCAATATTCTGATTTAGATTATGTTCTATTTTCTTTTTCCTACTTAAATAAATGGCCAGTTTTGCTTGGCCTAGAACAAAATTCAAAAGCTGACAGACAACACTTTTTTTCCTCACATACTTGTACCCCAAAATAAACGTCTCCAGAGAAAAGGTCTCATTGCACCTCATAAAAACATTGCTTACAACTTCAAACAAAGGTTGTAGTCTACAACAGTTCATGAACGCATGAAAAATGGTTTCTCTAGTAGAGCAAAAAGGACATCCAGAGTCAACCTCAGGGTTTAAAATTGAAACAAAAGCATTAACTGCAACAGCGCCATGAATGATCTTCCATTGCAAATCACCTGTTCTCTTGGTCAACGGTGGTTTATAAGATCTCCACTCAGGCTTTACGCCTTCATCCAGTTTAAAAACATCACGCCAAGGAGTATCAACTCTTGCACTTCAGACATTTTTGCTAAAAACCAAAACACAAGACCTGTACAAAGATTTACCAGCACTTAAAAAAAAATAATTACACAGAGATGCAGAATTTTTAAAAAAAGGGGAAGTAATCCCTTCAACATTTATAGACAAAGATAAACCAGGAAAAGAGTCTTTGGAATTTGCAACACAAGAACCTTCACAATATTCTGTTAACAATTCCATTTCAACTGTTTCAAGAGCAGCTTTCCATTTCATGAGCAACTGGGTAACCAGACGAATAGACCTGATTCCCAAGTGTTGAGCTAGAGCTGCTTCATCCTTGAAATCCGGTCCTACAATGTTCAGTAGCTGACTCAGAGTGATAACGTCATGTCCCACTAGCACCCTATTGAGTCCAGGAAAAAAGGAATTGTCCGTTAAATCCAACCGAGCGCCATAGATTAAAGGTTCCTCCAGTAACCAGAAAAGAGAAGGTGAGTTTTCTGGACGTTGAACAACAAAGAGACTCCAAACTTTAAAAGTATTCCTATAAAAAATTGGCAACTTAGAGGTGTCCAGTTTTAGGGGATCCATTAGAAAGAGAGCTTTGTCCAGTCCCAAACCTACAAAACTTCGTAGAATCAGGCATGAAACAGCGCGCCAGTTACAGTCTGAAGGTCCATCCAGCAATCTTTGCACAAACTGCAACCGAAAGGCTGCAATTCTGCTTTGAAGGTGCATTAGTCCTTGGCCACCCTCCTCCTTAGGCAAAAACAATACATTTTGTGAAACCCAATGTAACTTATCCCAAAAAAAATTCACCATGACAGTCTGAATTTTTAAAAGTAATTGCAAGGGAGGATCTACACAGGCAAACCTATGCCATAAGGAAGACGCCACCAAGTTGATAACAATTAAAATGCGTCCTCTATATGACAATTTTGGAGACAAATACTTCCACTTGTCTAGGCGTCCTTTGACTTTTTCGATTAAACCTTCCCAGTTTTTCTGTACTACTGTCTCCTCACCCAGAAAAACCCCCAAATATCGAAATCCTTCTTTTCCCCACTGTAAACCAGAGGGGAGTTGTGGTTTCCCACTTTCCCAACTTCCTATCAGAAGGGCTTCACTCTTATTCCAATTTACATTAGCAGAAGACAAGGTTTTAAAATCTCCAAGTAATTTGAATAAAACCTGCACATCACATCACTTAATCATAACTACTAAATCATCAGCATACGCTGATAATGAAAAGTTGCAATTACACGTTGGCAAAGAAATACCTTCAAGTTTCAACCTAATGGGGGGAGGTGGAGGGGGAGGGGAGGGAGAGGGGGGAGGGAGAGGGAGAGGGGGAGGGAGAGAGGGAGGGAGGGAGAGAGGGAGGGAGGGAGGGAGAGAGGGAGGGAGAGAGGGAGGGAGATGGAGAGAGGATTAAACAACGTTTATTAAATTTTCTAATTTATCTCACACACTCACAATAATACTATAAAAAATAATAAATAAAACACATAAAACATTCATTAGATATTCAAAACCAACTGACCCTCAAAAACCTCACATAAGACATCTTTACAACACCAGATATCACAAAAAAACATTAAATTTTTCACCAGTTTACAGTACGCAAATTCAATCTTGATTCTTCCCACTAGTTTTCTAAACATCATTTCCACATCAGTAGACCAAGTTGTGTTCCTTCATTTTTCCTTGTTTTCCAGATTGCTAATTTTGCTGTACCCAACAAATAATTTAATAAGCATGTCATCCTTCTCATAGAATACCTATACTTAACACCTCCAATAAATATTTGATCTGAAAATTCTTCATCAAAATCTTTAAGAAAATTAAAAAGATCTTGTAATCTTCCACATTTTAAAAATAAATGCTCTAAGTCTTCTTGGTTTCCACAAAATCTACATCCCCCCCCCCTGCTGGATTCAAGTCTGTCTGTAGCTATCGCCCCGTGGATAAGCCTCCACTGTAGATCCGCAGTACGCTTCTCTATAGGAGGCTTATACAGGGCTCTCCACCTGTCCCTCGTCACGAGGAAGTCTGGTCCTAACAAACTTGGCCACTTTGAAGCTTTTATTCTCTTGAGAAAAACTTGATGTGTGACTTTTACTGAAGAATAGTAAATCGCTTTCTTTGACGTAGATTTAAAACAGTCCAGCTGTGGTGTATCAAAAGACAAAATTGAGTCCATATTTACATCCACCGTTTCCTCAAGTATGGCTGGAGACACTCTGATTTTTGGAAATTCAAGGAAATGAATAGTGGAATAAAGTCGTTATTTTTGTTTGTTTTTGCGGACAAAAAGTATTCTCGTCGCTTGATATACTTAAGATTGAGCCACTGTAGTCACTTGGACTATAATAACGATCTCTTTAATAACTTTTCTGGGCCAGCAAGTTTGGGCCACCTAGCAGCCTATGGAGGAGTGAGACAAGGCTCAGATTTCATCAAAAATATCTTAATTTGTGTTCCGAAGATGAACGAAGGTCTTACGCGGTTGGAACAACATGAGGGTGAGTAATTACTGACAGAATTTTCATTTTTGGGTGAACTATCCCTTTAATTTGCCCCACCTGCCTTTCTCGTTACCCTCTTTTGTTTGCTTCCTATTTAGTCTCCGTGTTTGCAGTCCTGTGCTGGTTTGTTGTCTATGTTCCTTCGTGTTCTTGTTTGATGCCATATGCCTGTCTTGTTTTCCCCCCATGGGGAGTTTTGTTTTGTTTAAAGAAGTTTCCTGCACATGAATCCTTGCTTCATTTTCACCATTCTGTGACAGAGATAAACTGAAAACACTGGAATATATAAAATCATTCAGATTAAAATAATTTAGACTTGTTTGATAATAATAACTTAATAAAATAATGTAGACTTGTTTCTCATTGTAGGGATTCCTCAAGTGATTGTCATGACCAAAGTGGATGAAGCATGTCCGCTGGTCAATAATGATCTAAGGAAGATCTACACTAGCAAGATCATCAAAGCGAGGGTAGATCATTCATTTAAACATCTATGCATGTTACTATAGTTCGGTAGTTTTACAAACAATTTTGCATTCTGCTCCTGTCCAGATGGAGATCTGCAAAAGCATTGTGGGTGTGCCAATGACCAGTATCTCAGTGAAGAACTACCATGATGAGATTGACACAGATGATGATGTTGATGTTTTGATTCTCAAGGCATTTGATCAGATTGTGCGTTCTGCTAATGCAAGACTGAGAAGGGGTGCTTCAAACGTATGAGAAATTCACAAGTTGGAAGACCAGAGAATGTTGTAACATGCATGGGCAGAGCATTTTAACTGTAAAAATATAAAGGATTTTTAGGCACATTTTATATGCACAGTGCACACACACAAACATATATATTGTTGTACCTGTGTAGATGGTGATGGCGTGTAACATTTTACTTCTACAAGACATTCCATTTACAACATGATATAGGTAATAGCCAACATTTGACAATGGTAAAATTGTGTTTTTGTGTAATTGTGTATTCCATGGTTTTCGAGCAAGATGTAAAATAGCTCTGCCTGCTACTTGGAAATAAAAATGTGTTGTTGGCAACTACTTATTTTGTATAGTCTTCTTCTGTGTAATGGTAATTTTACACAGTTAATATTAATTTCAGCATTTACTAAAACATTATTAAAATCAAAAGTTGTATTTGTTAACATTAGTTAATGCACTGACTGTGACATAACATGAACAAACAATTAAAAGTTGAATTATTATTAACTAAGATTAACAAATAGGCCTACAGTAACAAATGTTTAGCTCATGATTAGTTAATGTTAGTTAATATGAATAATAAACAAATTAACCTTATTGTAAAGTGTAGCCTACTATGAAATCAAAGATATAAATTCCTTACAATTTAGGGCTGGACATGGACTTAAAATTTCTAGATGTATTTCCCCAAGCTAATAACACTTGCCTTGGATAAAAGCGAATGACATTGTCAGACTCAGAATTCGGCTGAAATTGAGCTATACTTTTATGATTCTTAAGCATAACTCACATGCTGCCGCAACTTTTACAGTAGCATGGTAGGATAAATGTAACTTTTCCGTATTAGCTTAATGTTACCTGCTGCCCATGCAGTTTGAAGACTCGCGGCGAAAGATATAGCGCTGGCAAAGGAAACTCCGCCTACCAGCACTTCACCTCCGCCAAATGCTTTCGCCAAAAAACACACAAAAAAAAGTAATAAGTTTTTGTATTATTATTGTTATGGCAATGGTGTATAAGTGTATTGTTATTTATTATAACATTTATTTTAATATTTTTTATTATTTACATTTATCAGAGAGGGGCACAATACATTTTGCGACAAAAGGGGCAGGGGCTTGAGCCCCTCCGGCCCCCCTGTGCACGCCACTGATTGGTAGTCTGTGTGCCTACTTTCTTTTGGGGTCCATCTGTATTTTTATGCAAAGAGCCAGACCAACCAGCAGAGTGCACGTATGAGCTTTAAACACTTGAATACACTTGTGGATGTCACAAAGAAGAGCGAATATAAAAGCCGTGGTACAACACTCGTCCTGTCTCTTTCCTCAAGACAACTTTTGTGTGATCAAGACGCTGCGGTGCAACATGTGCGGTTTTTCAGAAACCCGCTTTGTTTTTGCAAGCGTGTAAGTATTGTTTTTTTTTTTCAGAACCCCAATGTTGCGTAAGATTACGATATTAGCTTAAGATCCACCTTTATCTGCAGCTATGATTGGAGTGACACTATCAACGTTTCCAATTACTTTATTGCGTGTAATTTACATTTACACACCTAAATCTCCCGCCAGGTTCTCGTTTGGAGGCTTGAATGGGTTTACACGGGAACCGCATATGAACCTATCTTTGTTTCCCGGTTGTAGAGTCTTCAGTCTGAATCATGTTTGGAGAACAGAAACACGTGGCCTTGGATGATGTTCGCCATTAGCGTTTGAACGAGTAGAACATCTGCACTTGATGATGCATCGATTCCAAATCGCGATGAATGCGATCAAGAGATGGCGGTAAGTGAACCTTAGACAATGGATTCTTCTGATATGCACTGGTTTTGAATAAAGTGATTTGTTGAGCCACTGATGACTTCATTTACTTTTCTGACACCTCGTATGAACGCTGTATTCAGCAGCTGATTATACAATCTAGTCTGAGGCTCTTGCTTCACATAATAAATGTGACTTATTTTAGGTTTCCCACGTTCATGCACTAGTGTTTTTTTATACAATTATAGTCAATGTTTAGTGTGAAGGATACTATTCTGCAAGAAACTTTATTGTGTGTAAATTACATTAAACCCCCATATCTTTATTTTGTGATTTTTGTAGAGTCTCCAGTCTGAATAATTTTGGGAGAACAGAAACATATGTGGCCTTGGATGACGTTCGCCATTGGCCTTTGAACGAGTAGAACATCTGTGCTTGATGCATTGATTCTAAAACGCCATGAACGTGATCTAGAGATGGTGGTAAGTGAACCTTAGATAATGGACTCTGTATACTATACACTGGTTTTGAATAAATTGTTGAGCCGCTGATGACTTCAATTACTTTTCTGACACCTCGTATGAACGCTGTATTCAGCAGCTGATTATACAATCTAGTCTGAGGCTCTTGCATGTGACTAATTTTAGGGTTCCCACTTTCATGCTCTAGGTTTTTATTTATTTTTTTGTTATTTATTTTTATGCCTTTTGTAGAGTGTTTGGTGGGCAAGATGTTATTCTGCGAGTAACTTGTAGGCTTTTAAAGACCTTTCAAAGCTGAATCAGTTCGAGATCCCTTGTTAAAATAATTTAAAGTGCTTTTACCATTATGGTTCTATAACTTGAAAAGATTGGGACCTAATATTTTTGGCAATAAGCCCCAATCCTATAAATTAAATCCTCTATCTGGTAAGCGTGTGGCTACAAAAGTCATAAATCTATTGGTCAAAGTGTGGGAACTCTTACTTTTGTAAGTTGTGTTTGCATTTAATGTATGGCATTTCAGCTACTGAGATTGCTTTGTTTTTCCCATCAGCTTTCACTGATGGTTCGAGTTGAAACTGCTGACTGCAAGAACATGGTGTTGTGAGGTGAGACCATTTCTTTTTTTTTTTACTTTTTTTTTTTTTTTTTTTGTTAAGTAGTTTGACTGATCGATGGTTAATGGGGCTGATTGTAAACTCTCCCTGAGCAGTTTAACTCTATACTACTATGCATCTCTCCGGACTGGTTGAGGCTGCAAGACATGGCCAGCTCAGTGTACGCTTGGATATGATGCAGCTTTACATTTTACTTTGTTATTTGCAGGTGTGAGGACCAAGAAATCATCTGGCATACAGTTTGGAATCCGATCTCCTGTTTATGCGTGGATGTCACTGTGGAAATGAATGCTCTTCAATTATGCATTTCAAATTACATGTTAGGATGCATTTGTTTGTCTAAATAAATGTGTAAACAAAACCTTGACTTTTTTTCTTATTTCCCTTTTTAACCCTTTGTATCAGTTAAGTTTCTATAATAAAAAGCAGTTTCTATAAGCTCAAGTTTAGGACACCATAATAAAAAGGATCAATTGAGGTCTAATGCCGTCATGAAGCCTTTTAAAACTGAGAAATGTTTGAACCTAATATGGCTATGTCCAATATCTTGAGTGAGCTGATGGACGATACATCGAATAAACCACCATAGCCTACTATACTGATCCACGGCATTTCTGATGACAGGAAGACCGGGTTCCTGAGACCGTTACATGCTCTCTACTTCCGGATTATTGCTCATAATGATCGCCTCGTTGTGTAGTTCAACACCCGAATGATGTTTCAGAGAGGTCGTTAATACATTAGTGTGTCGCTGAGTGACGAGCTCTGAACTGAATCTACGACGTTTTTATCTAGACTCGCGCAACTGTTGGATTTCACGCGTTTAAATGAAACTTATAAGGTGAGTAACGTTTAATGTGGCGACGCTAGAGATGAAAGAAAAAAGAAATATGATTAAATTAGCGACTGTTCTGAATAGAGAGAGAGGAGGGTATTGTCAATGCTGTCGTTTTTCTGTCTAGCTGTCTTTTGTGATGTGACACCCACGCGCCACAAAGAAAAGCTAAACGTTACTCGTTTACGTGGGTAATATAAATGTTTATCTTTAAACCTGTACATGTAGATTCTTGAAAGTTACGTTGTACTGTTAAAATGACGGTATTTCCTATAAACGAGTGTTCGATTCTCCCTGAACAGATTTGCGTGCTGCCTGACTGATGTTTATGGGAGTGGTAGAAAAAGACGGTGTTTTAATACTATATTTGCGTAGAACTGTGACCATTTTTCAGATTTGACTGTAAACGTAAACCGTGAGCATGTAAGATTGAGCTCTCGGGTGTTCATTGCCGTGTACGAACAGTTGACATCTGGATCTGTTCGGTTCATTGTCCGTGGCTTCGTGAGGATGTGCTGATAGCAAGTGCTAATGGGAAGAGAACACATTTTGAGTGATGCTGGACTGGCTCTTTCCGTATGGTTTCAAGTAGTTAGGCTCTATTAATATTGTTTATGGCTTCTTGACGTAACTTTCATTTCCCTCCAAAATCTATTAAATAATACCAGGAACATGGTTTTAATTTCTTAAATGAATGTTTTTATTATTTTATGCGGCTTACAGTCCCATACAAAAATGTAATATATGGCCATATATGTACTTATATTTTAAATAGCATGACATATATCTATACATATATTTGACTTATATGAGAACACAATATATGCCTGCAACATATATCTATAGATATATTTGACTTATCTGAGAACACAATATATGCCTGCAACATATATCTATACATATATTTGACTTATCTGAGAACACAATATATGACTGCAACATATATCTACATATATTTGACTTATCTGAGAACACAATATATGCCTGCAACATATATCTATACATATATTTGACTTATCTGAGAACACAATATATGCCTGCAACATATATCTATACATATATTTGACTTATCTGAGAACACAATATATGCCTGCAACATATATCTATACATATATTTGACTTATCTGAGAACACAATATATGCCTGCAACATATATCTATACATATATTTGACTTATCTGAGAACACAATATATGACTGCAACATATATCTATACATATATTTGACTTATCTGAGAACACAATATATGACTGCAACATATATCTATACATATATTTGACTTATCTGAGAACACAATATATGACTGCAACATATATCTATACATATATTTGACTTATCTGAGAACACAATATATGCCTGCAACATATATGAACATTTATGTGTCCAAACATGTGAAGAAAATATTTGAGTTCATCCATATATGATACCATATATCTGCATATATTACAGTATAGTATTGGTTTCTCGCATATATGGACAACATTAATTATAAATATGTGACATACATATTTGTTTTCAACATATTTAATAAATGTATGTAAACATACACTGTAACCCTTTACTGTAAATTTATAACGAATTTCTTACAGAATTGTACTGTATTTCCATAATACAGTATTAAGATGTATCTTTTACAGAACAGCTGTAAATATACAGCACATTTCTGTTTTCGTCCTGATAAATTCGTTACCACCATCATACTGACTGAAAAGGCATTGCATTGTGGGATTGATTTCTTTCGCGCTCAATTCAGTTCAAATGTGACGCGTCATGCGAGCAGCAGCAGCAGACAGTAACGTTAGGCAGCTACAACAGGCAAACTCGTTTTGTCAGCGGGATTCAACTGAACAAAATAATCATTCCTGTTATCAAGATAAACAATGTCTGCGAATCTGTGAGCAATTTTAAAGCTTTTTTGAGGTTCGGTTCGTGTTTCAAACATTAGTTGCCTGTGACGCAGCAGAAAATGGACGACGTTAACGGTAGCAGCTACCTGAAGACGGATGGAAGAATTTGTCATTGAATAATCTAACCTGCGCGTGACGATAAGTGGGATTTAGAGTTTGAGAAGATGGAGAATTGTTCAACTGAGTGATACGGTAAGCCAATAGCAGCTATATAAGTTTTTTTTTTTTTTTTTTTTTTTTTTTTTTTGAGTTTCTACATTGTTTTCACGTATTTGGTTTGATTTTGCGAACGCGGTTTAACGTGGCCGCGCAAGCAATTCACTGACTCTGTTCCACCTGTTTACCAAGTAACGTTAACTTCGACATTTCATATAATAGGCAACCTTTACCATGCTATTTGCATGACGTGCATTTGATATATATTTTTTTCGTTTTAGGCTTTGTAATCTGATGGCCATTGTTAATGTAAGTGCTTTTAAGTAGTGTTACAGTTATAGTCTAGCCTATGTGGTAAAAAAAAAAAAATGCTGTCAAATTCTGTCAGTTCTGTGATCGTGCTTTTGAATCGTTGTCAGAATTTTGCTAGCACATGAAAATCCATGTTCCTAATGCTGTTTTCAAATGTAGTAGGCCTATTCCTGATTGCCATCCCATGGTCCTACAACTACTCCCTAATTCAAAGAAGTTAGACGGTGTTATCCTTCAAGCAGATAAGTAGAGATTATTCAGCAAATCTCATTAATTTGTAATATGTTTTATGTTTTGGTTCTGTTGATCAAGGTTGTGCTGTCCTTTTTAAAAATTGTTTCAGGAATTTGCATCGCTGATGTCCAGCAATCTACATTTGCCAGAAAGTCCACGACTTATTTCCTGGTATGTAAACATTAAAGGGGTAGATGAAACCTAAAATGAAAAGCCATCATTTACTCACCCCACTGCAAAATATGTTTTTCTTAATTAGTGTTTTTATTTTGTTCCCAGTCCAGATATCTACAATTCTTACATGAAGAAGCATTTAATAGACACGTAAAAATTGTCTTGTTTTCTTAAAGAATAAGTCAAAATTAAGTGAGTTTATGCTTAAAACAAACAAAATTATATGCCAGTGCATTTTAGCATTCTAACCAATTTTAATTTTTAGTTGAAAAATGTAATTCATAGAACTATGAATAGACAACTACATTGAACCACAGTGGAATCCACAGTAGTTATTTTAATTATTAATATTATTTATTTATTCTTTTTTTTTTTTTTTTTTATTCCATTACAGGTCAATCTCTAAGCAACCAGTGCTGGATATTAAGTTTGGAAGGTCAAGGTGTGTGTGAAGGATCACAGCCTCTTCATCACTGGCCTGGCAGCACTGTTTTCCTCCTCCTATAACTTCAGCTTGCAGTACCAGGAAGAGGCAGCACCTTGAGTTTGTTCAGAGGTTAGTCATTGGCATATTTGCCATTCATATATATATATATATATATATATATATATATATATATATATATATAATTAGACTGAATTGTGTCACTAACCTTGACTTGACAGTATTTATTATGTTGACTACTGGTATGAACAATATGGCCCTGGTTTCCATACAGGGCTTAGCTTAAAGGAGAACTCCGGTCAATTTTAACATTGAGCTAATTTTTTTGTACATTTGGAGTGCTGTCAATACAGAGAACAACGACAAAAATCGGTGTTGCCTACACCGAGTTATTCTATTTTTAAAATTTGCACCCTATTGACTTCAATGGGGCAAGTAGTAAGCCTGCTTTTTAGCCTCTTAACATCCTTTAAGTGTCATTACAAGTGCACAGAAAATGTGAGTGATTCCTTCCGAGTGAACACGGGTGGATCTGACTGCAGTAGATGTTAGAGATATTAATAAAAATGAAGTTAATTCAGCCAGCGCTCATACCTTTGTTTACATCCTGTTTTCGGTGGAAGGCCATAGTAATCGATTGTCGAGTTCACGCGAATAGGTTTAGTACCTATGATCACGCGCGTGAACTCGACAATCGACTACTCGTTCATCTTCAGAACACAAATTAAGATATTTTTGATGAAATCTGAGAGGTTTCTGAACCACCCATAGACAGCAACGTCTTTGCAACTTTTAAGGCCCAGAAAGCTTGTAAAAACATTGTTTAAATCAGAGGTCCCCAACCCCCGGGCCGCGGACCGGTACCGGTCCGTGGGACATTTGGTACCGGGCCTCACAGAAAGAATAGGCTATATAACTTAACGTATTTTCCGGACTATAAATCGTTCTGGAGTATATGTCGCATCAGTAAAAAAATGCGTCATGAAGAAGAAAAAACATAATATAGCCTAAGTCGCACTGGACTATAAGTCGCATTAATTTAGAAATGTAGCCTATTTCACAAAAAAAAATATATATATAAAAAAAAGAATAATAATAATTGTTCGGATGGGACTGTTCACCCTTACGGACGTGCAGCGCTCTGAAAGCGGCACAAAAAGACTGCTTTAAAACTTTCACAGAGACCTCAGAGTCAGACAGAAAGCAAAAAGCCTGTCTTTAAATTGTATTTCGTTTTGTATTAATTGTATCTTAATTTTAATCAATGTTTCATCACCCAATTGCCAGGATTTAATAAGAAGTAGGCCTAAATATAATAGAAAATATTTAATCAGGACACGGAGGCGCGGGCGCGTGAACTGGAGCTGATCTCATAAATTAACCGAAATTCAGCGTATAAGGTAGCCTACTTGCCTCACAGACCTGAGACATAGAAAGCTTGAAATGTCTAATTTTAAACAGAACAATTCAAAACAAAAGAAAACTGACTGTTCTCTGCTTATGTAATTCGTATATGTGCATTTCTCTCGGGCGCGTTCAGGCATACTGCGAAGATCGAGTCAGCATTGTCAACTTCATCTTTGCACAGAAAACACTTGTTTAAACAATTAAAATGTCTCCTGCTATATTTTACATATTCATAATCATTCATTTTGGTTCTTAAAATCGGTTCTTTGTGACAGCTTTTAGGTGCTTTATTGGCAGCGCCACCTTACATCGCATCAGCACCGTAAACATGGAGATTTTTTTCTTTTGGGGGGCTTTTTGTTTGTGTTCAGGCTTTCTCAGTTGTCTTTAGACGCGATATTACGAGTACCCTGCTAATAAAATTGCAAGTAAGCCTACACATTGGATTCACGTTTATCCTATATTTAATTGTTTTTTATATATTTTTTATATTTTGTTGTATTTATCCGCCGCACCTTAAAGGCCAGTCCGTGGAAATATTGTCTGATATTAAACCGGTCCGTGGCGCAAAAAAGGTTGGGGACCGCTGGTTTAAATAATCCATGTAACTAGTGCAACCTTAAAGGAGAACTCCGGTCAATTTTAACATTGAGCTCATTTTTTTGTAAATTTGGAGTGCTGTCAGTACAGAGAACAACGACAAAAATCGGTGTTGCCTACACCGTGTTATCCTCTTTTTAAAATTTGCACCCTGTTGACTTCAAGTTTTAAACCTGCTTTTAGCCTCGTAACATCCTTGATGTGTCATACAAGTGCCCAGCCATGTGAGTGATTCCTTCAGAGTGAACACGGGTGAATCTGACTGCAGTAGATGTGAAAGATATCTTGTTGAAACATCTACAAATGTCCGTATATAGGTGAAAATGCCCCTTGAAATCAATTTAAGGTGGCAAATATTACCCCTTAATAAAAAATGTTAATTTCTGTCACTGCTGTAAACTGACCACTGCATAGAATAGGAAAAATATGAATATCTTTGTCAGTCAGCTGTCAACAGGCCTAAACAAGCCATGGCACCAAGCACAGAAACACAATCAGTAAAATGTTATCTAATTATTATCAAGAAAACTTTGAAAATATCGATCGAGACATTTTGTCAATATTGCACACCCCTAATGCATGGTATTAATTTTGATTTCTTCGGGTCTTAAAAAGCCTTAAATTTGACTTTAAAAAATGTGCAGAAACCCTGCTTCATAATATTTAGGTTGAACCACTGTAGCTATATATTTACCAATGTTTTTACCACTTTTCTGGGCTTTGACAGTTGCAATGATATTGATATCAATGGAAGGACAAAACTATCAGATTTCATCAAAAATATCTTCATTTGTGTCCCGAAGATGAACAAAAGTCTTGAGGGTGAGTAATAATGACAGAATTTAAATTTTTGGGTGCAAACATGCATTTTAGTCTGGTAAATCATGTTGTCATATATGCAATAAACATTGCAAGGCTTGCAATTAAGTTAAATTATTTCTGTCACAAAGGTTTGGGCTGGATTCTGGCAGTGTGTGCTCTATATAAACGGAGAGTCTAAAGACTGCCTTTCCACTGATACTCTGATGGCACCGGATGAGGGGATGATATTGTTAATGAGCTGGGTGATGAGTAGACAAAAGTTGTAGAATAAAACTTTAAATCTGGCAACCCCACTTCCAAAAATTTAGTTAGTTGACAGTGCGCATGTAAACAGACACATTGAGTTGATGTATTTTACCAGGGCAGAAAAAATATCAGTTATTGATCACAACATCCAACATTGCATTTTTTTTTTTCACAACATCCTACATTGCATTTTTTTTATTTATTTTTTTATGTTCAGTTTTAGACAGCTTTTGTGCTGTCTCTCTTTGTCAAAATATATACCTTCAGTTAATAATATTTAATTGTTGTTTTTTTCTGCCTTTTAGACGGTTTCTTGACATCAATCCTGAACGTAGATCAAAAACAAAGTAAGGACAAGTAACTTCAAAGAAAACTGGCCAAGTTGTGCAAAACAAGAACACCACTGTAAGCCTACAGGTGTCCTCACTTCTGCGAAACCTTGCAGACTTTGAATGGGATTTCGTTTGCACTTTTATGGACTTCAAAAAAGAATCAGCATTTCACTGTCGTTATAAAGCTTGGAAGAGTTAGGACATTTTTTAATAGAACTCTGATTGTGTTCATCTGAAAGAAGAATGCCATGTAGACCTAGGATGACTTGAGGGTGAGTAAATCATGTGCTAATTTAAATTTTTGGGTGAACTATTCCTTTAAGTGCTAACTGTTACCTGTTTGTTGTTAAGTGTTAAAATTGCATTTTATGTTTAAAAAGTAATTCAGCCAACATGTTCACAGAAGGCAATTTAACTAAATAAATGTTTTAAAACCCAGAAAATGTTGTTTTCTTTTTCCTAGTGTGACTACTCTTATGAAACCTTAAAGTATAATATTTTAATTATGTAATAATAAAAGCAGTATTCCCTGTAAAAATACAATTTATTGCTGTCGACAAGTTTAATAATGTAAAATGTGGTATATACTGTATTTGGTAATTACAGTGGAGTACTGTAAATGCTGTTTACTGTAGTAGTGCTGTAAAAATACAGTATGTGGATAGCAACCCAGCTGCCAGTATTTAACTAAATTTACAGTGAAACGTTTTACAGTGTACATGCATGTGATACTGATGCATTTTTAAAGCTGTGGCATATGGTTATGGTACTTTGTGGATGTATTTGTCAAAAATGACAAAACACTGCATTATTGTATTAAAATACTATATTTGGTATTCACACAATAGACAAAATCTCCAACTATAGGCATTTAATTTCAAGGCATTCAGATATAAGATTTGTATCCCTAATATATGTGAAAGTATGTACTATAGAAATAAGTACATATATGCATGTATACATATATGCGTCATATATGCATGTATACATATATGCGTCATATATGCATGTATACATATATGCGTCATATATGCATGTATACATATATGCGTCATATATGCATGTATACATATATGCGTCATATATGCATGTATACATATATGCGTCTTACATATATTTTACATATATGTGCATATACGGGAAAATATATGGCACTTACATGAAAACGGCCATTTTTGATATATTTTGAAATATATGTTTCATATATGTATATGTATTTTACATATATGAATTTTGCATATATTCTCATATATGCAGCAGACATACATGGGCACTAACATTATATATGTAATTTACATATATTGACATATATTACATTTCTGTATCACTCTCCAGAAATTATAAACGAGAAAAAAAATAAAAGGCTGAAATTCTTGAAAAAAAGTAGTCCAAATAGTATTTTCTTTTTAAAAATATTATTAGTATATCAGAAACTTTTGTCTAAAATTTCACTGTGGCATAAACAGGAGAGGACAATGACTGTGTATACTATATTTGGATCCTTTTATGAAAATGACATGTTTTGTTACAATAGTTTCTTCAGTGTTTTAAACAAAATATTGAGCCAACATTACTGTAAGAGATTATCAACAGGATTTCTTTTTCTTTTTGTGTGGGGTGCATGAGTTTTAGTAAGTGTTGACCATTGTAATGAATACTAGAACAAATTTAGGCCATGCTATTTGGGTTACTAACAATAGAAATTAGGACAAATGTGGGTTATATGCCTTGAACTAGATGTGGTCATTAAGAAACAACCATAGCTACAACCACAACCATAACTTAGCAAGTCAAATCAGTTTTGTTTGACCTGATTTCATATTGCTTATTTAAGTCTTTATTAACCGTCATGAGGCTGCTGTGTGGTCAAACAAACCTATTCTTATTGCTTTTTGTTCTAGAAAATATCTGCTCCATCAATCTCATTTTTGAATTCAACTCCTCTGAACATAAACATTTAGGAAAATGATGTACCTTCCAAGTAATGTGCAGTCATTTATACCAAATTACTACTGAATTGGCACATAATGTCTTTCTCTGCATCACATTTCTAAGTTTCTCTATTTGGCAGCAAAACTATAACGTAAACTAGTGGTCTTGAATTCAAAGTGTCACTGTGGTACAAAAGAAGAAGAAAAGAAACCACACACAGCCTCATTCCTTTTCCGTCACAGTCTCATGTTTCCATGCCAACAGTGACATCAGCACTTGTGCAGGGATGTGTGTAAGGATGAAAGACTCCTCTGCTGTGGTTCTCCATGGTTACCATCCACTGCCAGCCAACTGCAAAAGTTATTATCAGTCACATGATAATTTGACCTATATGGTGATTAACTCATCAGCAATTATAATAAAACAACGCAATAATGCATTTGATCAAAAAATGGTAACACTTTTGTTTAGTGTCATTAGCATGAGGCTAGGATATTACTAGGATATTGGCTGTTTATTAGAACTTATAAAGCACATATTAATGCCTTATTCTGCATAACCATATTCTACATCCCTTAATCATACCCAATAACTATTAATAAGCAGTAATTAGGAGTTTACTGAGGCAAATTTGTATTGAAATTTCATTGAAAAGGGCAAATTTCTTTTTTCATTTTGTACAACAAGTCTGTATAGGAGTAAATGAAATGTGTGGTGACATTTGTGGTGTATTTTACTGACTATAACAGTAACATTAGCCTATATGTTGAGTTACGGAATTGTTTATTTAATCAAAACCATTTTAAAAGAATTAACTTTGTTAAACAACATTCAAACTCAAATGTCAAGAGCATAATTACCGTAGCTTTAGGTAAGCAGGTAGGTAATGGTATGTTATGCATTTCTTTTTCAGTTTATAAGTAATTAGCTTTACCTGATCCTGCATTTTCTAACTCTTTCTTTTTGCTTTTAGATTTATGAACAATCGTGTACCATCTAATAAGAGATATCAGCCAACAGAATATGAACACGCTGCTAACTGTGCCACACATGCGGTGAGTTGTGTGTTTAGAATAAAAATAACCTAGAATAGGGAGGGATTAAGGAATCCCTGTAGTAGTGCAGTAATCGATTTCTGAGGAACGCTGTTGGAAGTGGAACGAACCGAGCACCAAAACACACTTGCAGCTAATCAGGAGTAAGGGGCGTATACACTCATGATGGGGAGGTGCCTGTGTTGCAGTGTGTTTGTGAATTTAGGGGTGGAGCTATCAAGATAGGGGTGTGAATCTTTTGGGTATAGGGGTGTGCTTGTTTTGGTGATTTCAAATATCAACAGCGTTTTTTCAGAAATCACTTACTGCACCTTTAAATTATGTTTTATTAAAAAAGCACATTCAGATTAGCACGAGAGGAGGCATATATATAGCCGACCTACCTCTATCCCATGACAGCTTTCCAGCATCCCTTCACCACCTCAACTCCTCAATCTTAAATATTTCCTATCCCAACCAGGAATGGGGGATGTGAGGGAGGGTGAACTTGTGAAGTGCTCATGGAAGAGATGAGTTTTCAGCTGTTTCTTGACAACTGTCAGGGATTTGGCTGTCAAGTGAATTCAAGTCACTTTTATTTATATAGCCATTTATACAATATGGATTGTTCAAAGCAGCTTTAAAGTGATAACAGGAAAATAATGCATTTTGGCTGTTGTTCTGCCGAAGTCAGTACAGTGTTGATTCAGTTCCGTTGTAAAGATCATCAATTAAAAAATTAGTTAATTTAATCTATAAAGCAGTTCTGCAAAAAATGATGTCATCATCCAGCTCAGTTCAGTTCTCATCCAACAGCGTCAGTACAGTCAGATCAAAAATTTTGTTGAATATTAAGTGTCCCCAATTAAGCAAGCCATAGGCGACAGTGGAAAGGAACCCAAACTCCATTAGGTGACAGAATGGAGAAAAAAACCTTGGGAGAAACCAGGCTCAGTCGGGGGGCCAGTTCTCCTCTGGCCAATGAACGAACACGGTGTGATATGATTCAGGCTTCATCACAAGTCAGAATTCAGATCGGGATCGGTAGCATTCAAATATTCATCCCGTTCCTTTTGCTTGAAGATCGGATTCATCACGCCAATATGGAGCCAAAGCTGGCCATAGGGTCTGTGCGGAGGACCTGTCTGGTTCTTGTGGTCTTTGCTGAGGATCTGTGCCGATGGCTGTCATGTCGATGAGGCCTTCACAGGGGATTGTCTAGTAGACACGGTCTCTGCTGACATTCAGGGCTGCGTTTTGGTCGTGTCTAGGTGCAGGTCCACCATCTGATCTGGATATGGACCGGATCCAGCTGACTACGGTAACTTTGGGATAAGGATGAGACATACAGACTAATATTAGCGTAATTGCCATTCTTACGACGTAACAAGTACATCGGGTGTTATAGAAAATGTTCCCGTTTTGGGTTTACCTAATTTATGCAGCCTAAAAATATTTTAACTGATTTGAATAGAAATAGATAATGTGTTATATGTATGCCAGGTTAAAGAGACGTGTTTTTAGTCTAGATTTAAACTGACAGAGTTTGTTTGCTTCCCGAACAATGCTAACAAGACTATTCCAGAGTTTAGGTGCTAAATAAGAAAAAGATCTAACTCCTGCCGTTGATTTTGATATTGTATTGGTAATATCAGCTGGCCAGAATTTTGAGATTGCAATAGACGTAAAGGACTCTAATGCATTAAGATCTGACTAAAGTACTGAGGAGCTAAACCATTTAGTGCTTTGTAAGTAGTTAGCAAGATTTTAAAATGTATGCAATGTTTAATAGGGAGCCAGCCAATGCATTGTTGACAGAACCGGGCTAATATGGTCATACTTCCTGGTTCTAGAAAGAACTCTAGTCCATTTTGGACCAGAGTTTGTTTATTAAGTGTTCAGGGCAACCACCCAGTAGACCATTACAATAATCTAGCCTTGAGGCCATGAACACTGAACTAAATTTACTGCTTTGTCATTGAGAACACATGTCGTAATTTAGATATATTTTTAAGATGTAAAAATGTTTTACAGATGCTAGAAATGTGGCTTTCAAATGAATAGGGTTGGAAAGATCATTCTACTAGCAAGGAACAGTGAACAAAAACTTTCTTGAGATTAATTGTGTGCTGGTGATGGTACCTTGCAATCTCCATTTACAGACTTAAAGCTCCTTGAGGGCACATCACTTGTAAGAGAGAGTGGAGGTTGGAGGGTGCGGAGCCCGTGGCCGTCCTGTAGGCAAGCACCTATGTTGTGAACTTGATGCGAGCTAGAAATGACTGGCCCTGGGTGAGAAGTTGTGTTGCATGCTCAGTTAGGGAAAGCCTGATCTTCCTGGTGTTGTACTGTGCAAACTTACATGGCCATGCTGTAGTAGCAATGTGGTCTTTGAAGGTCAGCTGGTCATCAAAGATTACCCCAAGATTCCTGGCCGAACTTGATGTGATTATTGTTGTTGAACCTAGCTGGATAATAAAGTTGTGCTGTACTGACGGGGTGGCTGGGAAGACAAGAAGCTCTGTCTTTGCTAAGTTGAGTTGTACTGTAATGTTCTTTCATCAATCCGCCATGCAGTCTGAGATCCATGCAATTGCCATGGGATCGTCTGGTTGAAATGAAAAGAATAGCTGTGTGTCATCAGCAATGATAGGAGAAACCATGTGCCTGTATAATGAGTCCCAGTGATGTAGTAGTGTATATGGAGAAGAGGAGAGGTCCAAGAGGTCCATACTTGATCATGAGTATATACATTATATACAATAAATAAATACATTATATACAATAAATAAATACCATACATTTGTTTTGAAATTATTTCCTATAGTCTACAGTCTGCACATATTGTTCTAATAATCAGTGATTATATTTTATTCTCAGCTCTGGATCATTCCCAGCATTGTGGGTGGGATCTTGTTGTACCTCTTATCTGATGACCACTGGGAGGAGATTTCAGCATGGCTTTATGGGGCGGGACTATCAAGTCTTTTCATCATATCCACAGTTTTCCATACTGTCTCCTGGAAAAAGAGTCATCTCCGGTAAGACTTTCATATGAGCTAAATCAGCTTTTTGATCAGTACATTGTTCAGTTTGTGTACTGGGAATTCAGACACTTGAACATGAATGTTAATCTAGCGAGTTACAAGTGATTTTGTTTTCATTTTGTGACCTCAAGCTAGAGTAGCTGGAAGAATCATTTAGGCCTAACTGGTAATCTATCTTAATATTTATTTAAACTTGTGCTTGAGAAGTGATATTTTACTTTACTTTTTAGATCGGTTGAACACTGTTTCCACATGTGCGACAGGATGGTGATCTATTTCTTCATTGCTGCATCCTACACACCATGGTGAGCTCATGTACAGAGTGAATGTTGTTTATTCATCAATTTAAGAAATGAGTTTTAAGTCTGCATTAGGGATTAATGGCTTTGTGTTTGGCTTTCATAAATTGACACATTTAGAAGTGCAGGTTGGTAGTTAGGGCTACGTTCACACATTCAGTTTTTGGGATTATCAACCGCATTTACTTATAGGCATGAGTACTGTTACAAGCTCATATCTCAGTCGCAGTAAGATACCGAAACCACACATGAAAACCCACAACATACGGTAGATGCCCGTTTGTGCAGCGCAGTGCGGCTCTCTTGGACTGTGACTTGGCCGAGTAGTTGTCCAGTCCGGTTGTGTTCACACAGCGGGGGTTATAGAATGCGGTTGTCACTCCCATTAATCACTGTGTGTGGACGTAACTGTATTAAGGACTCAAATACAGGACTGAGACCCTGTTTACACCTGGTATTAAGGTGTGTGTTGGTCAATCGGAGTTTTGGTCACTACGAAAGCAATCTGTTCAAATGAGTTTTCAACTACCTCTGGAAGTGGACAAGGTAAAAAAAATGTAGACCCCATTTACACCTGTATTTAGCGTTGTCCACTTGTGTTCCAATCGACCAAAATGCATCTTAATACCAGGTGTAAACAGGGCCTGACATCTGTATTCTGTTACTGTGTGAATGTGGCCATGAAGACCAAGGGTTCAAATGTGCCAATCCTTTTAAGTTTGTTTCCACTAAGATGTGTGAATCTGTTTTTAGCAGAAATACTGATGGTGCCATAGATTCTGTTAACACAGAAACATTTTCCTTATTTTGGAGCACCATTAGTTCTATAAAAGGATGTGTTGCTTAAAGTCACAAAAAAAATTACATTCTTATTTTTTTTATGGAATATTCCAGTATTTGTTATAAATTATATGATTTCTCTTTGTGTTTACTGCCGCAAATTTACTGGGCCTACATTTTCTTGTTCTCGTTTCTACACTGATGAGCCAAAACATTATGACCAATCACAGATGAAGAGAATATTGTTAATCATCTTCTAATAAGACTACATACTAAGGTCTGGGTAGATTATATGGTAAGCAAACAATCAGTTCCTGTAATTATCGTGTTGGAGGCAGGAGAAATGAGCAGGAATAAAGATCTGAGTGACTTTGACAAGGTCGAAATTGTAATGGCAAGGTGACTGGGTCAGAGTATCTCTGAAATGGCAAGGCTTGTGGGTTGCTCCCGGTCAGCAGTGGTGAGAATTTACCAACAGTGTTACGAGAAGGAACAAACCACAAACCGGCGACAGGGTGTTGGGCGTCCAAGGCTTATTGATGCACAAGGGTAAAGAAGGTCTCAACTTCCATTTCATGCCAACTTTAAACTTGCAATATTTTGTTACTTAGTTGTATTGACTTGATTTCAAATGTAATTTCAAGTCAAACAGGTATTCTGAGAAATAGCGATCATTTTCTGAAGTATGTTAAACTGATACAACTGAAAACAATTCTCAGTCCAATTCACATTTTATACAACAGACATGTTTAGTTGTAGTAATTAAAATAATGTACTTGTTTTGATCAATTACAAAGAAGTCAGATGTTGAATTAGTCTTTTCAGAGCTTTGAGTATAGTTGTTTTCCTATTTGTGACTCAGCTGCATAGCCTTGAGTTATGAATCTCAATTGTACTTTTACATTTATTTGATCCAAATGGATTTACAGTGCATTCTGAATTAACATTTAGTGTTTATATTCCCTGGGAATCAAACTGTGAGGCTTTCACAGATAGTTGGTGTCCGAAGCACCATTAATTAAGGATGTAATGGCTTTATGGCAGGCTGACGCTGCGGGAGCTTGGACCATGGGCTGCCCACATGCGTTGGGTTGTCTGGGTGATGGCCACTGTAGGAACTGCCTATGTATTCTTTTTCCATGAAAGGTGAGCACGTGTTTGACAAATGACAAGTGTTGATTTCTACTTACATTTTCACTTTGGTACGTTTTCTGTGCTACAGGTGTTTCTTGTGTCCTTTGTGTTACAGGTTTAAAGTTGTAGAGCTGATTTGTTACATAGCAATGGGTGTTTTTCCCGCCCTTGTCATCCTCTCTATGGTAAGAAAATGAATGCTTTCAGTTGAAAATGTCATGACAGACTAATTAGAATTAAATGAAATGTCTGTCTGTTTTCCTTATAGGCAGACAGGTCAGGTCTGTGTGAGCTGCTGGTTGGTGGCGGGTGTTATGTGTTGGGCATTGTCTTCTTTAAAAGTGATGGAATAGTGCCCTTTGCTCACGCTATATGGCATCTCCTTGTTGCAATGGGAGCAAGTATCCATTACTATGCCATCTGGAAGTACCTGTACACACCTCTCAATCAACCAACCAGTACGGCCCGGTGACACACCCATGCATACACCTAACCACAAATCATTTGAATATATATTTGCCACTAAAGTGCTAAAATTCTACTAAAGCATAAACAATATTGTTTGTTTTTTTCTCTTGTGTTTTTGCTAGCGAACAGTTTGACTGATGTAACTCTTGTCACTTATTAATAGGTCTTTAACTAGCACAGAAATTACAACTAGCCTTTGTGAGACTACAGACAGCAGGGGTCATTTTGGACCTGAAGCCGTGTGCAATCCTGAGACTGATAAAGGATCCAGAACATGAACATTTCTGTAAAAATCTATGGACGTATTACATGACGGTTTACAATTTTTTAAAAAGGTATATACTGAGCAAATGTAAAATCACTGCCAGATATTTGTAAAAACACTCATCCTGGATAGTAATTACTTGACTACAGTTTAAAGGTATTTCTGTAGTGTTTTTTTAAATTGATGTAAGATTATTCTGCCAATTCTGCCACTGCCAGTGGGGAGATATTCTTATTTCTGTCAGAAATATGAGTACATTTTGTATTACTGTACACAGTATCGATTCACCATGCTTCTAGTCTAGTGCAAGTTTGTTGCATTTTTGGATGTGTAATGTCTTTGGAAAATGCCACAAGTGCTTGATGACAATGTCCAGGGAAAGATTTGCTTAAAGATTTCATGGCTTAAAGGATAAGTTTAGGGTTTTTCGACTCATACCACATTATGATTGTGTTTAAATTTTTTCTTTCTTTAAAAAATATGCATAATTTGATTTACTAAAATATAATTCAAAAATGTATTATTTAATATTTTAAATAATATTAAATCATTTAATCAACTCGACTACAATAGGGTTTCAGCAACAACAACAAAATTTAGGAGTTAGGTCACAGCTCACTGTTTCGTTCTCTATATTGAGACTTGCATGGGGTTTTAAAGTGCCCCTATATGCTTTTTCGAATAATACCTTTCATGCAGTGTGAGCTGTTTGTGAATGTAAAAGGTCTGCAAAGTTTTAAAGATCAAAGTGCATGACAAATACAAATTAATGTCTCCTTTAAGAAAGGTTTGATTCTGAACTGCCGAAACGAGTCGTCTGCGATTCCACTCTCACTTCCGTTTACATGTGTAACAATGTAACAAATTTGCATAATGCCACCCTATGGTCTTCATTGGTTGCTCGTGAACAACGTCTGACCCGCCCTTAAACACTGTAGTTAGAGCTGAGGCCTGTAAGAGTTTGGTTCGTGTTGTCGATATGTCGAAAAGATGCTGTTTTTAGCGCTGCGAATCCACTTTGCATGCACTTACACAAAAGGATGAGGACTCACGCTGGAATTGATACAGCATTGTTACATCATTCGTATCACTGTTTATGCAAGCGCTGAGGAAGCCTACAAAGCTGAAATTCAGTAATAGGCGTTTCGTTTCCGACATGTGCTGTAAGCTGTTGACCAATCACAACAGACTTGGCCGTCTCAAATTTTTTTTATTTTGGGTGCATGTAAATCTATTGAAGGAGACCCCCAAAACACAATTAGAAACCTTTAAAATAGCATAATAGGGGCACTTTAAAGGCTTTTGTCCATTTTACTGCACTCAATTCCAATGAAAATCTGAAATTTAAAGTGTTTCATTTTATTTATTTAATTATTTATTTAAACTTTCAGCTGTTGTAGGTATTATATTACGAATCATTTTGTATGAGTGCTTAACAGGATATGAAACACAGACACACTGAAAATCGCCAGCTATTTGCCTTCATCATTTAAAGGTTTCATGACCAGGAGTAAAAATTACACTGATTTTTAGTCAGGTTCACCTCAGATTATTTTGATCTCTTTGAACTCAACAAAGGAACAGTTACCCAAAAACTGAAAATTCTGTCATTATTTAGGCACTGTTTACACCTGATGTTAAGATATTTTTGGTTGATCGGATCACAAGGAGACGAGGGACCTGTCTCTTTTGTACACTTTCAACCACTTCTGTCCTGATTTCTTCGAGGGGAGGGCTTCGAAGGAGAGATCTTTCGATCTAATGGACAAAATACGTTTGCGTAATTTACATATGAAAGCACCCGAAGCTTTCGTTTCTGCTCTGACAGCCGCAAGAGCACGCTGAACGATGTGAGTTTGTTAGAAATCAAGAATGGTGAGAGAACATTGTGCTTGGTATGTTTTTCGTCTTCAAACCAAACTTGGGTCTTCAGCTGACAAAGTTTAAATCCCGTCTGGCTAGCGCGCTTCCCATAATGTTATCGCATTAGGTCAGTAGGTGGTCTTGCGATCTGATCAATCTTTTCGACCACATGAACGTTTACACTACGAAACAGTCTTGAAGTGGAATCTACCTCTTGAAGTGGTCGAAAGTGGACAAGCTCAAAACTTTTTAGACCCCGTTTACACCTGTATTTAGTGTTGTCCACTTGTGTTCTGATTTACCAAATTGCATCTTAATACCAGGTGTAAACAGAGCCTTAGTTCCAAACTCGTATGTTTTTGTCTTTCTTCTATAGATTTTCCAGTCTAAACTTGGGCTGTTCTGACTTCATAAATGATAAAACTGCAACAATAAAATACCATTAAAAGGTTCCTTATTTTTTGTTCTATGCAAGAAAGAAAATCATAGAGGTTCAGAACAACATGAGGGTGTAAATAATGGCAGAAATTTCATTTTTGGATGAATTATAATACACATTTAGCACACTTTTGTGATTATACGGTTTTTAGTACTGTCTCAGCTTCAACATCTGATTACCAATGGTCAAGGTTTGTAAATTAGCCGTCTTTTCCATTGGACTGATCAGCCAAAGCTTTTCCTCTCAGGGTTGCTAAATCGCTGGCTGGTAATCACAATTTCTAAAGCATTCCATTTTTGTTGCGCTTCCTTTGCCCATTCATATTTTAATAACATTTTAATGTTGAAAATAAATTGAACATTGTAATATTGTACAACTAATAAACTAAAGTCTATTAAACAAGTATTTAAATTTGTATGGCCTTTACAATAACGTAAAGCTCTTAAATGACTCTTAAAACTCAACAGAATTTTTCCCAAAATGTGCATTTGTTATTGTTTTACATCTTAAAAGAACTGATATTTATTGTATTATGAATATAGAAAGTGTTTGGTCAGTAGTTGTAATCCACATGTACATAATCATATTTAGCTATAAATGCATTATAATGTTAATATGTATGTTTGCTGTGTTAAGATTATACATTTCATAAGGATTTCATTAGTGTTTTTTGGAAAAGTATTTTTATTTGCTATTTTTTTTCCCCAAAGTTTTATTTCATGATGAGTGAATTTCAGCTGAAATGTGTATGCTGTTGAAACACATCGCCTTAGTCAGTGAAGATTTACGCTTTTAGTGGACCAACAAGGTGAACGTGATTTCACCAAGTACAACATGTTCCTGGATCAACATCATTGTTGGTCCTGGAACAACATTCAAATCAACCAATCAGATTTGAAGGACAAGTTTACAGTTTATGTCAAGTTTAGGCTTACAACCAGGTGCTTCTACATCAATGTTATTCACATTCATTCAACAAAATATGTTGATCCAGGAACATGTCTTACTTGGCAAAATACCTGTGACCTTGCAAACACACTGTCAGGTACGTTTTTGCACCCTTACAGGGTTTAAGTTGAAAGTAAGGGCTGTTTGTGACTTAAGGTTTCAGTTTGAACTTGAAATTGCTTCTGCTCTCATTTTTTTGCTTTACGGAGACTAATGAGTTACACTGACAATGCAATTTTTTTGTAAATACATGAGACCCTAATGATATTTTATTAACCAAGTAAGTGTTGATGTTATGGATGCTGTTGCCTATTCAGTTCTACTGTATACAGTAATATCTAAATCTAAATCTTTTTTTAACACAATTGTACAATGAGTTTAACTGTTTCTAAATGATTTTAAAATGTGTTAATGACTTTTGTTCATTAAGTGTTCCCTGCTTTTGTCATTTTTGACTGCTTTTTTTCAAATCTTTGTTTGGTGTATTCTGCTTTATGACAAATGTGTTTACTATGAAGGAGCAGTTACAGTTTACATCCACCATAGAGCTTTCACTGCCACTCAGCCTGAGATTATTCATTTCCATTTTCTTTGACCTTGAATGAAAACAACACTATTTATTATAACTTATTAGCGTGTGCATACTGAATGTACAAAAGTCTCCTTCCTCTCACCTTTGAGTTGAGATGTTTGATAAATGCTGTGATTAATTATGGTGTTTTAACATGTTGAAATGATAGAAAGCTTATAGTTTACCTTTGACTCAAAGCTAACAGAAAATGGACAAACCAAGTTATAAAATCGTTATCACACAATTTCATGCTATTTTGCCTTGACAAATCTTTCTTAAAGGGATAGTTCACCCAAAATGTTTTAATTCTGTCATCATTTACTCACCCAAACCTGTATGAATTTCTTTCTTTGCTAAACACAGAAGAAGGTATTTTGAAGAAAATGGGTAACCAAACAGTTGACAGTAGCCATTGACTTCCGTCCGTAGTACGAAAAATAAAAGTTAATGGCTACCATGAAATGTTCGGTTACCCACATTCTTCAAAATGTTTTCCTCTGTTCAGCAAAAAAAAAGACATGCATAGAGGTTTGAAACAACACAAGTAAATTATGACAGAACTTTTTTTTTTTGTGTGTGTGTGAACTAAACCTTTAAATAATGTAGAATTTAGTGTAGTCGGTTCATGATATCTGACACCAAACTTCACAAAACATCAGGCTGCCTATACCTGTCCTTAATTCTGGGGAGAATTATGAAAAATATGAATTCAGTAAAATGACTGAATCCTCTATTTAAGCTGAATCCACTTGAAACCTAACCCTGACCTCGCTGTAAATATCATTTGTGCCTTTTCTAGTTTGGGTGTGTTTCGGAACAGTTCAAGGCTTTGTCTTGTTGGCCATTCTGCTTATAAAAATGTCTTTTGAACCTTTCACATGAAGGTATTTGTGATTGTGATTTCGCTGCTACGTTTGTAATTGCCCCAGTTTTTGTATTTGTATTAAGACCATGTTATTTCAATGCTTTTTATCAAGGAAACTTCCTTCTGAAGCATCATTTGAGTCCGGCATTGTACGCATTTTGTATGTATGTGGGTTGATCAATAAACACAAAGAATAAACACCATTTTGAACCCAATTATTCATTCATTTATTGCTTTATTTACTGAAATTGCAGTTAATAATACTGTCATGCTGCAGGACAATTTTCACATTTTAACTAAAATGTTCCATATAAAATGCATGCTTTTTACTGTCTATCCAAATAGATGTGGCTTTGATTAAATCATGTTTTAATTGTCAAGACAAAATTCGAAATGGAATTTACAACCAACAAATGGCTGTATTAGATCATTGCTACAGTATATTTCTCAGCCGTCAGTTCCACCACCAAACCACCAGATGTCACAATTCTAGTTTGGTTTTATTCATTGTGATCATTTTCTGTTTTTCATTACAGACTTTAAAAAGAATGGCAATGTTTTGTATGTAGAAAAAAAAGGGGACTTCTTTCAAGGATTTTTTATTTTTATGCCATGGATCAATCCATTATACATATTTAAACACTGACATTTGTAATGTAGGCCTACAAATGTGAGCCAAAAACATCCTGGGATTTGAATGAGTATATGCTTCATTCTGAGCTGCCGGATGTCCCAGTAGAGGGCCCCACTTTACACCCTCAGGAGACCAGATCTATTAGTCATTCCACTGGAATTAATTATTCATAGAGATGTGCCATGTTCTTAACAGACATTATCAGTAAAGTGCCCAAATTACATTAAATTGCTATTCCCAGTCACTCGAACATTTGCATAACATGTATTCTTTAAGCATTGAACATTATTTTAACTGCAGTTTCTCTTAAACCAAGAATTGTAGCCAAAATAAATGTAGAAACTAACTGTCATATAATACAAAATAAATAGGCCTACATTAACTCAATCCTCAGAAAGAGGGTACGGATCTAACATTCAACATGATATTAAAATGCATTGTATTGCTATAGTTGGAAGGCCTAGGCTATAGTTCATTCATATGAATGTTCTGAATGAGTGTTCTTTCACATTTTTCAGAATCAGTGTGTAGAAAAAATACGGATCATAGCCATCTGAATATAGCTCACCGGAGCTGAACTAGGCTATTCATAAGCACACAGGGACATAAAAGTGTGTCCAAATAATTATTGCAATGAAGTTTCATCAACTGGTGTGCATTTTTAGATGATTTATAAAGTCCCCCTTGGGTTACAGGGTGATAGCTTCTATTTCACAAGACTGGTTGCCCACTGAAGCTAAGCACGCAGGGTTGAGCCTGGTGGTCAGTACCTGGATGAGAGACGGAGACCTGGGAAAACTGCTGGAAGAGGTGTCAGTGAGGCCAGTAGGGGGCGCTCTCCCTGTGGTCTGAGTGGGTCCAGTTTACAATAATGGGAACACAACAAAAAGCCCTATCCTTCGGATGAGACGTTAAACCAAGGTCCTGACTCTGTGGTCATTAAAAATCCTAGGATGTCCTTTGAAAAGAAGTAGGGGTGTAACCCCGGCTTTCTGAGCAAATTGCCCATTGGCCTCCTCATCCGTATACTGATTGACTTCATCACTCAGTCTCAGTGGAGGGAGTTCTGGCGCATCTTCCAGATGGATGCTGCACATTGGTGGTACATGGTCGAGGAGAAGTGTTATATAAATGTAACAAATTATTAAATACACTAGCATAGTGAACTGATACTGACATTTAATTTCATGTTATTTGCAATTTGTATGCAGCCTATATTAATTAGTTGAACTTAAGAGCGCTTTTTTGTTATAAATAACAACATTAATCATGGTATGTGCTGTAGTAGGCTATATTACTTTAGTATGTTACTCAATACTATAAGTTAAAACTTTTAACTTGACATTAGCCTATTACACTGCACTTTTTAAAAAAGTGTAAGAAACCAAAGTGCAGCCTCTTTAAATTATTGCCTAGACTAGTGGACTTTTATTTCAGCATTATTATCATTTGCATGCACAGTACATGTACTGTACATTCATTAAAGAAAGAAAATGTGCTCCCAAGTTCAGAAAGGTGCTAGTAGGGTAGTTCAACTCAACTTTGACATTAATTTGTTTTACAAATGAAAACACATAGAAAAAAATGCACTTAAGAGGGGGCTTTATTCAGGATAAGAAGCCATTTTCAATTCGCGCGAATGAAAACTAGGCTGACGGATATGGCACAGTCAATTCGTGGCTATCGCGTGTCTAAATTTCAATTCGACAATAAAGTTGAATTACGACCCATTCAACAGACTGTATGTCTATCTCATACAGCCTCGGTTTAATTCGCTAAATATCACATAGCCTATGGCATGGCATACACCTCCCTGCCTAAACGTCCAAGCGTAACAATACGAGATAGCTTCAATTTCTCGGTTCGGCTGTTTCCGGCTGCAGTCGGCTGAGGGAATGCAGACACCGAAGCGAGCAGACTATAGTGTAGTCAGTGGAGACGGGCAAATAAAAGAAGAGGAAAGGAATAAACAGCTCCGACGGCTACCCAGGAGCAGCGCCGAAAAATAAAACCAGCAGGTAAGGCATTCCGAGCATACCAACAATAGATTTCTCTACATTGATATCTATGTTTGACACCTCACTATTACTGTACAGGTAGACGTTGTCGCATTCCATGACAGTGACTGGGCGGACCTAAAACTGTATCCCACCGGCCCGTAGAGCTAATTTAACATATGAACAAGAAGAAATACTGGCAAATGTCAATAACAGGAGTCAGGCGAGCGGCTTGTGAGGGATCAGAGCTCTGACTGAGACTGGCTGGCGGAGACCCGTTAAGACGCACAAGCGGATTAGGACTCGCGAGCAGGTGCCTTTGTTGGCTCGCGCCGTTGCAAGTGGAGACCCGCAGTAGCCCGACGCGCTTCTTTAAAATTAATGCCTTCAAATGAGCGTTTCTTCAGCACACGGGGAATAAAACGTGCTTGACAGGTAAGAACTATTTTGCAACCTTGTGTTTGATGTTTTTCCTTTTTAAGAACCAAAGATAAACTTTATTTATTGTAGGCTATACGCCAGTTAAAAAGTGCTGATCTTATGCACGCGCAGTTACATTACAGTATAGTGTAAAATGTTTATGAAGGTTAAATTATTCATTCTCTTTTAATGCCCTGTACCTTTAAGAATCATATAACGTTTTGTTTAAATAATTGTGCGCATAGGATGCAAAAATGGAACAAATGAACACTTTAGATGTACGTACAGTAGCTAGGCCTACCTGTAGACCTCTAGATTATTTCAATAAGACGCAGCATGTCAACTGCATGCAGTTTGTGAATAGGCTTCACGAGCACGGTGAAGTATTTTCACGCACGAGCAGATGGTCTCCGTTAGACTGCCGAGTAGTGGGGATTTTAGCTGATGCAGTCTCTCTCTCTCTCTCTCTCTCTCTCTCACACACACACACACACACACACATACTGTTAGAAGGTGTTTCTCATGTCTGCAGCACTGGAGACACTCATCGCTGCAGCTCTATCTATCTATCTATCTATCTATCTATCTATCTATCTATCTATCTATCTATCTATCTATCTATCTATCTATCTAATCCATCCATCAACCCATAATCATGTAATGTAAATGCTATTGTTCTTTAGTGGGTTATTGAATATTGTAAATTATTGCAACATAGCTGTCCAGAACTATTCTCATAGTTTCCATTAAGCTTGGCAACATCCCTGTTTGCTTAACACAAAAATGCAGCCTTGCCCATCCTGTCTATTTCTGTCTGTCTCTCTGATATTAAACTCATCTGTATCTCCAGTTGTATTTCCATGTGCCTCTAATTGCAATCAGTATTATATTGTTGAGTTGAATTTATATATATATATATGTATGTGTGTGTATATATATATATATTTGTATATACACATGTAAGGTTGTGAATAGTAGCACTGTTGCCATTTGTTACAATTTGCTGTTTTCTCAGTTCTAGGTTTTTTTTAACCAATGCACTTTCCGGCACCATGTTCTACGGTTCCTCATCTGCCAGCATGTCTCTGCCATCCAAGAACCGCCTGAAGCGACAGAGTCGCACTTTTACGCAGGTTCTTTACCGGACACTGAGTTATCGGGATCGTCGCTCTGTGACCGACCTACCTGAGCAGGTACGGGACGATCCAGCTGAGCTTTCCACCCAATCATCTGCACCAGGTGTGCTGAAGATATTTGGTGATGAAATCAGTGCTGGCGCTAACTACAAAAGCGTCCTTGCCACACCTCGTTCCAGCGCCCAAGAGTTGATCAAAGAGGCGCTTGATCGCTATTCTCTAAACAAGGCCTCGGTCTGTAGCTATGTGTTGTGTGATGTGATTGGACGGTTTGAGGGCCCAGACCGACGGTGGCGGACTGAGTGCCTTCGGGCGCTAGGGAACAACGAAAAGCCCCTTCTCTTACAGGACCTCTGGAAGCCAAAGGAGGGTTACTCTCGCCGCTTTGAACTCAGGAGAAGAGCCGAGGTTGAGGAACTGGCAGCAAAAGAGAAGGATACAGTCACTGCAGGTAATGCACAAATGCATTCATTGAGAAACAGGAGAGGATGTTCTTGTCACGTGATTTTATTTCCTAATTTCCTAATCATATTATTTAAACAGGAAAATCCTGTACAACAGGGGGGGAAAAAGAAGGCATGAAAGCACATTATTCCTTCTGTTAAAGGAATAGTTCACTTCAAAATGAAAATTCTGTCATCATTTACTCACCCTCAAGTTGATTCAAACCTGTATGAATTTCTTTCTTCTGCTGAACACAAAAGAAGAATTTTTGAAGAATGTCGGTGACCAAACAGTTGATGGACCCCATTGACTTCCATAGTATTTATTTTTTCCTACTATGGAAGTCAATGGGGTACATAAACTGTCTGTTTACTGACATTCTTCAAAATATCTTCTTTTGTGTTAAGCAGAAGAAAGAAATTCATACAGGTTTGAAACAACTTTAGGGTGAGTAAATGATGACAGAATTTTCATTTTGAGGTAAACTATTCTTTAAGTAATCTTTTATCAGTGTTTACCTTATTTCAGTATTTGCCTTTTCCAGACATCTGAATGAAAATGTTTATTTTACAATTACTGGACAATGACAAATACATTTCACTATCTGATAATTTTATGTTATATGGATAATAGATGTTTTACAATGATTTTTTTTTAAATAAAAGTAAAACAAAATGAATATTTTAATTAAACAATAAAACAATTTTAACAACAAATTTTAATATAATACATTATAATTATATAATTTAAAATATTTTTTTTTAGCATTGAGCTGATCAGATGTCTGATTTCAAGCATTGTTTCAGTCATTATTTTCAAGAACAAGATTTGATAGTTCCAAGCTGGAATGCAGCATTAGCAGCATGACTGTCGTGATCAGATCAGTATTAAGCTAACTGTTAGCTTCCAAACAGGTTTGACTGCTCAATTGTTGAATATTGTTGGATATTTTTGGCCGATTACAGAAAATGTTGGAAGTGGGAAATTGTAAATTTGATCTCCTACACCACCAGATGGCACCATCATATTTAGTGTTATTATGTTAATTTTGGCAAAGACAAAAGTCGTGAACTCAAAATGCATGCATTCGTTTTAAAAACAGCCTAAAAAGCAAAAAGTAAGGTATCGTAATATATTACGTTACGAATTGAATTTTGTACGATGCCCTTCAGTCGCCACCATCTTTGAAATGACGTCAATTGACACTTCTCTCTGAGATCGGGGTTGAATGGATTTCCGACTTTGAGCATCGCTCCAGTCATTATGTGCTTCTCATTTCTTAACCTGTGTATCCTCGCTCATGACTCCTCAGGAAGCTTCCTTGCTCTTCGTTCCTCGCCTCCTCGCGGTGCAGTTAAAGAATTGAGATGTCCTCTTCTCATTTCTTAACCTGTGTATCCTCACTCATGACTCCTCAGGAAGCTTCCTTGCTCCTCGTTCCTCGCCTCCTCACGGTGCAATTAAAGAATTGAGATGTCCTCTAAGTTGGCTGAGTTCGATTGGTTTCTGGGTCATGGGCTTGAGGACGTAGGAGCGAAGAAACAAGGAAGCATCAATTTGAGTATTGAGAAGCACCCATTATTTTCAAGTATGAGGGTTAATTTAGTATTCATAAAACAGTAGGGGAAAAGTACTCCAATGACAACTATCCAGAGAGATTTGGTAGTGTGCATCCAGTGGACACTTTATCCCAAGAGGCCACAGGAGAGGATTTGTGAACGGCAGTGGAGCGACACAACTGCTGCCGTAGGTCACATGACACTGACAACATGGTGAATGTAGTACGTTCGAATTTCATTCATACCACACACATTCACATTATATAGTGCACTAGTTTCAAACCGGTTGTAGTACCTACCATACAGTATGCGATTTTGAACGTAGCAATTGTTAAGATTAAAACAAAAATGAAATATTGCCTTTCTTGTTTTGAAACATTTGTTTGCCCATTTTTGCGAAACAGAAGCTTAAAATCAGTTATCACATCACTCCTTTTAAGTGCTATCTGAAGATAAAAGTTGTGCTGAACGTATCACTCCTATCAACACTGTGGTATAGATGTTGTGATAACTGGCACTAGATCGTCATTGTCCTTTGTCATTAAGGGCTGCTCAGGTTTGCTAATGCCGACACGCAGATGTCAGAGCAAGTGCCAGAGATAAATGCACGACTGGATCTGCCGTAGTATGGCCGGCCTCCAGTAGTTGAATTGAGGTCTCAGTTTCACTATTTTATTTGTGCTATTTTATTGCAGACTAGTCATAACATCTTTCCCTCACTGTCCCTCTCTTTCTGTTTGTGCCTGAATGCTGTTGTACTAAATTACAAATTCAACAAGGTGGCCATTGAGCCAAAACACAGGGTGGAAGTTAAATCAATATCAGCACAGCAGGCACATTACTCAGGATAATTTATCCTCAGGTAGAACTGCTTTTCTTCCTGGTGGGATAGAAAGAATGTATGCGTGTATTGGATTCTAAGTGTAGATGTATTTGGGGGAAAATTATCCCCAGAAGTGCGTTAATCCTTTGGGGATGTTCTTTGGGGAAAAGCTTTTTTATTCTAAAATGCAAAACATATTATTTAGTACTTTTTATAATTAAATTTAAATACAAATGTCTTTATTTAGATTGCAAAATAGACATGTGCTTATATGTGTTGCTTTACTGCTAAACTCTACACCCACTTAGCTTTAAAACTACAGTAGTCTGGATTGTGTAACTAGAAGTTCCAGTTAATCTGCCTTATTGGAAAAATCATATTCTCAAGTAATGCATTATGGAATCTTGGGATTTTTTTCTGTGAGCTTGCTACAGTGCTATTAAGTGCATAATTGTATATGCACAATTGTTGTAGTTCTTGTCTACGTGTGATTGCATTTTAATTAATGAAAATGTTGCAGGCTTATCAGAGGATCTTAGTCCTTAAGCTTGTTCAAAGTGGTCTTCTTAAACTTGGCTTAGCATCCTGCCGTTTCTTCATTAGAAGAGATGCTTACATTGGGACTGTTCTCAAAAATGCATGCGTCTAGTGCTTTTCACAGTCAATCAAAAACGCAGTGATGTTTAAGAAGAAGGAGGCACATAGATCAAGGGTTTAGGAAGGTCATGGATGAGTAAAGGTGAAGAAGGGTAGGGGGAGTACATTTGCAAGTCAACACCACCATCTGCACTCACACATATGACTCAGTGACAGATGCTACTTGGGGGCTTCATGGATAGTGTCTAGGTATTTACCAACACATGCACGTTTTATGACAGGTTTGGAATTGGCAGTTATGTCTGCATGAGCACAGTGTCAGAATATTGTAGAACTGCATTTACATTTAACTCCCTCCCAGTTCAATCCTATATCAGCAGTTTCTTGAATAACCTGCAAAGATCATTTTAGAATATATTATACAACCAAAACCACATGAAATGCTAGTTAAAGTGTCCCTTTTATGCTATTCTGAAGGTTGCTAATTTTGTTTTGGAAGTCTCCTACAATAGGTTTGCATGCATCCAAAGTCAAAAACACTTAAATTTTCTCTAAAAAATGCTGGGTTGTTTTAACCCAATGTTGGGTCAAATATGGACTAACCCAACGTTGGGTTAAAAAATGCAGTTTAAAAATGGACAAATTGCATTTTGGACAAAATCAAAAATGGACAAAAATGCAATAAAAAAATGGACAAATTGCATTGGTTACATTAAAAATGTAACCCAACGGCTGGGTTTGTCCATTTTTAAATTGCATTTTTAACCCAACGTTGGGTTAGTCCATATTTGACCCAACATTGGGTTAAAACAACCCAGCATTTTTTAGAGTGATATACATTGCAGAATTGTTTTTTTTTTTCGTTACAGTCTGTGAAACGGTTCGATAGAGGATTCAGTCTCCCTGAAGCCCTCCTTTCTGAGAGCCTACTCTGCTCTGTTTGGTCAGATTGCCCAGTCTGTTGTGATTGGTCTGGTGCTTACAGTGTGTGTCAGAAATGAAATAGCCATTACCATATCTGAATTTTGGAGGCTTCCTCAGCTCTTGATGCACAGTGATAACAGTAATGATGGCGTTGGTTTTACCGTGTCAATTCAAGCCCAAAGGATGAGGCTTTGGATGTGCATGTCGACAACACTAATCAAACTCTTCCAGGCCTCAGCTACAACTACAGTATTTGAGGGTGGGTCAAAGTCTATGTTGTTCGCTGGTAGCCAATGGAATGAAGTGGATAGACCAATGAAGACCATAGGCTGGCATTATGCAATTTTGAGGTTTGCGCAGGAAGTAAGACTGGAATTACTGACGACTCGTTTCAGGCAATTCAGAATTGTTATTTCTTTTGGTAGACATTATTTCATGCATTCATTTATCCTGCACTCTGATCTATGAAACTTTGCAGACCTTTTACATTCACAAACAGCTATATTACACACTACATGAAAGGTAATATCCAAAAAAGGATAATGGGGCTCATATTCTACATCTATGCTTCTATGCATCACAGGAACATTTAGATGGTGGATAATGGCATGATTTGCTTGAACAACTTTCTTGAGTGAGTGAGTTAATATAATTATGTGTGTATTTTTATGGTTTTGTTGGTGATTTATATTTGTTGTGGTGTTTACCCATGCCCAGGGACCCACACAAACTCCCCTGTGCTATCTTCAACCTTGAGTAGAAGCGGGCATGGTAGATGCCATCGGAGCTCCCCCCGGGGCTGGCGTTTGATACAGCCCTGTACAACTATTGTAAAAGGTGGGGACTGTCCTCAGGTATGGTGTCAACCACCAGCCCCACCTCCATATACAGTACCATTATTTTGCAGACCCATAATTTACTGTATTCCTCCATGCACCCGTCAAGTGTTGACTTCCTATGCCCATGTACTACCCCATTTATCCCTCATCCCACAAGAATATTACCTTTATTTTATCATGCCTCTAAACTTTATTTTCTTCCTTGAAACACAAATTAAGAAGTTTATGCAATATGTTTGCTCTGTTCTTTTCCATACAGTGAATGGGGATGCGGGCAGTTGAGCTTGAAAAAAAAAACCTACAAAAAAAACACCAAAGTACCTTAAAATGAATCGTTATGACTTAAGTTGCTTTGTTTGAACTTAAATTGAGGTTACTAAGCATGGCATAAAACCGAAATAGACTCTTAGTTATGCTTTGCATTTCACCACCATATCCACTGTTGTCTTTTAATGCCTGAAATAAAGTCTACTTGTGTGTTTTCATTTTGGCTGTATCATGATTTAAGATCACTGCAACCCTCTGACAGCACAAATTAAGGTTAAACGTCTTTTATGAAATTTCTAGTTATATGATTTTTTTTTAGCAATTTTGAGTCCATTTATTTTGCTAAACCTATCTGTTCATTTAAACCACATAAGGTTAGTTTTGTGGCTAAGGACAATGTATGACAATTACCTAAGTGGTTTTCTCTCTACGGCAGATATCAATGCTCAAGCAAGGAAGCTGCAAAGAAACCGTGCTAAAGGAACAATGACACTCCAGCACGGCTCCTCATTTTGCCGCAGCCTCAGTGAAACCAGCCTTAACTTGGTGGGACTGCCTGGTGAGGAACCTAAACGGTACTACTCCACCCTCCCAGGGCCAATCAGAACACGCTCTGCACGAGACACTGAGATCCGTAAAGAACGAGATGGTGGCGGAGTTAAACACTCTCTCTACCAATCACCACACTTGCTGCTCCTTCAAGGGTACAACCAACAGGTAAGCAAAATGTCCTTTGTAAAATGTATATTCTATTCAAAAGTTTGGGGTCAATCATTTTTTTTTAAGGAATGAATTCTTCTAGTCAGCAAGGATGCATTAAACAGATCAAAATTGACAGTAAATACATTTATAACATTACAAAAGATTTCATCAGGAAAAAAATATTAAAAGAATCACCGTTTTCACAAAAATATGAAGCAGCTCAAATGTTTTCAACATTGATGATAATAAGAAATGTTTCTTCTGCACCAAATTAGCATATTAGAATGATGTCTGATGGATCATGTGACACTGAAGACTGAAGGAATGATGCTGAAATTTCAATTTTGCCATTACAGAAATAAATTGCATTTTACATTATATTCAGTTAGAAAATAGTTATTCTAAATTGTAATAATATTTTACAATATTACAGTTTTTACTGTTGAAATCAGTTTTTCAGTTTTTCAAATACCTGCAGCCTTGATGAGCAGAAGACACATCTTTCAAAAACATAAAAAAATCTTGACCAAACTTTTCAATGGTACATATAACATGATGGAATAATTAATGAAATAATGAAATGAAAACATAAGTGAAAACATTATATAATAATAAATAATTTAATAAAAAAAAAAGGAACTTTCTTGAGGTCATTTTTTTATTACTCCTGTCTGGAGTTGTGTTTATTGTTTGATTTGCTTTTGTTTGTCAGGATTGCCTGGTTTACCTGTTGAATCGAGAGCAACACACAGTTGGTCAGGAAACAGCATCAGCACGGCCAAATATCTGCCTGTCGTCTCCGGATGTGCTTCCACTTCACTGCCGAATACGTCGTGCTGTGCAACGGCGTTCTTCCTCGGACCAGCGGTTACTTCTAGAACCTGTCGCCCATGGCAATGTTCTGGTTAACTTCATGCGTATTGAGCGGGCCACTCCGCTACGTCATGGGGATTTGCTGTCCTTTGGTGCTCATTACATATTCCTGTACAAAGACCCACTGAGTGCGAAACCACTTCCTGCCCCAACTCTCACTCGACTTCGGGCGCTGGCACGACTTTGCGATAGCGAGTCGGGGGGTGTGCCTGAGAAAGGAGAGGCATGTCGTATGTGTGGTGCCGTATTACATGAACCAGTGGCGTCTCGGCGCAGCTCTAAGGCTCCAGCGCGTGGTGCACAGAAGAGAAAGCTCGCGTTGGAATTTGAGCGGGCTCACGAGGATGCGCTGGTGAACCGGGTGCTGACACTTATTGAGCCGAGCGGGGATGACCACAAGCTGACACCAGCATATTTGCTTTGTCTATGCATCAAGCACTCAGCTAATACATTTCCACCTGGCAGCTTTGGTAAACTATTGCTGAAAATTTCCAAGAGGATTCAAACCATCGCATGGGTTAGTACTCAAATCAACATTTTAGATGTGTTTAAAGCTGAAATATGCTATTTTTTCCATGTTCAAATACTTCTATCCCAATTTATTTTCCTACAAAGTTGGGATGTGCAATATATTGGTGCCATATTGGATATTTAATTAATCAATATCTGTCAGTATTGGATATTTATCGGCCAATATTGCATATTTAATTGTGCATGCATATTTCCCCTATTTTTACATTTAGATTACCTTTGCTATCATCTAATGCTCACTTAAAATGTATCTTTAAAAACTCTAATAATTAAATAATTAAATTGAATAATAATGTTAAATGTAACATTTTCACTGTACATTTGAATGTTTTGATTTCTAAATTCACTTGTAGTATTTAAAACATTTGATTTTAGCTTTTAGGGAATTACACACTTTACCTTTAAGAAAAGTCTTGTTTAAAACTTTTAATTTCATGCAGCAGATACCCTGGTTTATGCATACTTACTTGGCCCACTCAATTGTCTGTCACCCATCAAACTACATTTCCCACAATTCCTCGGGCTCCTCCCACTGTCACTGAGACTGATTGTGTTTCAGTATGGGTGAAGAAAATGATGGAATGGCAAGCACGGCAAGTTTTGTCTCCATCGGAAAAATTACTTGTTTTACAATTTTGCACATAAGAAATGAAAGAGTTTTCTGCATGTTCACAATGTCCAAGTGCAAGCGTGTTTCTTTTATACAAAATGCATAGCAATAGCATTTGCATGAAGAGGA
Source organism: Rutilus rutilus (assembly GCF_951802725.1). NCBI lineage: Eukaryota > Metazoa > Chordata > Actinopteri > Cypriniformes > Leuciscidae > Rutilus > Rutilus rutilus. The sequence goes on along the minus strand of NC_140210.1, from coordinate 7,277,069 downwards.
TCAGTCCCAGAAGACCCATTGATTGATTTTCTGCTCTGAGGGTCAGTACTGTATTCACCTCGCATGGCCTTTTGTCTTTGTTGACAAATGCATTTTCCTTTGTTGATTTAAACACTACAGACATTTGTGAATGTCCCTTTAATCTTGCCCCCATGAAACCATGCATTTAATGACCGTCTTTAAACTCATTCATTATTCAAATCCAATTTTAGAAGGTCAACCATCAGCCCCAATATTAACCAGCCAAAGAAAAGACCAAGAAAGGAAAGGTTGAAAAAAAAATGACTCCAATGTATTATACCTCCCACATGCAGCTATTCAAAATTTGATGACATTAATTGCCATCCGTGTCTGTGTCTCGCAGGAGAAGACAAAGGAGTTGGCACAGAAGCAAGCTCAGCAGTGAGTATCATGTTCCCCCTTATAATACGCACATGCGTGCACTTTGAATGTGTGACACTCTAAGGTCACTTGGCGCTGAATAGGCTATCACCAATTCTGAAAGCATTGCTACTGAGTCAAACCATTGAATGTGTGTGTTTTTGTATGGTTATACAGTCAAGATCCTGCCTCCCTGTCTCTGCTCAGCATCTCAGACCTAGTACCTGATCTCCAATTCATTTTCTTCTGGATGTCCAATGCCATAGAAATACTGTATTTTATCCAGCAGAAGTCCCCTGCATACATGCAGACCATTGAACTCATGGACGATAAAGGTATGAAATGCTCAAGGCTTTTTCCACTTAAAATAGTTTCTAAAGCCAGGGTGAACGGAATCCTGGGTTTTCTTGTGCTTTACGTTTCACACTGCTCATACTTTACCCAGGATTAACAATTAAAGGTAGGGTAGGCAATTTTTGGAGAGGCTAGCAATAGCGAGCTATTTTTCAAAGCATAAGATCCCATCCTCCCTTCAGAGTATCTCCAAAGCCACGTCTCCTCCAAAACACATGAACACGTACAGCAGGGAGCAAACAAAAGCGTCATGAGAGACGGCGTGAAACTACCTCATGTCTCAAAGCACATAACATTACAATAATAATGAACATGAACAACTTAAAGAACTCTGACCTGTACCACCTGACTGCTGCAGTTTAATTTCCGCATTGATAGTGTTGCCATTGAAACGCATGCCTTCGAGTCACAAACCACTCCGAATATAATGTCACGGTATGGAAACCTTTTCCATTCCTAATTACAGTAGTTATGGCGTGAACGCAACATAAGCTCGTTGTTTTGGATCAGGAGTAACTGTAAAAGGTGGCTGCTGTTTCGTTTGCGCTGCTCATTGACTGACGTCTGTCTAACTCTGCATAGCATGAAACACTCTGATGACGTGTGATGTCTGCGTGAGCAGGTGCACGGATGTATGGAAATACATAAGTTGACAGGCAGGTAGGACATCGTATCATTGCATTTGGACCGAATGCAATGATTGGACGAACATTTTATGGTCCTACGCCTTTCACAGACGATATACATATAAATACCTTTATACCACTTAACTTAGTGATTGCTATCAGGATGTGATGAGACATTCAACCAGCATAACAAAAAAAAAAAATCTGGAACAAATCATTTAACCTGCCTTTAATCCTGTGTATTTATAAACTGCCATTTCACACTGTACATTCATAAAGCCTTGATGAATGTTCTTACATTTATGCATTTGGCAGATGCTTCGACTTACATTGCATTTCAAAGTACACATTATCATTCTTATCAGTTCTTGCTTTCCCTGGGAATCAAACCTATGCCCTTGACGGTGCAAGCGGCAACGCTCTACTGTTTGAGCTTCAGGAAAGCATATTTGCAATGTCAGTGTCATTGATTGGACAAGCGCAGTGCGCAACCTGTAAAAAAAAAAAAAAACTCTAGCATTGCGTGTCCTCATGCATTGCCTATTATCAGATTTTCCTGACTTTTCGGACTATAAAAGTAAGAATGAAACGGTCTCTTCACTGTAACTGACGCGTTTTCCATCTGCATTTGACATTTTTCCTCATCAAATGCTAAAACGACTGTTTATACATCTCCGTGACTGTCCAAAGCACGTGAATATGAGGCACGTGATTGGTTGTCAGTTGCAAAGTATCTAGTCATAACATTCTAACACCACATTGTTGCACACTGTACAAAGCTCAGGAGCAGGGTTTCATATCCTTGAGTAAAAAGCAGTGCTAAGTGTGAAACGTTCCTCCACCCGACATTAAAAGCGGGGTTTAAAACGACGGTAACCCGGGGGTTAAATGCAGTGTGAAAAGTCCTTCTCAATTGTTTTTAGACTAGACTTGCAAAGCTGCAATGCCCATTATGGATTGGGTCTATGGGGCCCAATATAGACAAAATTAAAAACAAGATTAACTAGACAGGAGGATTAGAGGTTATAAAAGACACATCAAATGTTAAATGCAATGCATTTGGTCTAATTGTATTTTTTTTTTCTCTGTTTCTAATTGCAGCAGGATCTAAAGAATCTCTCCTCTCAGCAACAATATCAGCAAATGAAGAGGCTATGACCATACTGGAGGAAGTGATCATGTACACCTTTCAGCAGTGTGTCTACTACATCACTAAGGTAAAGGGTAGTATTACGTTATATGTGTGGCGCCACCCTTCTAAGATGTTACCAGGGCTGCTGGGAATGAATTATTTATTGTGTGTGTGGCTTCTTGTTCGTATTGTAGGTCTTCCTCTCCTCTACCTCTTTCTATTTCAAATAAATGCTGTTCTTTTGAACTTTCTATTCTTTACAGAATCCTAAAAAACAAACAAAACAAATGATCACAGTTGCCACAAAAATATTAAGCAGCACAACAGCTTTCAATATAGCGGCTAATCAGCATATTAGATTTCTGAAGGATCATGTAACACTAAAGACTGGAGTAATAATGCTGAAAATTCTGCTTTGGCATCACAAGAATAAATTACATTTTAAAATATTTTAAAAATGTGTTTTTGATCAAACAAATGCAGCCTAGGTAAGCATAAGATTAGCAAAACGTAAAAACATTCGTACCTATCCCAACTTATTGACAAGTTTGTCAGTGATTATTTTCATACAAGATGTCATGTAGTTTTGCGACATCTCAGGTGCTTCATTTTGCATTTTTGAGCCAATCAGCTAAGTCATAATTGCCATGTGACTATGAGTAATGACCCTAGAGCCGCAGGAAAAGGACTACACTTATGGCAACACAAAAGAGGAAACAGTCCTTCATTAGTGACACTTTTAAAATAATATTAGTGACACTTTTAAAATAATATCACTAAATTAATTCATTAAATTGATAGCCCTATAATTAATGTATATTTGTTGGTGTCTGGTTATCCATGTCTTAACAAATGCCTGTTGTTTACATTTCAGACTTTGTACGTTGTGTTGCCTGGCCTGTTGGACTGTAACCCGTTTGGGACAGAGTCTTCATCAGAGCAGTGCCGGCGGGCTGTTGGAGTGTGTGTGTGTGCTGTGTGTGTGATGCCAGAGGCGGTTCGCAGGGTGGTGAGTGTGTTTCAGACTACATCAGACCTGCTGCAGCAGTACCAGGTTCATGCAGAGATTCAGAGTCAAATGTTCGCCTACCTCTTCTTCTTCACCAATGTCTCACTCTTCAATCAACTCATTGATAAAGGTGAGACACACACACACACACACACACACACACACCCCCTTTGATATATTTTCATTAAGCAGCCACTGCTGCTATGGCAACAACATGACACAGTTAGCGTGTCAGCAATTGCAGGTAGAAGAAAAAAAGAAAAATATATATTCCAAGTCCACTAAAGGTGTAAGATAGCTTTTAAGTCATTTTTCAGTGAAAAACTTGCCTAATTTGAAGTTTATTCAATGTAATTCAATTACTGATTTATGTATTAGGGAAGATTTTAAAAATAGCTTAAAGAAAAAGCAGCATATTCATGCAGAAATTATTATTATGAAAGTATACTACCATTCAGAAGTTTGGGGTTAGTTATATTTTGAAATGTTTTTTAATAAGTATGTTATGCTCTTCATGGCAAACAGTAAAACAGGAATATAGTGAAATATAACAATTTAAAATAACTTTTCTATTTTAATATATTGTAAAATGTAATTTATTCCTGTGATCAAAGATGAATTTTCAGCATCATTACTCCAGTCTTCAGTGTCACATGATCCTTCAGAAATCATTCTAATATGCTGATTTGATGCTCAAGAAACATTTCTTATTATTATCAATGTTAAAAACATTTGTGCTGCTTAATATTTTTATAGAAACTGATGCATTTTTTTTCAGGATTCTCTGATGAATATAAAATTTAAAAGAACAGCATTTATTTGAAATGGAAAACAGTATAAACAGTATAAATGTATTTTCTGTCTCTTTTGATCAATTTAATGCATCCTTGCTGTGTAAGTGTATACATTTCTTACAAAAAATAATCTTACTGACCCCAAACGTTTGGACGGGAGTTCATATTTAAATGTAATATATCTATTATAATACTATACATAAAACTACCATCAGTTTTCTCTTTTAAAGGGCCGCACGAGACAAATGTAATTTCTGCGTGTACATGTGCGCATTACTCATGGGCAGGTGAAGATTATTTCTTCAGACACCCATAATCCTCTTTATGTAACAGACAGAGGATAAGAGCTGGTCTTACACACAAACATGCACATAGACTCACACAAAGTGTGAAGAGTGGTTTTGACTTGAAGTACTGCAGTAAACTCTTCATTTTAATTAGGGACAATAATTAATCACAGTCTTATTACAAGTATTACAATATGCTATATTATGATTCTGAAAAAGGGTTTGTTGTGATTGTATGTTCTTAGGCCCTGCACGTGGCTGGTTTCAGCGTTCTCGGGTCCTGCAGATCCAGGCTAGTGTGAAGATGCTACTGGACTGGGCTAAAGGGGTGGGACATAATCATCTTGCACAGAAATTCTTTGCCAAGTTCTGTAGTGCTGTGAGCATCCTGGCCACAACACCACAACAGCTCTCACAGGTAATGCAGCGAAGCTAGGTGTGTTGGGATGTTGTTTACACAGGTTTTGTGTACATCGGCATGAAACGCATAAGTCGGCAAAAAAAATAGGGAATGTGAGTCTTTTCTTCTCTATTGTAATGTACAGTTGTATTTGAAATTATTCAACCCCCATTGCAAATCAGGTTTATTGGCAAAATTTACAGACTTTCAGCTGTTTGCAATGAACAAATCAAACAAAAGTAATTGAAATAGTGCAACACAACAAATGTTTCAAGTGGTTTCCCCAAATTTAACTGAAAATTCAACTTTTAATGACTTACACAGTCTCAAAATTATTCAACCTCCTGAATAGAATCCCTCACAACAGCACAAATCTGCAAAACAGGTGTTGTCTCAAGCACACCTGATTCAACTTATCAAGGGCTTCATTATGCTGCGTTCCAGGCAGGTTTTTGAGCACGTAAATCACGACTTCAAACCACGACTCACGACTTTGTAGCGTTCCAGGCCAGTCACGCCAAACTACCTGAGTGCAAGGAATTGTGGTAGCTAGATGTAAACAAACCAGCATGGCGGACCTTACGGGGCTTATGCGCATTTGTAATAATTTCTGTCGCCAAAGGTGCTTACTCCTTGTTTATTTATTAATATTATATTATTATTAATTTGACTGCAACGTTATATTGTCCTAAAGTGTATTCTCGCCGTGTACCGCCTGCAGAAACACTGCATCCGTAGGGGCTGCCATTGTTGTTTTGTATGGTTTCGCGGGCTATGTGATGTCAGAGCTCGTAACTGGGAGTACATCGATCTAGTACGAGTTCACGGGTGGGAAGTCACGGGTTTGACTGCCGTTCCAGTGCACTTTCACGGGTGTAAGGTTGGAAAAACACGGGTTACAGGTTGCCTGGAACGCACCATTAGTTGCACCAGGTGTGTTTGAGCTAGAACACATGAAATATCTGAACTGGCTAGGGCTGCGTTCCAGTCCACTTTCTTCCCTAAGCACTTCCCCTCGGGGGAATCCCTGCCGCCATTTTGAAGTGCGTTCCACTTTGTGAAGTGGACGAGGGAAGTTTATATGGACAGACCCTCGTTCCCTCGATTTTGACCGAGGGAGCGAGTCTACTTCATAGGTACACTTCAGGCACCTATATGTTCCACAATGCAGTACGATTGTGACGTCACCACATATCTTGTCTAATCACCACCACAACAGACAACTCTATGATATATTATTTATAATTTTTTTAATTTAAAACAACCCAAACACACCTATAAACATTTGGATGCTTCATTAAACAAATTCTTAAAGGAAAAAAAAAAGTAAATACTAAATCAACTCCATTGCTGATTCCAAGTGATCAAGGGCTTAGGACGTTCCAAGTCAGCCCATTGCAGTTTCCGCCAGTAGTGGGCAATGACGTACATCCGAGTGAACGAGACGGAGGGAAGTTAGCGAGTGAAGGGCATGACAATTTTGGACTGGAACGCAGCATAGGTTTGTTGAGTGTCAGTCAGAGGTGTAAAGTCCAGGTTCAGAAAGTAAAAGTCCTCCTCAGTATTTTGTTTCAATCAGCTGGTAATCACCAATCACCAAACACAGCTAATTAGCACAGTTTTTCAGCCAGGAGATAGAACTAATTATTGAAATCAGCTGGCTGAGTTCATGGGTGGAATAAACATATGGCAGGACTTTTACTTTCTGACCCCTGGACTTTACACCTCTGGTGTCAGTTATTCTGATTAATGATCACAGAGGCACATGAATTTATATTTAAAAAAAACGAAAAAAAAAAACTCTGTCGATGTAATGATCTGTGTTATTGCACGTTAATTATTATGCTGCCCTTCAAAGACAAACAAAAATAGACTTTTTAAATAATTTTCAGTTTCAATCTGTCAAATTCAGTGTTCATGTTAAAAAAATCACCAGGCAGAAGTTCCTGCTTATTTATTTATTTGAATTTAGAATTTGGTTGCATAGATTTCTTTTTTTGTGTCATATTTAGAGTATCATGTTTTGATTATATTATTTTTTTATCTGGTTATACAAGTAAAAATAATTTAATAAATTAATAAATAGTACATTTTGTTGTAGCTTGCAGTGTAGTTTGACAAGCTACAGTTTCAAAGTAGCATTACCAACACTAATCCCCGTGCTGCAGGACATTAACTGCTCTTGTGTGTGTTTTTGTCTGTAGATGAGTTGGAAAGCTTTGTGCGCTGAGCACCCGTCCCTGAAGCCTGTCCAGCTACACAGAATCCTCACACAGTACCAGCTCATGGCTGAGCTCGGTCCTCTACCAATCTGGCAACCCAGCAGTGAAGATGAGGCCTATATCTACAGAACAGGTAGGTATATGAATGGGATTACTCTCAATCTGATTTCCAGAGACTTTGTGTATGCTAGTGTACATTGTGAATGTGTGTCTTTTCAATAGTTGATTTACTGGAGAGTTTTGAGAACCACCCTCCTATTGTGCTGCCAAGTGCTGGATTTAAGGTGGACCTGGAGAGTGATTGTGTGGAGGACAGTATATACCGCCAGCTACTTTACGTTCGTCACTTCGTTTGGGGTCTTCGCACCAAGACCCATCCTTCTAATGGCTGTACAGACCGGCAGGAAGCCCAGGTAAAATATATGTAAAAATACAATATATATATATCTCAGCTTTTTCTCAACTTCATTCGATCAAAGTCATTCTTAAAATGTCAACTTGTGAACTAGCTTTAAAGACTGTAGCTTACAACACTAAGATTTAAATTCTAGACATGAGATTCGTTCTTAATCTGATTACAAGATTAGCTGTGTAATTATGAGCTGCTGGCTAAATTACGGACCATGTGTGAGTCAGTCTACAAAAAAACTCAACAGATTTTCTGGTGTTGCGACACTGTTTAAGGATTAGCCAAGGCTTATTTTTATTGTTTGTTTGTTTTGCCTTCAGTTTAATTGCTTTATGACTTTATTCAAGTTGAAATCACCCAAAATGTACTTTCCCAGTTTAAAAAGTTAATAAAATTCCTCCAATGTATTTTTTTGTTTCCAGCAGAGGGCAGCCATTCTATTAATTTATATGGTAGTGACTGTACATTTTATACAAAGCAGCTCCCCTATTGCCATTTTTACTACTTGAGCTACAGGACTATAGAAATAGAATAATTCTCCCTCTATAGTTAAAAATTAAATATGAAACCACTGTGTCTTTAACATATTGTTGTTGAAAATAATACAAATATAAAGTCCCTTTCTCCATAGCACTGTTCAGGTAAAAATAAAACATAATATATACACTTATAAAATTGTATTCTTCATCTCATCATAGCATTCCATCTATAAATACATCAACAACTAGCTTGTAAATTATTTAAAGTTGGCATGAAACAGAAGTTGCCATAGTCGTTTCTTCTCTATTGCGACATATTCAGTAAAATGGCTTCTCGATCAAGACAGAAATGTAGGGTGGGACTTGATTTTGTCCATGGCTAATTGATTGAATGGTTGTGGTTTGCTATTGGTCGATCTCAAGTGTCAGAGTGACAGGTCATCAGAGAAGAGAAGAGTTTTTTGATAAAGATTAAAAGGGCACATAAAAAAAAAAGAAAAAAAAAGATGTGCACAGATAAATTATTTATCATAAATACTGCAATATTCCATAAAAAAATAAGACTTGTCAATTTTGATTTCATGGTGACTTTAAAGGAATAACTGACATGTTTGACCTTGAGATTGTTGTTTTCTAAGGGTCGTCAACTTGAAATATTGATATTAATAAATGATGAAAATTCTGTTCTCCAGCGTGAGCCTCCTCAGCCTCACTCCAATTCACATGCAGCACCTCCGATGCGTGGGGAGGGAGAGGGGGAGGTGCGGGGCTCCTCCGCGGGTCTCGGAGGGAGAGGAGAGGGAGCGGGAGCCGAGGAACGACCCCGAGACAAGCCACCGCACAGCGTTCACCACAGAAACGGGACCAGCATCCGTTACGCCAACCAAACCCAAGCGACAGACTCTTCCTGTATACTGACTCCACCTAATACGCCCCTCTATCCGGAACACACGTATATACACTCCAACACACAGTCCAATTCAGTCCACTACCCTGAGCATGCTTCACAAGAGCACACACATACACACTCTCACACAAAGTCCAATGGTTGCATGCGTTCTACTCCAGAGCACAAGAAAATCAATGGCTTCATCAGCAATGGCATTGAAGGCAAGTCAAAAACGCCTTTTGGGTCGTGGATGTGTGTGTTCTTTCTGCTAGATTTGGTCGTTTGGGTCATTCCTGTTATGCAGTACTTTCTATTTCTATTCAACTGAATGGAATGGTTTAGCGACAAAACAACTAATACCACAAAACACCACAGAATTCATTAAATATATTACTAATACTAACTTCATCCATTCATTCCTTAATTCTAAATTATTTGTTATAACCAGGCTAATGCGTGATATACTGTTTTCTCTGCAAAAATATTTCTAAGAAAGCAGGTTTTGTTTGAATCAATAACATATACATATGTTGATTCAAACTAAACAAAACCTTTTTTCTTAGAAATATTTTTGTACATATATATATATATATATATATATATATACACACATACTATATAAATATATCACTTCTATGTTTACCTAATCGTGATATTGTGATCAGAATAAACAAATGCGATATATATTTTTTAAATATTTTATCCAGTTGGAAAACTGAGGACACAATGTACTGTGTAGTAGGAATGAGCCTGTTAGTGACTGCACATTAGTTTTGGTTGTTCAACAACAGACATGATGTAATCATGTCTGATTTGTGTACATCACTTTTTAATTTCACTTGAATGAGTTTATGTGTGAATACATGTGTTTATTTCTTATAAACATATGTACAGAGTTCTGTGTGTATAGTTCTGTCAGTATTGCGTGTGTTTACTCTTTGCATCATTTAATAACTTTGTTTGCATGCGCAGCAGATGCATTTGCCCGTTGTGAACATTGATTTTGTTTATTGGCCCGACTTCGGAGTCTGTGTGTGTAGATGTGTGTGTGTCAAATGAGCACTGAGTCTTGTGTGTGTGTGTGTGTGTGTTTGTTTGTTTGTCCCTGCCCCACTCCAGGCCCTTTGAGTGGTTGTGGTTTTCCTTTCCCTGTCCCTGTCTCTCATCTGGACCCAAACTCTGATGATATCTGTTCCGTCTTTGTAGTGGACCTGGATAAAGGACCGTACGGCCTGGGAATGGGACTTATCGATGGACTTGTGAGTCTATGCAGACTTTTAACTCTGGTGGTCAATGTTCTTTGCCCATAACCGTAACACTATACATCTGTTCCAAAACCTAGACAGCGTGTTGCAACATAGGCTCAATTCACTGCAGTTTCCAGCTGAAATGTAAAACAGCCACAACTTTTATATTCCTTTTCACACAAATTATCACCACAGGAGCAGATTTTAGATTAATAAAGCCTTGTTTTCACTCGGTTCCTTTTACAATATACTATGTCATAATCTTAAAACACTTTTACTATAGGCTAGTTCATGATTTGTAAATTAATACATTTTGACATCTGTGTCACATAATAGCTCCATGTGAATTACTTTTCTGATAAAGTAAACGTGCTCGGTAGCTCACCTGTCATAGCGTTGCGCTTGTGTTGCACAGCACTCAGGTACGAGTCCTGTGAATGACAAGTCAAGATAAAAAGCTCTTAAATACCGTGGTTGCTGCAACAAATGCATTTTTATCTTGTGTTTGCTTCTGTTAAAGGGATAGTTAACCCAAAAATGAAGATTCTGTCATCATTTACTCATCCTCATGTTGTTGTAAACCTGTGAGTTTCTTTGTTCAGTTGAGTGCAAGATATTTCAAAGAACATTGGTAACCAAACAGTTGCTATTCCCCATTGTATGGTAGCTTGTTTCCGCCACTGAATAAAAAATAAGAAATTAATTGCGACTTTTTATCTAACAATAATGCAAGTTATAAAGTCAGAATTGTATGATGTAAAGTTGCAATTGTGTGTTATAAAGTCAGAATTGTGAGATATAAACTCGTAATTCTGAGGAAAAAAGTTAGTTTTCTTTTCCTTCGAATTGGACTTGGACTTTACAGACTTTACATATAAACTCGCAATTGCGAGAAAAGTCAGAATTGTGAGTTTATTTCTCCTTACTTCACCTTTGACTTTATAACACGCAATTGCGTCTTTATATCATGCAATTCTGACTTTATAGATGTAAACTCATAATTGTGAGATAAAAAGTCGCAATTATCTTTAAAATGTTTTATTCTGTGGCAAAAACAAGCTTCCATATACCATTGACTTCCATAGTATGAAAAAAAAATATATACTACTGAAGGCAATGGGGTCCAGAAACCGTTTGGTTACCAACATTCTTCAAAATATCTTCTTTTGTGTTCAACAGAACAAAGAAACTCATACGGGTTTAGAACATACATCCTTCATTGTAGTCCCAGAATATATTGCGGTCAGCTAAGGTTTTGGAATAGAACTTGTATTTTAATCCCTCAGTATTATTACTATAAAACCGCCAAACTAAAAGACTTACATTTGTTGGTGATAAGATTCTAGCCATTGTACTATTTTTGGACAGATGCGTGTGATTATGTTGTGGATCATACGTTAGCCCGCAAGCTAAAAGTGGTGAAAAGACTAAAAAACCCAAAATTCTGATTCATATCATAAACTTTAATTAAAATAGCCTGATGGGACCGATCATTACACTTTGATTCCATACTTTCTGTTAAGAAAATAAGCAAAAAACGGTTCTCGGTTTTCTCACTCTCTGTATATACAGCACACCCCTCTGAACTCTCCTGGAATCTACATCAGGACACTGATTCCAGATGGACCGGCTGCTGCAGATGGGCGACTTTGCATTGGTGACAGAATCCTGGCAGTGAATGGGACCAGCCTCATTGGAGCAGACTATCAGAGGTTGTAGGGCTCCATATAGGCTACACCTATAGCGATCAAATATACCATGACATTTTCATCAGGCATGATGTTTTGCAATGATTATGTGTCTGTTAACCCTGACATTTGAATTCCGCTATGTCTGTCTCTCACAGTGCTGTGGATTTGATTCGTCTGGGGGGAGGACGGCTCCGGTTTCTTGTCGCCAAATCAGATCTTGAAGTATCAGAGAAGATCAGTGCCTCTTCCTGCTGAGAGAGAGGCTGCAAGTGTGACCCTCTACCTAAACGAAATATGAGGAGGACAGCGAGTCCTCCTTTCCGAGACTGGAGACTGGAGAACAAGCACACTATAGGACCTCTCAGCGACTACAGCTCTCTATAAGCCCTGTACAATACTGCAGTCTTTCTCATTCAGAACAACAGTTTGACACCTCTGTCTGTCTTTACCTCTTAGCCAATCTGGTTTTGTCAAGTAATATTGAAGGGGAAGGTTTTTGTGCACATAATCTAGCTGATACTGTACAAAGAAAATAATAGTCACATATGGCAGACATGAAACAGGAGAAGTAGGTTTTTTAAGATGGTTAATTTGCTCAAGAAAACAATTAAAAAAAAAAACTTTCAATGGCCTCGCTAAAAGGTACAATTGAGTCTTTTTACAAATATCTGATCCTTCGTGATTGATAAAAAGATTTGAAACATAAATTTACAATTTTCTGATTGATTAAATCCTTACTGGTACAAAGGTTCTCTCTTTCAAGTTGTTGGTAAACAACAATAATTTGACTGAACATATCTATATATTCTGGACAATTGCACTCAACAAAATCAATCTCAAGACCCTCATTCCATGGTGCAACTCTCTTTTTCTGCGTTCCAAGTATCTTTAAATTCTCAGTTTCCTATGTTAGCAGTACTCACAATGGCAATTAGTTCACCCAAAAATGAAAATCCGTTCATCCTCAGAACACAAATGAAGATATTTTGAATTAAATCTGAGAGATTTCTGTCCCTCCATTGACAGCTACGCAACTACCACTTTCAAAAAGTTCCTAAAGAGATCATAAAACAAATTCATATATAATTGAGCGGTTTAGTCCAAAATTTTCTGAAGAGACACCATCGCATTATATGATGAACAGATTGCATTTAGGCTTTTATTCACATATTATTATCACATATTTTATTCATCATCTCTCAAAAATGGACGCTCAAGCATGTTTGCTTGACATGTAAGAACCAATAAGGTTCATTCTCGTGTTATGCATCATGTTTGAGCTTCAGCAAGAGGTTTGTTCTCACGCCAAGCAGGTTTGGTTGAGCTTCTGTTTATGTTTGCTGATCAATATTTATATGTGAATAAAAGCCTAAATTCAATGTATTAATCATATAAAGTGATCGAGTCTCTTCAAAAAATGTTTTGACTAAACCGCTCAATTCATATGGATTAGTTTTAATCTCTTTATGAACTTTTTGAAGCATCAAAGTGGTAGTTGGGTAGCTGTATAAGGACAGAAATCTCTTACATAAAAAAGATCTTAATTTGTGTTCCGAAGATGAACGAAAGCCTTACAGGTTTGGAACGACATGCGGGTGAGTAAATAATGACAGAATTTTCATTTTTGGGTGAACTAACCCTTTAAGCTCACTAACTCAAAAGTTGCATAGCATATATATACTATAGGCCTATCATTTATCGTTTTCAAAATGATAAAGTGTTAATATACTACATAGAATTCATAATATAAGCTGCTTTGTTTATATTTGAGTGGACATAGCTTTTGAATACTGAAAAAGTGTTTATTTTTTCCATTATTTCATGTTTGTACTAAATCTGTATTGCAATTTTTCATAAAGGCATTTTTTTTTTTTCAGTTGAACTTGTATTTGGAAGATTTATATGGTAATATACCTTCCTATTAAATTGAACGTTGAGAAGTCAAATTACGCTCGAGTGTCTTATTTCGACAGAAACATTGACCAGGAGAGGGCGCCAAAACACTGCAGGTGTGTTGGACAAAACACTACGTATGAATCAGTTCTACTAAATAAAAAAAATGGACGACGAGCATCTGTTTTCGCAAAACAGCTATTTAATTAGCTTCAAAATCTGATGCAACTATAAAGTCATAATGAAACTTACACTTGTAGTCTACAAAGTGAAGACAAACGTGAACTACAAATGTAAGTCCTACAGAGGGCAGTATTGCCCCACAGTTTGGTCGACGTTTCACATTTGCAGAAGTCTTCTGAGGTAGGTCTTGTTTCACCTTAGGCGATTGCCTTAATGTCAAGTCAAGTGCTTCATTTGTTTTTAATTGAAATATCGAATATTTTATCAGACTTTATAAACAGACTTAAGCACAGATTGAGAGGAATTCAAGGCTTATTCAAGCGATGGAAATGCTTTTAAGAGTTTTTATTCAATTATTGCTAATTGCATCACTGCTTCGGTCTGAATGCGATAATCCTTTACTGGATCCACTGATCTAGAGTTTAGGAGATTAGAGAAGGAATGTCGATGCGTTGGTTTTCAACGTTATTTGAAATTCTTGGTAGAGTATTTGATGACAACACAAAAACTTAATTTGACTCTGCAGGCAGCCATGGATGGGAAGTCATGGAAAGTCAACAACTCATTTCCGCGAATCGGTTCTTTCGAACAGTTCATTTCAAAGAAACTGTTCAACTATTATTGTACGTCATTGCGTAGCGTAGGCTAGGCTAATTGACATTTCTGAGTGACATGCTGAAACTTTCTAAGCCTCATGTAGAAGATACTGTGTTTTAAAATTGCATTTTATGTGTTAATATGGGCGTTTAGTTGCAGCTATTGCATATGTGCATGTTTAGTTTAGTTTTTTTAGTAGTCATGATTAAGAACCAAATGATTAGACCCTGATATAATATGCATAATTTACACTAAAGAATAATCCATTATCTTGGTTGAAAAATGTTTTTTCTTTACGTTTTAGTAAAATGCTATTTATTAAAATCAACTCTGTTTCGTGTGGTTGTTGATATTAGGTTATTGTTAAAATAGCCTGATACAAAATATAAAACCTGTTTTAAATCGTTATGTAGGCTACATTCGTCATTTTTCAGTAGCCTATACATGTTTTAATGTTATGTTTTTACTATGAGTTCACTCGGTTATCGGCTCATTACGAGTCGGTTCTCAGTTCAGTGAGTTTTTGACTCGAGAACATTGGACCGATTGAGTACAATATAAACGAATCGCTCAGACCTGTTTGTGAGCCGCATAACCTGATTTATCGAAAATATTCGATCAGACATCAGACTCGTATGAAGTTATATTATGGTGAATGCTGTTTAGGATGCAGTAGACAGCGAATTCGCTCACTATAGCTTTGGAGACACAGCCTACCTCAGCAGCGCACTGACAGGTGTAAGATTAACTTTGTTAGGCGCGGGCGCGTCCGTGCGCGACAAATTAAATTAATGGAACAAATTTCCCCCGTAATTAAGATAAAAATTCGTGTCAGCTATAACCTTGCCTAGCGCTAATTATGTACAAATGATTTATCATCTGTTTCGGTCGGAATATTAATCTTCAGCTCGTTGCAAAGCGCGGCTTGTGTTAAGAGATGAGGCTTGATTAACACTG
The DNA here is from genome assembly GCF_951802725.1 of Rutilus rutilus. Taxonomy (NCBI): domain Eukaryota; kingdom Metazoa; phylum Chordata; class Actinopteri; order Cypriniformes; family Leuciscidae; genus Rutilus; species Rutilus rutilus. The sequence goes on along the minus strand of NC_140210.1, from coordinate 7,261,519 downwards.
ACAGGTCTAGTAACTGCTCTCTCCCTCGCCTCAATTAACAGATAGTGGATGCGCAGGCAAGCAGAACCCTATTCTGAATCTGCAGCGACTAAAATACCCGAGCTTTCAAACACAGCTGCAATACGAACTCCTCGTTATGGACCTTATTCGACTAGACGCCATATTTAATTTCTCGCAAATGAAAACGTGGCGGTGAGGGAGAAGATGTAGCCCACGTTCAATGGGTTAATATAGGGTGTCAGTCATTCATTCAACTGACATTCAGGAAAATTGAAAATACATCTTTTATATAGAAAATATGTTGATAAAATACTACTCTGTAAAATGTGTTTTGAAAATTACAATGCATGTCTGGCTCGTTTTTTATCCTTGAAAAATGAAACATGGCGTATCTGAATAGTTCATTGTCGGCATGAAGACCTGCAAACTTATTTGTTGAAACACTCGCTTCTTCTGACATTTATGAGGATATTTTGTTCTCTAAACTATATAAATCATTATCATACTTTATACGTAGCCTACCCTATAGTCAATTTCTTCTCCATTGTTTACCTATTAGCCCTGATATATTAATATCAGTCATATCAGTGCATGTGTTACTTACCATCGCCATGGCCTTTTTTCTGAAGGCAGTTTGCTAGGTTAAGAAATACATCATGCTACGACCTGTATCATCACACCGGTGCTGATACAGAGTGACAGGACACTAAGCTGCTTTATAGCAATGGATGGGCTTGCAAACTGTATTGTCAATCATGTGAAATGAGCAGAAAGCACTGTGAGGGGCAACAAAGTCAGGGCATAGTTGGCCTTAATCATTAGTTTATCCACTGGGCCGCAGACAACACATGTAAACCCAGTAACCTCGAACAAGCCTAAATGTGTTGCATCAACACTCAGACATTTTTCTTTATTCTTTATTACAGCATTGGTCTATTATGGCCAGGATATCTTAAATAAGTGAAATAGACTTTTGTTTCTGAAGACTTAAAGGCTGGGTAGATGATTTGTTGAAAATGTTTTTGTTATGCTGGTTGAAAGTCTCTTCACATCCTGATAGCAATCACTAAGTTAAGTGGTCTAAAAGTATTTATATGTATCGTCTGTGGAATGCGTAGAGTTAGACAGACGTCAGTCACTGAGCACCGCAAACGAAACAGCAGCCACCTTTTACAGTTCCTCCTGATCCAAAACACTGAGCTTATGCTGCGTTCACACTATAACTAGATTTGGAAGAGATGGAAACCCGTGACTCAAATTTATGCGTTTCAATGGCAGCGCTATCAACGCCCAAATTAATTTGCAGCAGTCAGGTGGTACAGGTCAGTGCTCTTTAAGTTGTTTATGTTCATTATTATTGTAATGTTATGTGCTTTGAGACATGAGGTAGTTTAACGCCGTCTCTTGTCTCGTGACGCTTTGCAGACTCTGCTGTGTGCGTTCGTGTGTTTTGAAGGCGTGGAGACACTCTGAAGGGAGGATTGGATCTCATGCTTTCAAAGCTAGCTTAATATTGCTAGCCTCTCCGAAAATTGCCTACCCTACCTTTAAAGACAGCTGCATAAAGGTATTTTTCCCCCATATGTGTGTTAAGGTAAGGTTTAGGTTTATTTTCCATACTGCCGCCCATAAGAGAGGTTGATGATCAAGCAGGACCAAGGTCTTATAATGGTGAATCTGTCCGAGGTAGACACTGAGAGGTAGATTTATTCAGGGGCACTGACATTTGGTCTATATATTGCTGATAACAGTGAAGACCCTGGAAACTGCACACAGCAGCAGATGATGAATGGAGCGTCTGACCGTAATCACTTATCGCTTCAGCCTCTTCTTCTCCTCCTCCTCTATGTGACAGGAGTACCATCTCCGTTTTGCCTCTTCCTGACTAAATATTCACTGTCTCTTCAAGATCTCCTTATCTTGGCAGCAATGAATCACACAACAAGCATTTTAAACCATTTTTTGAAGCAGGAATTCATTTATATCAGGGAGTTGATAACGATAATCAAATACTCTACTGAAGGAGTGTACTGGGTCAGTGTTTGTAAGGAAAATAATAATATTACTATACTGTGTGCATGGTGGACATTGAGTGTACTCATATTTTTTTGATAAATGGTGGCTACTAAGTCAATGCAAGATTGGTCATTATGCCATTGTTCTGTTTTTGACCAAAACAATAGTAATATCATTATTTCTGTATGTTCTTTTATTCTTGCTATTTAATGAATGTGTTTTTATTATTATTATTTGAAAAGCCATACTTAATAGGCTTTTTAATGGCAGATTCCCATTGTGACAACTTAGCCCATATAATGTGACATCATGTCCTGGATTTTGTCACACAAAGACATTGTTTGTTAATTATTTTTTTATGTGTGTTTCCTGGACAGAAACATTAGAAATGTTGCAACCCTGGAATACTCACTGGAAGTGTGACAGCTATTCTTGGTAACATGTTGGCCATCTTAAGAAAACGTAATGCGTAGAATAAACATGTCTTAGAAGCATCTAAAAGCTACTAATCCCATATCACAATTCTGATGCATTGCAAACATAACATCAATTTTGACATTTGTTTTTAATAAGTGTACGGGGTTGAGTTGTGAGAAAGCCCACCGTACTGTTAGGGCATACTCGTCATCGGGAGGGCAGTCCTGCTCCCCGCTGAGGGTGAATAAATCCATTTTTAATGACAGTTGCTTGTAACTAATAATCTTCGCCGCAGCAGGTACGACGTAGCATATGGGTTGAGAAAGCTATAGGGACGATTGCTTCAGCCAATGGGTTTTAGAAAAGCAGTATAGTTAGCAGAATAGGAGTACAAATACAATTCTGCCACACAGGCACCAGTCTGCTCTTAAGGTTGACTGGAAAAGATGCCCCTTCCTCAATGATAAAGAGACCTCATCCTTTTTTATTTTGCTGTATCACCTGAAAAAATTACAACAAACCAAATAAAGCTTGCAGTGGATCAAGGCTACTCTGTCTCTCTCACACACACACAATAATCAAGAATATATTGATAGCTGACTTAAGTTTTGTAAATTAACTTTGTCTGCTAAGGCAACTAAATAAGATGATGCACTTCATATTGCAGCCTGATTATATTCACAGTTGCACCATTTATATCTAAAATTCTATTTGACCAAGGTTAAACCTAATCTGTAATGGCTTGTAAACTGCCATCTATTCTGTATGTAGCTATCGGCTGTGTGGTTTGGTCTCCCTGAATGTTTGTTCTATCTCAGAGGGATTTTCACACTCCGCCGGACACAAAATCTCTATAGATTCTCATTGAAATGGGAACCTGGAGGCTGGTGCTCTTCATTTACCACCACAGCCCCCACTTCGCTGCTTTCCCCCATAGCTACTTTCTCTTATAGTTTGAGCAATAGGAATCACTTCCAGATGAAATGAAGGAACGACTTGACACAGTTCGCTTTAATGGGGTGACAAAATGAATCACGACTCCTCCAAGTATCCATCACGACCAAAAAGGTGACCACAAATGATCTGTGAACCACTATATATTGATTACCCGTGTACTACAAGTGTCGAATTTAATGTTCAAAAGGGCGCCTTGGACAGCTGCAGCCTTAACTCTTCTTTGATAGATTTTAATGGTGAAATATTGATTTCTGTCTGGTCAAGGTCTACTGGTAGGGGCCAAAGTCATTTGTTGGGCAGAGCTGGACACCCGGTTTGCGAGTCACAATCAATCATGTTGGCACAGTGCGCCAAAAAAAAGGGAAGAAAGGGAAGAAAAAAAATATGTGGAAACGCGCGGACCAAAATACGATTCCCTCCCCGTACTACAGTATCACAGCGGCTCTTCCTTATCGTCGGGGAAATAAAAGGAAATATGAGCGCGATGTCAGTTTATTGAGTGGAGAGGCTCGGGCAAATTGCACATGACGTTGGGTAGGTGGAGTGGCCCGTGAGTGAAAATGAAGGTGTGGAGAGAAAAAGGAGAAAGAAAAGGAGCGACTATGTTTTATTTAAACATCCTTCGGGAGACTACAGGCTCAGGTAATCTGTTGTGTTACAACTCAGTGCCCCGTTCCCCTCCATCCGCCGCGATAACAGCGAGCGCCTAATAGGAACCCATCAATCACAATAAGCTTCCAATTTCGCCCGGTGTCTCTACACTCTCAGCCACTGTTTAACGTGCTCTAATAACGGTGATAACATACTTCTATAGCCGCAGATAGCGACCCGAGCTCATCCGAGAGGTCATTTACCTCGCGCAGATTAAACAGCGGTGAAGTCAGCATCTCTTTTAACTGGAGAATAATATACGAGGAAGAAACTGACGAGATTTCGAGAAGAGTGACGCAAAGGCCCAAAAAGTATATAGCCTACAACATAGAGTATCCTTGAGAGAGGGCGAAAATACACAGATGGAACCAGGAGATCTGATTGTGATTATGTTGCTTACCTAATGATTTTTGCTCCACTGGTTTGCTCGATTGCACTGGTTGGGGAAAGGCAGTCTATTAGGGTGTCAAGGTAACTGGAATCGTCTTTAGCCCCTCTCTCTCTCTCTCTCTCCCTCTCTCTCTCTCTCTCTCTCATCTTAACCCTGCACGATGAGCCTCCGCGGTGAGAAAGACCTACTACAAGAGATAAATGCATAGTGGCTGCAGTAGTGGCGTGGTAATGAACATGCCACATTTACTAGCCCGCACCGTCAAAGCGCGCTAATTACAATCTTTATCCATGAGATGTGGTGGCGTTTGGTCAGCCAGGGAAAAGGCCTTCTGGTATTATAATCCGAAAAAAAAAAAAGAAAAAAAAAGTTTTTCCGCGAAATGTCCTTAAGCAGATTTTAGAAAATGAAATGCATTTAAGATAGTCCTAAATTGTAGGTCTAGCTACTTATTTTTATGTTGAATATGCGTATTTTGTGTCGGATAGGCTACGTGTGCCGTGGTGCTCCAAGGGACTTAACACGGTAACATTAAAAGGTAGCCTATGCCATGGTGTTTCAAACTGTTAGGCAACCTGTATAAAAGGAATATTCTCAATTATAAAATAGAACCTACGTTCAAGTGTTCTTGAAGGAAGATGTTTTCAGGTAGCCTAGGCATTAAAATTCCTTCAGTGCACAATATTTGAACCTGAAGGTTTTCCAAAGCTTTTCCGCCACTGTATATGTGGCAATCTTAGGAAACACAAATATTGCTTCAATTAGCCCATCTTTTAATTTAATTTTTAATACAGTGTATCGAAAGACAGCAAGCTTTCTGGAACTGCATTACCACTCTTATGGCACGGGTTCTAAATCAACGATGTATGATTTGGATTATGAGATTTAGGTTACTTTTCTCCGAATCCCCAGGAGGTGGCGCACAGTCACTTATTTACAGAAAGTCGTGCTGGATCCCTTCGTTCTTCATTTTTCCTGCACTTGTGCAGATTCACCCGTGCATCTTCATGACTAAGGTGACACGCAACTAGCATGCAGCATTCAGCAGACAGTCAGGCATAAACCGTGTGTGTCTGAGGAGAAACGCATGCATTTGAGTTTAAAATCGCTTTTCTGTTTTTTAAATGACATATCAATTCGATTTATTTGATTTATATCATGGTTTTTATCCTGATTTATAAGGATTTAGCTATAGCCTACCTACATGCTTATATTCTAACTTGACGCAAAAAGATCGACTCTTGATGAAATTAATAGTTTGTGAATTGATTTACACAAACAAATAAAATGTATACATATGTTGACATTAAAATTAGAATGTAGAATGTCAATAGCCTAATTAGGCTATTGCAATATTTTGTTTTTATGAATGGATTTTTAATACCAAAATGGAACGATTTGAAAAATTAAAACATTTTAGAGGTTCAAATTAAGTTTTAAAATACGACGAATTTATTGCTGATGAGTTATATTAATAGGGGCCTATATGGCTACACATTTCAGAATTATTAATTCACGTTAATATTATGGACATCAACGTTTGTTTTAGCCTATTTTAACCTTTTTATATAATTTATTAAAATGATATTACGGTGTTGTGAGTATTTTTTGACAAATGTATTTCTTAAGGCAGCCTGACATAAGGCTCTTAAAATATATAATAGGACTATATATATATATATATTGTTTTATACTTTATTATTCCGTATAGCAAAAATTGATAAAAATGTAAGTGTCACAATTTTCAGTTGAAAAACTCAAATATTTGTCAGCTTAATGCTATTTTCAGGTTTACCAAACCTGCATCTCGGCCATGTTAAGGTCTAATTATATTTCAGATAGACTGATCAAGCAGAAGAGATATGTTTGTGTGGCCTTGCCTCAGGCACACACCGCCCTCTTCAGAGAATTTTACAAATGTCTTCACTTTTTCACTATATAGGCTACGCTTAACCGTGTTTGGATTTTCTATACTCGCTTTTTTTATTTTATTTCTTTGGCCTCGTGTCATGCATGGAATGGTGAGTTTGAGAAACGCATTTTTGTTTACCTGTAGGCTAATATTAAGCGATCTTTTTTTTTTTTTTTTTTTTATACTAAGCTTTAGTCAACTTGTTTTACAGCATGTTTAGGTTTGTCTGTATTGCATGACAAAAATAACTTTAGTTATAGGGTTATTTATTAAACGTGTTAGGCTATAGCCTACGTAATTTAGCAAACAAATATGATTATGTAAAATATGTTTTGTAGCCTACATTTTATATTTCCATTTATATAAAAATGAATTAAATAATACATTTAATAATCTTTCCTTTAAATGCATTAAAGTAAATGAGAATGAACACTATCACGGAAATTTAAACTTACTTCTCTCGTCTCCCTTATTGTTATGGTAATTAATCTGTTTGCCATTTAATTTAGAAATGAATCTACAAGCTATAAAATGATATCACTGTATGGCATTTAAAAAGAGCGCTCAGAACACCTCATTAACAGGCGGTGGTTGTAACTGAGGAAAGATGGACTTCCTATTGCTGTCCTATATCCATTGTGAACCTTACTAATGCCCTGGGCCTGTCAGTCAACGATTTGATCATGAGTCATGTTGTCTACAGAACAATACAAGAGTCATGTTAGGATCTCCCCCAACAGAGGTTTTTAGCTCTAGTTCATGGAAATCTCATTACATATTAAAATGTAGGTAATTATGCACCACACTCACTCACACACACACACACACACACACACACACACACACACACACACACACACACACACACACACACACACACACACACACACACACACACACACACACACACACACACACACACACACACACACACAAGTCTATGTGAAGGAGGAAAATACCAGCATTAAATCTTATGTGTTAAATAAGTTCTTGATCATATTATATATAATTAGAAAATATGATTGTAAATTAAGGCAGATCACTTAATTCTAAATAAAAATAAAAAATAAACAGAATTAATGTGAAATTATTTCTTATATATGTTTCATGTTGTGTCATTAAATGTTGATTCAGGTTCTAAAGTTAGCTCTACATTTGCTGTGTTCTTGTATGTGTGTTGCTTAACATAAATCTTGATATCTGTGTTTTGCAGCTTAATAGCATAAAGTAAAAGAGAAAAAAAAAAAGTTCTGTCTGCTAAGCGGGTTCTACACATCAGTGTGAGGACTTTGTTTGGCAGAACAATGCTTGCAGTCACACTTGAGAAAGCTGATCGCTGTAGCATGGGTGCACCGGGAGGCCCACAGCCTTCAGAATCACTGGGATATCACACACACAGATGCTACATAAATACAAGAACACACATTGAAGAAAAAAAAAAAGAAAAAAAAAAAAAAACTCAATGCTCACTAGATATTAGATTTAAATATATGAAGCCAAATCATTTATTTGTAGTAAAAAAAATAAATAAATAAATAAATTATTGAATCTAGAACAATTTAAATGTAAAATAAAAAAAAAAGGATTCATGTCCACATTAACTGCAAGATGCACACCAATGAGAATCAATATATAAAAAGTGTCTTTACATACTGTATTATTTAAATGGTTGCACTTTATTTTACAGTATGTGCACTTGCTTGTACTTAGTGTACTTACCTATGATAAGTACTGGGTAATATACATGGCTTAAGGTTAGGTTTAGGTGTAGGTTCAGGGTTAGTACCTATTACCCAGTTATTTGAATTACCATAATAAGTATACATGGGGAACAGGACTGTAAAATTAAGTGCTACCATTTAAATTGATCATTTGATACAATGCACTTATTGTGTGCATATGATTTTACATTGTACATGCATTTGATAAAAAAATACCTGAATTACAGCTGTGATACATTTTTGTAATGACATCTACACGGTTAAGGCTAACCCTTCCCTTACCCCTCAACCCACCCCTAAACCTACTAAACCTGTCCTTAACCATACCCGCATCCCACCTCAACAGCAGCAAAAGTGTTTGAACACAATAAGTACATTAAACATAATTTTTTGAAGTACAGCGTAGTTAAAGACACCTAATATTACACTGTAAAAAATGTCTAACCCTCCCAAATCAAAAATTTCAAGTGACCGATAACATCAAAATTTTTCAATTGGCCCAAGTGAAATTCTTGTTGCAATAGTCTGTTAACATTGGCTCAATGAGAAATAATACGTCAGACTAATTGAAAAATTTAGATGTTATCGGTCACTTGAAATTTTTGACTTTTTTTACAGTGTAAGTGTGAGACAAAATATTTTTTCCAGGTGTGATGGTACCTTTCTGTGTACTTGTTGTTTGCCTGATGAAGACCTGTCGGTCGAAATGTTGTATATTTTAATAAATAGATTTTTAGGAGCAGCAGTGGGGCGATTTTTGTTTATTTCTAGTTCTTTATCTGATCGAGCACCTGCCTAAAGTTTCTGGATGTGCGCATATTATTATTTTTAATCCATTATTTATTTATTTATTTTTCTCCACACTACATAATTGCTAATTAATGCTTAATGCTATCTGCAAAGTCCTTGTTATGTTTCATTATTTGTTCGGACCTATACAGTTATTTATGGCGATGTCAACATTGCACTTGTGGACAAATATAGTATATTTTGTTTTCCGAAAATCCCCTAATCACTTCTCCACACTCATGGTGGGATTCTGTGTGTTTTGTTGTATATTTTTGGTTACTATTGCAGAGCAGGACAGCTGTGACCAAACTCTATCATATGTGGACCACATCCATCCTAATGGGGTTAGGGAGATGGAAACGGACAGTTAAAAGACAATGGATGGATTCAGCATTAAGTGCAAGCGAAGCATGTGGGATAGTCATTACAGCATGATTTGCAGTGTTGACATCCATATAACCTCTATGATGCTGCAGTCATGGAGGTCTAGTGAGGGAGTTAGATCAAAAACACAGGTCCTGGATAGATAATGTGAACCACTCCACTAGCAGACTTTCTCAAACATCATTAAAGTCTTCAGACCGTGGGCCAAATGTAACCTTTTCGGTATAGTTCACTTTCTGTACCGTATAGCATCTGTCCAGAGATTCTGTTTAGCCAGCGATTGTTTTAGGATTGAACGGGCATTTATATTTATTCTCATTGTAAAGATAATACGCCAGTGGTTGTGTACAAACACTAAGATACGATCAATATCAGTCCTTAATCTTTTATCTGTAGTTCACGTAATATGTGCTGCGGCTCTCCTCCGTAAGCATTAACTTTAAGATTTGTCATGGACGTTGCGACATCAGTGACTGAGATTCAGCACAATCACCTGATTCATCATCTTGAGCACCAGTAGAGGTGGACGCCAAATTACACCCTGAATGACAAAAATGCAAGAATGCAAGTTGTTGTTGAATAAGTCCAACGATTGTTTATTTCTTAATGATTAGAAGGAAAATGTGTGTATTTAGAATAGATTGTGTATATTAGGGATCAGATCAGTCGGAGTGGGATGTATTGTGTTATCTTGAAATGACTGATTTGACTGAATATTTCTTTAAAATAAAGTCCAACTTAAAATAGAATTGAATAGTTTTATTGGTTCCTTTAAAGTATGTTCACTTTTGTGTACTTGGTAACTAACTACATGGGTTAAAATTAGGTTCAGGGTTATTGTAATTACTATAATAAGGACATAGTATGTACATGGGGTGCATTTTATATTCAAAATTGACCACAGTTGAGCTTTTTCTTTATTGTTTTATAGTATTTAAGCACAGATAGGCATGAATAACAGTAACACATTAAGATCTGATCAGAAAAGTATAGAAATCACCTTTGACTGAATTGACATTATCTTGCTAGAACTATCAATCATGGTTGCAGGGTCAAGACGATTGCACATTTAACATATTTCATATTTGCATTTTGACTTCTGTTTGCAGGAAGCTTGATTATTCAGATGAAGCTCAGTGATGGAGTGTTTCCTGGCTGTTTTGGGGTGATGTGGGTGGGTGGCGCCCCTCATGTTAGGGTTAATACGAGGGTAGGAGGCATCACAAGCAGGTTATCTCCCATAAGCCACCGCCTACGGCTTTAGTCGTCACCAGTTACTGCCGTTTAACCCTTAACCTGCAACACAGGGTCAGCTGACAGCTCCTAGAGAGACTACCAAATGGATTTATTCAGATGAGTCGCTCCTGCCTAGGAGCAATTGTTGAAATGGTAGCTATGAATATGTGTTTGCGATAAATTCAGTTTAAATATACAGTATGTATTGCTTGTGTATTTTATTTAATATGAGATCACATAGCAAGTCAGGGTGATTATTGTATTGTATTTTTTTAAATAATGTAATTATTCACGCATTGTGTTTCTAAACATTAAAGGAGATTGACACATTTTTATGATGTTACTTAACTATTACACACACACACACCTTAAAGGACATTAATGTATATATTATTGATAATAATAATAATAATAGTTACATTATAAAAATGTAACAATGTCCAATGTTGATTTATATATATATATATATATATATATATATATATATATATATATATATAGAACTGAATAGAAATATGATTTCAGTTTTTTCTTGCAACATCTTTAAAAGAAATATTCATATTAAATATGAATTCATGTTAAAATTATTAATATATTAACAATAATAATAATAAGAATGAATTATTCATAATATATTAATTTAAATGATTTTACGTCATCATGTGGCCCCCTAGTGGGCCCCGTCCTCCTGGTTGCAAACCACTGTTTTAGAGGTCTTAAAGTATTTAGGCTATGTTTCGGGAGAATTTATTCCTTCTTAAAGGTTATATATTCAAAATGAAATAATCAGTTGATATGTATTTATACGTTATTAGTGATATTGATTTATTATCTAAACTTATTGTCCAGAAATGTTTGTACTGGGGATGTGTTTATACTCACAAATATGTTAACCCTGACACATTTTGACCATGTGGCAAACAAGTACATTTATAACCAGGCTAACACGTCTCTGTAGTGATGCCTGTCTTGACATATACACGCATCCTCTGTGTTTGTGAAAGATGTTGGAGATTACAGAGGGACCATGTGTCTGAGTACCGTCTGGATCCCCGTGACTTAAGTGTAGCATACAACTGACATTACTCAGAAGAGGTTAAAACTCCAGCCCGAATGCTAAATCGAGAGAGGCTTCGAAATCCACAGTCTTAGCATTCCACGACGCAGTATGTACAGGCTGACCTTAGACAATATATTGAGCGGATGTCAGGGCAGAAACCACGGCTGAGCACCCCTCCTTGAACGGCAAAGATTTTAAAGGTAGTCTTGACAGATTATATCAGGATGATTGATAATAATGCTCCTTATACCTTCTCACAGTAAACGCTACACAGAAACTCACTACCTCATGTTGTTTCCTCAGTAGAGTCTGATGTGAAGAAAATACAAATTTGACAGCTAAGGTTTCAGATTTGTGTTACAACACAATTATTGTTTTTGAAAGAAGTCTCTTATGATCACCAAGGCTACATTTATTTGTTAAAAAATGCAGTAAAACAGTACTATTGTAAAAAAAAAAAAAAAAAAATACAATTTAAAATAACTGTTTTCTATCTGAATATGTTTTAAAATGTAATTTATTTCTGTGATGCAAAGCTGGATTGTCAGTATCGTTACTCCAGTCTTCAGTGTCACGTGATCCTTCAGAAATCATTCTAATATGGTGATTTAGTTCTTGGTCATTATCAGTTATTATTGGTGACTGATAATGGTTCTTTTTGTTATCAATGTTGAAAATGTTGATGTTTTGCCATCACAGGAATAAATTACATTTTAAAATATATTAAAATAGAAAACAGTTCTTTTTAATTGTAATATTTCGCAATATTAATGTTTTTACTGTATTGAATAAGTGCAGCCTTGGTGAGCATAAGTGTTTCAAAAACTTAATTATTCTAAACTTTTGACTAGTAGTGTTTTCTTATACAACTTTTAAAGGAGATATTGACATTACACATATAATGTGAATTATTATATCTTTGGGTGAATTCAGCATTTTTTTTTTTTAAAGAGAATAATTATGTAAACCCTGCATGACAAAGTGAAAGGAGGAATCTTATCTGCTTTTCTGTCTCCCAGTGCAGACCGAACGGGGACCTGGAATCCCCTAACAGATAGAAAGGTGAAGGGGGTGCAAAGGGAATAGACTGATTCTGATGTCGAATGAGAAGCGACTGGGACGCTATACTGCTGAGAACGGAAACGCGCACAAGCGCACATACACACACACACATCCCGTCTGTCTTTAGAAGAGACCTGCCACATAATTAAAAAGATAAACTCTGTGATCACTAGCCTGGAGATAAGGGTCCTGTGAGAGGAGTGGGTATATCACACACACACACACACACACACACACACACACACACACACACACACACACACACACCCTCTGCAGCAGTCATTGTGTTTACACATTTGTAATATAGGCAAAATGAAATATGCTGTCACAGATATATTAATTTCATTAAATATTCATATAGGCATAATGACAAATGTTATTAGTATTGGCTATTAGAATAAACATGTTGCTTAATATTCATCCGGTACAATCATAAATGAATTCCCTTGCCTCTGCAAAACATATGCACGCATGAAAATGACTGAATTACAAACAAATTGGCTTCTAGGGGAGGAAAGTTTAATAGACATCATAAAGTTTCCAAGACCATAAACTCTAACAATGTTCAGAAACCAATTCTGTGATTACAGCGGGTAATTAAGCATTATTTAGGTTCAGCCCCCAAATATATATATATATATTCAAATATGTCAAAGAAACCCTTAAAGACAGCTTGCTGAGATGCGTCTGCTTTAAACACGTTTTCAGTATTTTTGTTTTCATATTTTTATTTATTTATAAAATATAGAATCATCAAAAATGAATATATAAGAAAATGAAATGTAATGCTGTTGGTATAACGGTGTGTGCATGACCTAGATATTGACATGACAATGAAAAAGGTAATTAATGTCACAGATTTCAATAACTTGCTTCTGAGATGCATTATTTTTGTTCAATCAGTGTAAGGAGACAATTTCAATATTTAAATCAGTGTAAATACTGACTTTGCATATAGAGCTGTGATGAATTAGTTGTCTCGCCTTTTTCCAATTATACCATATAGTTGCAGAGTGACTAGTTTTTGTATCTGAACCCAGTTTATTCAGGCTCAGTTTGGTTTAGTTGGTACATTTCAGACCTCGCTATTATGCTTCAACAAAACACGTAACGTATTCGACACTGATTCAGATTTGAAAAGATGTAGCAAAAATAATGACTTTTAGTTTGTTTATAATATTTAATGCCTGGCCTTTTTAAATAGTAAGTCGTTGTGAGGTGACCAGGCTTGTCTCCTGCAAATTTTTTTTAAATGTAAAAATGGGCCAGTTCTAAAAATCATGTAAAAAAAGATGAATTCTGCAACGCTCCATTTGTAAGCAAAAGTAGAGGGAATGCGAATCCTTCTAACACATTGATTAGGACCCCCTCTGGCCTGTCTCTCTGCACATGTTTTGTCTGTGGCTTTAACCCTGCTGTGAGGTGTCAGGGTTTATCAGCAGCTTTGAGGCCCTCTCCACATCTCCTCACTGACTGACACACACAAGGGCCTTTAATACTTCACCCTTATTAACACTAGCGCTAATAGTATTGATAACGGGGAAGAGAGGTAGTGTGCTCGCAATAAGGGCATCTGTCACTGTCTCTCTCTGCAGGCCGCAGAATCTGTTTTGGTGCATTAATTCAATCGCATTATTGCGGCGAAAGTCACAGATATAATGGATTTGTGCAGTCTAACAGAAAATGGCTTTTTAAAATACACACAATTAGGTGAAAGTCAGTCCGGCCCGCGTATCAGCATAATGGGGAACGGGGAAAGGTTTTAATATGCCAAAATACGGGGGTTAAATGCACGCTCCGATTTATTATATCCAGGTACAAGGTTAGTTGGGTATTGAAAAAACATTATTGATTTTAATCTCTGTGTTTAGTGCATTAACTTTAGTAATTGAACCTGTTTTACTTTCAGGTTTTTTTTTTTATTTTTTTTACTTTTCATCCAATACTCTCAAATTAGGAATTATACCATGTGCTGACAGTAGCCAAGATGATTTTGTATTGTAACAATAGTATCTAAATATATAATGGTGGAATTTAGTTGGACGATTCACAAATAACTTGCTTTAATTTCTGAATAGTTAATTTTAAACATTCTCAAAGTCAAACTGCACCTTGTCTCACCACTAACAAAGAGCAGTTGTTTAATAAAGCATCCGAAATTCTCACATGCCGTAGCCCAAACTATTATGAGTCTCCTCTATGAAAGTGCAAACTCAGCCATGAATATTGCATTTCTAATAATACCGTACACGCACAGTTGCACAAATACACATATACACACTCTCACCCTGACACACAAACACAGGCGCACAAACAGAACGCGACGCACTTTGCAGTTTTATTGCCCGATGCATAATCTCTTATTTACGCGGCTGTTGAGGTGTGTCCTCCACAGTCCGTTGCTCTTCGACTGACAGGCTGCACCTCTTTACCCACAATGCAGTGGTAAATTCAAGACCAGGCAGCTGTCTCCTATGTTAACCTCTCTCTTTTCTCCTTACAAGACTTGCAAACACTTTATACTCCTAAAGTACATGAGGGAAAATAATCAGCATGTGGAGATAATGCACAAATAATTCTGAAGAAAAAACAAAACAAAAAACAGGGATAGAACGATGTTAGTAGTCACACAGCAAAGTTGTCACAAATGTTATATCCTAGTAAGGTTTTGAGTCAAAAGTACTCACTCGTTTTCTTTAGTGTGGTTTTGTATTTCTAACATCTATTTCAACTCTATTAAAAAAAATTATAATAATGATCTGACAAAAAAAATTCCAATGTTATATTTCATATATATATTTTTTATATTTTTGTTGGTATAAAAAAGTGAACATACAATGACATGCATTCAGTCAAGGTCAAGTATGACATTTTTTACAGCAAGTTATCACGTTTTAAATGTTGAAAATGTATTATTCTAGTAGTATTTTTGTAATTATTTAAATGTATATTGATGTGTGCATGCATGTATATTTACAGTATATGTATATATGTATGTATGTGTGTGTGTGTGTGTGTGTATATATATATTACAGTGACATGCATTCAGTCAGTCAAATGTCATCTGTTTTAAATACTATATATATATAAAAAAATTGTTTTATTCTTTTCACTTTGCCAATTTACCAGCTATTATTACATGTTGTCACAAAAGGTCAACGTGGGACAATGTTCCTGAACAGCAGTGGAAATGTGCAATAGCTTTTTCCTGACTTTAGGATACGCATCTGTAGGCCTACAGACAGCCTTAGAAACATTCACTGGAGTAAAGAGTGTGACAACATGCCCCGGTCTCCCCTAAGCTTTAGTTAAGAAATCAGCCTGAATCACTTTAAGGATATTTTGATGCGTCTAATAAGGCCTTTTGAAACACATGCTCGCATTCACACACAAACACAGACACACACTTGCTGGCGTCTCATACATGACTCGTCTCTCTTGGAGCTGGCTCGCTTCTGCTGTTATCTGACCCCCCCTATCAGGAGTAATCCGGCTTAGCTAACTTAATGATGCCACTTGTGCTGTGCCGAATGCGACGGCGAACTCTATAAATTGCATCCATTAAAATGCAAATCCACCCTTGTCCAGAGTGCAGGGCCCTGACACAAAAGTAAGGGAGTCAAACCGTGCTCCCCCTTCTGTCGCCGCGCCTCTTCCCACAAGGAACAAATACCCCAGCGATAACTGATGCTCCGATTATCATTCCTCTGCCATATTGCGGATGGAATGAACCCAGTGTGAAGGAGAGGAGGAAGAAAAGAAGCGGAAAAAACTGGCCCCCGTTTCATTTTCAGAGATTTATAATTTTTTTTGTTGTTGTCAGGAAATGAACAAATGGTTATCAATGTAACGAGGGAATCTTTCTTATCGGCTTGCCAGGTTTTTCGTACTGATACTCTTTGCAGCGTATTCCACAGGAAATGAATTTCTTCCTGTGGGCGACTGCTCTTTTTTTCCTCTTTTTCTATTTTTTAACCCCCTTCTTGCATCTTTTCAATTCTACCTGGCTTTAAAATCTGTACCTCTATAACTGTTTTTCCATAGCGGTATTAAAGAGCTAAGTCGGCTTAGATAATATTAAGTTCTAGATATTAAGATGGATCACAAAGCAACAGAGCAGTTCAATTCATACAGTTATTTTGTCGGTTCCTTTCCAGTTTGTGATGCCACCAGTTGGCACCTGTGTACTTTTATTGTTGGTTATAGTGTCTGGGCTGTGTGTGAGTTTACTTGTGCGGTGATTTAATCTTTCTGTTCCATTGTGTGTTAACTTGCAGGCTTATGAAAATCCAATGAGGAGAAAATTTATTATGGGGACACTAGGTGATTTATCACACTTTTTGCTTATTTCTGAAAATCAATTTCTAGACACAAATCTTAAAGGGACAGTTCACCCAAAATATAAAAATTCTGTCATTAATTACTCACCCTCATGTCGTTCCGAACCCGTAAGACTTTCGTTCATCTTCGGAACACAAATTAAGATATTTTTGATGAAATCTGAAAGATTCTGTCCCTTCATTGACAGTCTACGCAGCTAAAACTAATCCATATGAATAGAGTGGTTATAGTCCAAATTTTCTGAATAGTCACTTTATATGATGAACAGATTGAATTCAGGCTTTTATTCACATATAAACATTCATCGACTCACACATCAGTTGTGGTAAACCAACAGAAACTCAAGCATGTTTGCTTGACATGCAAGAACCAATGAGGTTCATTCTCGAGTTACGCATCACATTTGAGCTTCCGCAAGAACCAATGAGGTTGACTCTCGAGTTACGCATCACATTTCAGCTTCCGCAAGAACCAATGAGGTTCATTCTCGAGTTACGCATCACATTTCAGTTTCCGCAAGAACCAATAAGGTTAATTCTCGAGTTACGCATCACATTTCAGCTTCCGCAAGAACCAATAAGGTTCATTCTCGAGTTACGCATCACATTTCAGCTTCCGCAAGAACCAATAAGGTTAATTCTCGAGTTACGCATCACATTTGAGCTTCCGCAAGAACCAATGAGGTTCATTCTCGAGTTACGCATCACATTTGAGCTTCCGCAAGAACCAATGAGGTTGACTCTCGAGTTACGCATCACATTTGAGCTTCCGCAAGAACCAATGAGGTTGACTCTCGAGTTACGCATCACATTTCAGCTTCCGCAAGAACCAATAAGGTTCACTCTCGAGATACGCATCACATTTCAGCTTCCGCAAGAACCAATGAGGTTGACTCTCGAGTTACGCATCACATTTCAGCTTCCGCAAGAACCAATGAGGTTCATTCTCGAGTTACGCATCACATTTCAGCTTCCGCAAGATCCGATGAGGTTCATTCTCGAGTTACGCATCACATTTCAGCTTCCGCAAGAACCAATAAGGTTCACTCTCGAGATACGCATCACATTTCAGCTTCCGCAAGAACCAATGAGGTTCACTCTCGAGATACGCATCACATTTGAGCTTCCGCAAGAACCAATGAGGTTCATTCTCGAGTTACGCATCACATTTCAGCTTCCGCAAGAACCAATGAGGTTAATTCTCGAGTTACACATCACATTTCAGCTTCCGCAAGAACCAATGAGGTTCATTCTCGAGTTACGCATCACATTTCAGCTTCCGCAAGAACCAATGAGGTTAATTCTCGAGTTACGCATCACATTTCAGCTTCCGCAAGAACCAATGAGGTTCATTCTCGAGTTACGCATCACATTTGAGCTTCCGCAAGAACCAATTAGGTTCATTCTCGAGTTACGCATCACATTTCAGCTTCCGCAAGAACCAATGAGGTTCATTCTCGAGTTACGCATCACATTTGAGCTTCCGCAAGAACCAATGAGGTTCATTCTCGAGTTACGCATCACATTTCAGCTTCCGCAAGAACCAATGAGGTTCATTCTCGAGTTACGCATCACATTTGAGCTTCCGCAAGAACCAATGAGGTTGACTCTCGAGTTACGCATCACATTTCAGCTTCCGCAAGAACCAATGAGGTTCATTCTCGAGTTACGCATCACATTTCAGCTTCCGCAAGAACCAATGAGGTTCATTCTCGAGTTACGCATCACATTTCAGCTTCCGCAAGAACCAATGAGGTTCATTCTCGAGTTACGCATCACATTTGAGCTTCCGCAAGAACCAATGAGGTTGACTCTCGAGTTACGCATCACATTTCAGCTTCCGCAAGAACCAATGAGGTTCATTCTCGAGTTACGCATCACATTTCAGCTTCCGCAAGAACCAATAAGGTTAATTCTTGAGTTACGCATCACATTAGAGCTTTCGCACTGTTCATTCTCACGTGTCAAGCAAGTACGGTTGAGGGTCTGTTTATGTTCGCTGATCAATGTTTATATGTAAAAGTGATATTATAAGTGATGATAAAATCTTCATTTACTGTTGACTGAAAGTATGTCAGTACATGATCGTATTGTGTTCACTTAATAATAAACGATATTGGAAATGATTGGAGGATAAAAATGATCCCAGTTTAGAACAGTTTTGGGATATTTGTAATGAACATACAGAAACTCTTCTAGAGAAAACAAACATTTATGCAATTTGACGTTGGATTAAAAACCTTATAGTTACTGAGAAATAACTTGCAGTGCATAGTTACACGTGACAACTAGCCCCAGTCTCTCGTAAATGCAATCTATAGGTTGCCGTTTTAGCCAGAAGCTGAGAGTGCTCTTTTCTTAATCGATAATGAAATATTGAAAATTCCTCTGGTTGACATCTTCATGTCTTAAGAACTAAAAAAGAATGACTAAATACCACAGCTGTCGGGTGTGAGTGAGTGAACGAGTGAGTGATTGATTGAGCAATTGAGTTAGCAAACTAAAGCATATCACATGTAGTAGGATTTATTGAGTTTAAAAAGAGTTTCCTTTTATTTATCATAATCCCTAAACAGTATTGGTTTAGAAATGTCATGTATTGATATGGTAATGTTTTAATTTTGTCCATCAGGGTCACAGAGAAAAAGACAAGGTCGTATTCACGCCATTATGTTTTGTTGCATGTAGGCATCTGTAATAAAAGGCCGTGTAAGACACTGGACAAAAGGAGTGTTTGAATTTTAAAAAAGACATTAGACATGGAGCCGCTCAACATAACATGGCTTGACTCGAGGTTTTCTGGAAAGAGCCGATAAGGCTGCCCTGGGACCGAGTGTTGAACATGGAAGATGTATCTGAGAGTAATGTTTCATTGTGCCAAAGCGTGGGGAAGCGAACTGCCAATGCTCTGATCGTCTACACCTTTCAAGCTGTCACCGGTAGCCAGGGAAAGGGAGAGAGAGATGAGGAAATGATAGAGGAGGCATGAGAAAGTGATAGACGGATGGGGGAATGATAGAGGTTTCCAATCTGTCGTTCTCTGAGTCCAGAGAGCAGTGTCATGACAACTAGGATTTGGGGCTTGCTTTTTAAGTAAGATGATAAGTCAAGTGTTGTGTGCAGTTTGGAGATGAACTTGTGGTATAGCGGATTATATTCCTCAAACTAAATTAGCATATTTTGTAGAAGTAATACAAACATTTCTTATATGGTATGTCTAATGAGTGTTTTTCAAATACACACATGCACACCGAAAACTGGTATTGCTCAGGATCCTTCACTCAATAATACTATCATATCTTATAGTTAACTAGATATTTTTAGCAAAATTTTGGCTTGGTTTTAATTAGTAGCCTAAATTGGTGTTGTACTGTTATAAAGATTATGTTCTACTATCTACAAACAACAAGTTGCTAATTAGTAGTTAGGTTAACATTTTCATGTTTATATATATCTTTGTTCTTTAAAGGTACACTTTTTTTTTTTCAAAATTAACTACATTTAAATGTAAATATATCATCAATCCTTCTTCCAAAACGTATTTTTGTCTTACTCTGATTAATTGTAAGCATATATATATTTATATTTTAACCTGTCGGGTGTTTTTTTTAATGTGTGTGGGAAATTGCATACATGTTATTCACCCGTGCGTGTCTCATGATATCCGTAAATAAAGTTGCTCCGGCTACTTTGACGCATATATGGTGTGGGATTGGCATAGGTTAGTTGTCACAATGAGTGAGAAAGCTTGACATGGGTCAAGCTAAATCTCGAACCTCCGGGGAATCGCCTGTTTAAAAAAATAACAATAAAAATGGCGAACAGAGGAGAGTCTGCTGAAAAAAGAGAACACGACAGATCTCATTGGCTTGTCTTTTCGGAGATGGCGACTGAGGGATTTGAAATGTTGTAAAAGCGGCATGAATATGGTGTTTCAACGCAAACTCATGGCAATTTGCAACTATAGTTTATGTTTTGCTGAATTGGTGGCTAATTCGTACGATCTCATTCATACGTTTTCGTACGATTTGTTTAAACCCCAGTGACGGGTAGGTTTAGGGGCATGGTCAGGGGTGGTCCTTCATAATGAGATTCGTTCGAAAATTGTACGAATTCATACGAAATCGCCACCTCGTAAAATACTTACGTTTTCCCTTGAGATCGGGTTGGGTGTTTTATAAGGTATTTTATTGAACAGATAAATTGCCATATGTAGCTCTAACAGAGTTCATTGTAAAGCATTAGGTGTATTCGACGTGAAGCGGCGCTGGTCAGGCTGATCGGTGAATGACGTCAAAGCACCGCGAGAGCAATTAGAGAACAGACGGCTCCATATGCTATTGAATCACTCTCACGGTACTTTGATGTGATACATTGATCGGTCTGCACAGCACTGCTTCAAGTCGAACACACCTATCTATATTGTGAAGGGTCATATTAATAATCTGCACAGTCACGCAAAAAACACATTTGTGTTTAGAGGCTGTTTAGCTTTAGGCCTGGAGGCCTGTAGTGATCCTCCCGCAGGTTCACCTACGGAAACCTTGTTACGACTTTTACTATCTCTAGATGGTCAAGTTTGATAGTCTTCTCTGCGCTTTAATTAAGTTTTGGAATCAAAGAACAAATCAAAGACTGTTGTTTATTAACACAAACCACAGACATCTAAGCTATTAAAGTTGGAGTAAGTTGAAGTGATTGTCATGTCATAGTTTCCGGTCATAGTCAGATGACCTTGATGACCAGAAAACTGGTGGACAGTTTCCCAGAATGTCAGGATGCGCAAGTGCTCCTTGACATTTTGTTAGTTAAACAGAGGAATTATTTGACATTTGCAAAGTTGTTGTAATGAATTCTGTCTGAACACTTTCCTGCTCAATGTTAATTTTTATGTATTGTTTTTTTTATTGTGTTCTGAAGATGCAACAGCCATATAATGGTTTCTGACAGTTATGCCAAATGCAGTTTTGTCTATGAACAAAAAAGATGAATATTAATCTAATGGAGTAGAAATGTGTTATTTTGTTTTATTTTGCAGTAACCAAGTAACCAAACAAATAACTATACTAAATCATTATGTTTTGCAACCCTTTTACTACGGTATTTTAACATATTTCAGAGTGAAACAATGAGAAAGAAAGAAAATACTGCAGGCTTTTATTTTATCCCAGGGATTTATATCGAATTGATTGCATCATGAAAAAGTAAGAAGGATTCATGACAGCATACGGGTAAACGTTTTGTCATGTGCACTGATGAATTGTGTACAATAAGACCTGGACTTGCACTCTACAGTTCAAAAGTATTGTTTTTGTTTTTTAAAGAAATTAATACTTTTTTTCAGCAAGGAAAGACATTTTACTATTTTACACACACACAAATATATTTCAAATACACTGTTCTTTTGAACATTTTAATTCATTAAAGAATCCTGAAAAACATATATAATATTTATAATATTTTACAGTCTTGCAGGTTTTAGTGTGTTTTGATCAAATAAATGCAGCCTTGGTAAGCATTTATAACAAACTTTTTTTGAAAAACAATTTAAACGTTTTACCAACCCCAAACTTTTGAACGGTAGCGTATTAAGAAACTAAATAAAGCCAAATGTAATTTCATGGTGAAAATGACCATTGATAAATAGTTATTTTTCTACAGTGCACCACCAAATGAGTTCTGGAATTCAGCCACTGTGAATGGTATAATAGCTACTACAGTTTAAACACTTTTAAATGCAAAGATTTTCATAATGAGACAGCAAAATCATGGCACACAATCCAAAACCAAAAAAAGAGAAGGACGTATTGTTTTTCTTATCTGCATGCTTCAATCGCTATTCTCAAGTCTGAATATTTGTCACCTTGTCAGTTTTGGAGGTTTGGCATGTCAAGGCATGCACAGTGGGTGCCGTGGTGACAAAGGGCAGATGGTTGCCAGGACAACCCTGCGTGTGCGGGCGATGCCAGGCTGGTGCCACGCCGTGACCTAATAAAGCCGGCGCCATGTCGGGTTACGACCTGAAAACCGAGCGCAAAGGCCAGACAGATTGGCCAAGCAGCAGTAGGGCACAATGGGGTACATACTCTACAGACTGACTCCTAATGGATTAATGCGTACTGGCTGTAGACCTCACTGCGTTTATCTGCACTTTCTACACATGCTGTCCTTCAACATGTTTTCTACTCAATCATGTGCCATAGTGTCATATTACGGTGATGTTTCCATCTGTAGCCATGTATGATATAAAAATAGGATGCACTTGTTGAAGCTGTTGAAGAAATGTTTTGTAATGAATCGTCTAATAGTTTAATTTACATGTTTGCATTGCTCTAATTCGCCATTCACTCATTGTGAGTTTCCTTTCAGCAGCAAGAGTGCTTGTGGTTTGGGATTAAAGGAAGCAGCATTGCAATCATATTATCGTTGGTATTAATGACATGTTTACATAGCAAATGCTCTTAACATGGTTGACGTGCTACTTGAAGAGCAGAAAATCCTGTCTTCACCTTACCGGATTCAATACAGCTGCCAATGCTAATAAGTCAGTGGCATATACGGCGCTTTATAAGGGAAAACAGTCAAATGCCCAGGGAGAATAAGCCAGCAGAGGGTAATGTTGAAAGGGCCGTGGGTCGACTCTGCATGTCAACAGTCTGGCTGTTAGTTTGCATGTTGTTGTGCACATAATCCACTAGCAAGTGCTCTTTTACTGTATTCGATCTCGCTCTCGCACATCTCAGTTGTGAAATTGGTGTTTTCATGATCTGGTTGGGTTCTGAGAGACTTCACGGCCCCTTTAATAGCTCAAAAAACATACTTTAACATTTAAACATCAAGTTGAAACTCCATGACTATTCGTAAACCGATAAAATAGCGCAAAAGTCTTCGTAGGAAAATGTTACATTTATTCTGTTAGGGGTCTCAATTGCAAACTGGTATAAAATAGCATCAATGCATTTTCAAATGTAAAGATTTATATGGCGTATATGGCAAAAATAATAGCTTAGTCTATCTATCTATCTATCTATCTATCTATCTATCTACAGTATCTATCTATCTCAGTCTCAATAGAACTTTCAATAGAAAGAACTTCTTTTTTTATTAGCTGTCCTGCTTTTTACAAATGTGATTTCACTTGATTAAGGAGTTTTTGCTATTTGTTCCTATTGCCACATACCTTTGATAGAAAGGTGACAGACTATGAGTGCAAAAACTTGTCCATAAAGAGTCTGTAATTTGGGAGTCTAATACGCTGAAGCCGAAATGGACATAGGACATATTAAACATTCAGTATTTAATAAGAGTATTGTGCTGAATCTTCTTTCATCGGGTCAGATATTGACATTGGCAGAGTTCAGGTGCACTTCATTATGTATAATATTCTATGACATTAATTAAAGTAATTATGAGGCCGTGGAGGGCAAAGATAGCTGAGGAGATTAAAGGTATTATGTCATGATTTTGCCATTATCGTAGTACATAATTTCCACTTTAATTTGAATTAATTGTAAATTAATTGTATGCAACAGCGGTCTCAAAACATGTGGCTAATCTTTGCCCTCTGAAAAGGAGAGAGATAAAATGAACCCCTTCCTTTATACAGGTTAGAGTTAATTACATTTCATTTAATTATTTTTCTGTTACAAATTCAAATCTTTGCAGGCTAATACGTCTCCTCCCATCCGAGAAGAAATAAGAGGAGCAGAAATAGGATGGATTGAAAGAGAGCGGGGGGAAAATGAAGCCTAAAATAATCGAGAGACTCTCTCTCTCTCTCTCTCTCTCTCTCTCTCTCTTCATTCTCTTTCTCTCGTTCAGAATAAGTGAACTGTCAGCAAATTCTGGGGCAAAAATTAATTATTTCAGCATGATAAACCTTTTCATCTGCTTGACTCCTTCTACAGAAAAGCCAATTAATAATGTCAAACATGCTATCTCTCATGGGACGGGCCGTTGGCTAATGAGTGTGTTTACTATGTGGGCAGAGAGTAGTGAGTGCAAAGGCAAAACTTTGTCCTGATCACGACACACCTGTCAGACCAACACCTCATCACTGGCACGTCGAGGGCGAACCTCATTTTATATGCCACTCTTTTTTCCCCTGGAATTAACTGCGGTCCAGGGAGGCTCTCCAGGACTGCAGAGCTAATGGATGATTCACTTAATTATGGAGGCAGACTGGAGAAACACTCGTGTAATGATCTGCTGAAAGACATGACTGGGTCAGGACTGACTTAGGCTGTGTTGCAAATAGTGTACTATATACTCTATACTTGTACACTATATATTCAGTCGTCTAGTGTATGGATTCCCAACTTTGTTTTTGTCAACTTACCTCAAATATTTACTAGAAGTAGCCCTTGAGATTTTAGGTTAATATTTCTATTAATTAACAGCACATTTGCATGTTCACAGTCACTGGTGACAGTAAACAAATAAAACATTTATGTTCCGAAGATGTCTTACGGGTTTGCAGCAACATGAGGGTGAGTAATTAATGACAGAATTTTCATTTTTGGGTGAACTATCCCTTTAAGTAGATTTATTAAACTATGAATTTTTATGGAAATGTCAGCTTGGGACAAGTATCACGTGTATGCTGTCATTTTAAACAATTTATTATTTACAGTGTCAGCCATTCAAAACAATGGTTTTATATTTTTGGATGTTTCGATTTACATTTTGTTGTTTAATAAATTGATTGGTGTTCATTTTACTGTTTAATTTAGAATAATTTAAATTAACCTGAAATTTTGTATATAATAGGATACACGGCAAGCTCTCAATTAGCCGGTTCCCATACAGTGTGACAACATGTCCCGTAGTTGTAATTCATGAATGCTTTGTAATACAAACCCAAGGTTGGCTTTTTAGAAGACACTTCTTCAGCAGATTATTGCAGAAGTGATAACAGCTTTAAAAAATGGCATTGTAATAAAGGTATAAAAGTGCAAGTTTATATTTATAAGTTTAAGCAAATGTTCTGAACTAAAACATTTTTTATTTTATATAAAATATTGTTTCACAAAATAATTTGGACTCTAAAATTGCTAGAACATCAAAACCATATGTCTTACCCAGTTGTGTTCCAAATTTCAAGTTGATATCACAAAAATATAGCCCTTGACAACGATGCACTAAAAACGGAAGAGCTTTTCCTTTACATTTTTCTCATACAGACGTAACAGACGACAACGTTGTCAAAACGATCCCGTTCACACGAGTGAAAACGACCAAAACGCTGTTTTCTTCGCTGTTGTCTTCAGTAGTTGGCGATGTCACTTTGTAAAGGAACATTACGCGCCTACAGACTGAACACGTAATACACATGCGGATGACATCACCATTTTCAAAATAGTTTACTAGGAAACGATAATGGCTACCGTTTTCAAAAACTTGCACTTTGAAAAGTTTGCGTTTTTCCAGTCCCCCAAAACGCCATTGTTGTGTAAATGAATACCACAAAACACATGAAAAGTTTTCCGGTTTTAGTTGAAATGGTGTCGTGTAAACAGCCCCTAAAAGGTTTTAAGCGACTGTTTCCATGGTAACGCAATGTCCAATTTCAAACCAGGTTTCACGGGATGAATTTTGAGTAGCCTATGTAAGCTTTTGAAAGATACCAAATTTATGATCATTACGAAAATATATGATAGGGAAAGAGGCAAAAAACATGCCAAGTGTCCCACTTCCATTAATGGTAACACTGACACTGACAGTTAACAGGCTGTAAAGTCTATTATAGAAAATGACTTTAAAAAAAAATGTTCCCTGAGAAATATTCACTAAAGAAATATCTGTGACAACTAGCACTGCCCCCGTAATAATAAATTATGTTTATTTTGTACATGGTGTGATGCACACTTTGACTTTCCATTCCAGTGAGCGAGCGAGACATGCATCACTCTGTCGCAGTCTATTTCAGATTTTACAGTGTGACACTGTTAACTGCACAACACATTTTACAGTGACATGTCTGGGGGACACGTAGCTGTAGTTTAGGGCAGCCGAGCCGAGAGTAGTATGTCCTCAGACCATTTGTTAATTCTTTGGCCCTTTCAGAGTGTTAGGATACTGCGATCCATTGGGGTTCAATGCACTACGTGCATGAATATATAACTGGCTATATTGCACATGACCTTGATGGCACTTTGATGAAAGAAATGAAACATAATGAATGATTATTGCTTCCTATTGCTGTTATAGCAGTCTGGAGTTTGTGTTTGTGGAAGCTGCAGAATTCAAGAAAAGAGCCGTCATTAGTATGTCTGGGCTAATGTATTAAAACAGGCAGAGCGTTTAATTCATCCGAGGATAATTTTCTGTCAGCTGTTTTGGCCTCTTTGTGTGTGTATTCACTGCAGCTGACCAAATCATACTCCTGTCTATCATTTTTGGTCTGCTCATAGCATGCATATTTCTGGCTGTTTGTAAGCTAATGATTTTTAATCCTTCTATCAATAAGAAGAGCTCCAGCAATTTTAATTTTGGCCCATTCTCAGGAAACTGTGCCATTTGAGTCTCCGTGACTTACTGCTGCTATGAGTGGAACGGCATATTTGTTCGAATAAACTCTTTTTGTGTGTAATTTTAATTTTGAATTTATTTTAAAATAAATTTCATTAAATTAAAGGGTGCATTAAAAGCCACAAGACATGTAAAATGTTACAAAGGATTTCTATTTCAAATAAATGCTTTTCGTGTGAACTTTCTATTAATTTTCAAACTGAAAAATAAAATGTATCACAGTTTCCACAAAAGTACAGTAATAACATATAGTATGTTTCTTGATCAGCAAATCAGCATCTTAGAATGATTTCTGAAGGATCATGTGACACTGAAGACTGGAGTAATGATGCGGAAAATTCAGCTTTGCCATCAAATGAATAAATTACATTTTAATTTTAGTAACTTTAAATTTAACAATATTACTGTTTTACTGTATTACTGTAACAAATTAATCCAGCTTTGGTGAGCATAAGATACATAAAATCTTACTGACCCTGAACTTTTGAATGGTAGAGCATGAATACCAGCGTATGAAATATTGAATCGCTTTAGTAACAATCAAAAAATAACTATTGGTGCTTTTCAAGGCTGTAATTATTGCACATTTGTATGATTGAGTGTAATAGTTGAATTATTGTTCAATGAAAAAACCCATACTGGTTGACCACTAATGGAAAATGGCCGCATCCCCCCTCAACATCATGTAGTTAAAGCCATAGAAGTCCAGCAGCAAACTTTCCAGATGAAATGCTAAAAATGTACGATATTATGAAATATTTTTTCAGGCACAAATGAGATTTTTTATTTATTTATACATTAAAAATGATAACTTCTGACACCCTGTAACAGTTGTGCTTTCTGTGTCCAAACAGACTAGGGCAAAATTTTTCCATTTTCCATTAGCTAACATGTCACCTATGTGTGAAAAGAGTAAATGCATATTTCCCATCTCTGGTTTCACTTTTCTGCTCTCTGTCTGTCTCTCTCTCTCTCTCAGACACCAGTCCTAAGTTGTTTGCACGTTGTTTAAGTGCTGTCCTCACACTAGCATTCCACCTCTCATGATCGTCGCCTCAAACGAGTCGAGAGAGGGTGAGGCAAAACCACAGAAGTGACAGAAGTGCCAATTGTGGTGGCTGAGAGATGTGGACTTCCACATTCTTTCACGATCCGAGCAGTCGAGCTCCATCTGAGAGGCAAGTCGCGGCCATGCTTTATTTATCTTCTCGTTTTTGTGGTTTCACGGACTTTCCCGCCCGATATTGCCACATGTGATAGAGATCGCTCAGGTTCTTCTCATTGACACATCAGGAGACTGAGTGTCTGTTTAATACCTCTCTATTGTACCTTCCCTGGGTTGTTAGCATACAAAACAGTGGCTGCACTGAAATAAACACACAGCATTGCTGCTTTGGGTTTGTGTGTCTGTTTTATCATCCGCAGTTTTTGCATGTGGTAATGGTTTGGTTTTCTTTCAACTCGAAACAGACGCATTTGCCAGCAAATTTAAACATCATAAGAGGGCACTACTGGAAGATCTCCAGACAAACAGAATGAAAAGAGCACACTGTAACTCAACTCCACTTTTATAATCATGTCTAAATCAACTACAGTTCAACTGAGGTGAGGCCAAGTCTGTGATCTTCCAATCCGATGGAAGCCATCGTCATAATTTGTGGCATTTTATCTTTTGGGGTTTGCGTGGGTTACTTAGAATGACACATTCTATTGAGTTGTTTTAGAATTTGGCCAAATGAAAAGGATTCAATCTTTAATTCCAGCAGGAGGTATACAAACAAAGGTTGCTCAAACTGAAATTACAATCTGGCATTTACTTCAGGACAGACTACGTACTTGGCCAGAACGGTCTGAATATTAAAACATAAATCAAACGTAGTCAATTGCAATATTCGCCCATATTTAAGCTTTTAAAGTTTGCAAATAAACATCAAAATGATGTCATGAATAGAGAACTCAAAAACACCAAGGCCTAAATTCAACCCTTCATTTAGTGATTAAGAGAGATTTTCAGCATCAGAAGATAAACAAAACATGTAATTTAGCATATGACCTTGTTTATAGATAATGCAACTTTTTTGTTAAAATATTTTGGATGAATTGCAAATAAATACTGTGTAAAATATATCTAACATTATAATTTAGCAGACGCCTTTATCCAAAACAAATGTTCAGATTTTGTGGACTTCCTTTAAAACAAATATATATATATATATGCATATATATATATATATATATATATATATATATATATATATATATATATATATTATATATATATATAAAAATAAATAAAATAATTTTTAACAATATTAATATATTTAATTTTAATACAGTTAATTTTTTTAGTTAAATATTTTATATACATAAATATTTACAATAATAAAAATATTCTATCTATCTATCTATCTATCTATCTATCTATCTATCTATCTATCTATCTATCTATCTATCTATCTATCTATATATCTATATATCTATCTGTCTATCTGTCTATCTGTCTATCTGTCTGTCTGTCTGTCTGTCTGTCTGTCTGTTAAATTGGGTTTTATCGGCTGTTCTCTATCGCCGTCAACCATTAAACACCCACATTGGCCAAACTTAACAAAACACCTCAAACTGAAAAATAAATGTGTAGAGAAAACTTCTCTCAGAGTTCATCCGCCATGACGCAGGGTGATGATCCACTGTTTTCCACCCCAGTCTGGGCAGGTGCCACGCAAGGTCAAAGGTCACTATCCAGCACATGACTCAAGCTCTCACAGTAGGAGCTTTAACAGTCCCAGGGGACGAGGCACCTGTTCAGCATGTGGGAGGTAGGAAAAGCAATCAGACCTTTAGCCCCAGCCAGTGGACACACACCAGCTATAGTCCAGCATGCAAAGGGCAGGAGGAATCTGTGGAATGCTGGGCCGGTGATGATGATGATGTATGGAGGAGAGGGAGAGAGACAGACACCTTGCACAGTGCACCTGTACCGGAGGGTAGAGTTAC
This sequence comes from Rutilus rutilus, assembly GCF_951802725.1. Taxonomy (NCBI): domain Eukaryota; kingdom Metazoa; phylum Chordata; class Actinopteri; order Cypriniformes; family Leuciscidae; genus Rutilus; species Rutilus rutilus. The sequence continues at coordinate 7,231,059 of NC_140210.1, read as the reverse complement.
AAGTCTAGCACAAGGCCACAGGAGGAATGTGTGTTTAGCTTCTGAAGCAGGCCCACACCAGTGGACACCAGCAGATGGGCAGCTGAGAGCTGGCTTAAATTAGACACACATATGCGTTCACACACTCTCACTCGCAAAAATAGAGGGTCTTGAAGATGTGGTTATTTGCATACACTTTTCTGGCATTCTCAACCACCTGCTCCGTCATACTTACAGGTGTAGGACTGTTCATTCCAGAGATCAGTAAACATGGACAGGTTGCACAATTAGTCATGCTTTACGAAAAGGTCAACAAGCTACCAGTTGGCGTGGTTGGGTTTGGAATAAACTTGTTATTTTAAAGAGGCTTTTAATGACAGTTATTCATGTAGAAAGAATATGTTTTTAGGTAATTAAGTCAGTCATTATTGCAATATATATTGGCGATCGGAAGTTTAGGTTAAGTAAGTTTTATTGTTGAGTTGTATTTCAAATAATGTTGTTCTTTTGAACTTTCTATTTATCAAAGAATCCTGAAAAAAAGCACAGTCAGCACAAGAAGGTCAGCACAGTTTAATTACCACTATATTTTCATGTACACAAATCAAACAGACGTACATGATTTTTCATTGATTGATACAAGAGACATGAAACTAGAACAGCATGTTGGAAATGGGTTGGCATTCCATAAAAACTGTTTGCATTATAACTGTTGCATAATAATATTGTGCAACATCCAGGTTCTGGAAGTAAAAACTCCTTTCATTTTCTCCATAGGGAAACTGATTTTTAATGATAACTTATAAACCTTTAAAGACAGTCCTACTGTGAGCTATGAGGTTGTTAATCGGTGGTAATGCTAATCGCTGTTGCAATAATATCGGTTAATCGGTGGTGGTCTGCATTATTTCAACTCATGTTGTGGTGAAAACTACATTTTCCATGATGCTGTACAGAAAATTCCACCAATCACAATCAAACCCTGACAAAAGATGTATTTAGCCCCGCCCACTCCCATTAAAGGTGAACTAAGTAACTTTTTTACCTTAACTGAACAGCTTCGGGGTCATTGGAATGGTTATATTACTTATTTCGGGTTGAATGGTGGTCGTTTCGCTCCCCCCTGGTGCAATTCGCACTTGCAACTTTGAGACGGCGGGCCGCCGGCCGCCGCGGCAGGAAGTATCGCGTGATATCAGGTCTCGCGATGTAAACAATTGCTTTACGGCCAAAAGAAATCTGCTCAAATACTGTCATTATTGCGCTCCCTCACGCTGTCCGAACCCGAAGGAAGAAGACGTTTTAAAGAATGTCCCATCTGCTTTGATGTCGTTGATCTACTAGCCTCTGGTGTCTGAGAATCACCAAAGAGTTTTTACAACAGTGTTGTCAAATATCTATTCCGAAGCTGTGGGGGGAGCTCTAGAGAGAAACCTGCGAGCAAAAAGCGAGAATACAGCGAAGAAATCCCGAAGCTACTGAGTGCTGCTTTAAGCGCCACAAATTACATAATTGAGTCAGTCTCCCCACGCTCTCAAAATACTTAAATATTTATATATATGTGCATATTTTGCATGTGCATATATATATATATAATGAGTTTAAATTTCTCCATCGTTTTTTTAATTCACTTATGCTGTTCGCAAAGCTTCATGGGATTGTAGTTATTTCCCTCACTAAAGCCGTTAAGTACCCAGTCTTGTACCTCTGTATTTTTGTCCAATTTTCTAATACTTTTTTGCTTCAAATCAAAGTCCGCATTGTTATGATTGACCTGATAGCTGCTTTGGCTTGGTTCATGGCTTATAACGCTTTAACAAAGACTTTAAAAAAAAAAAATCCCTATGGGAATAATGATTGGAAAAAATACTTCCGGAACCAGCGCTGCTGAAAAAGTGGGCGGGCACTGTTGCACTCTATTGCATAACAACTGTTAATCGACCGAATCAGAATCAAGTATTCTAAAGAGGGATGTTTAATAGCAATAACAATTCGAAATTACAGCAACACTGTAACATTTTCTCTTCATAAGCATAATCTAAGGAAATGAAGACCCGGGAGCTAATTGGAAATGTTCCCAAATTTATCAGACGCTCACTAATTTCATACGTCAGTCTGAACTGTGGACTGTGACTGCAGGCGACGAACGCAAAGCTTGTAATACATCCACAGAATAAATTTATGCAAGCAAAATGCTCTCATAAACAAAGGTCCCAAGTGCCCGTGAGTGAGCGCGCTCTTATAAATGTTCAGCCTGGCACATTACAAATTTGAAGGGAGAAAGCGTGCTTTGGCCTCTGGAGGCAACATAATTAAATTATAATCAGCACGGATTAATTAATCTATAATATTTATTCCTCTGTTTCGAGAAGAAGGCAGCGCAATGAAGGGTATTTGTGTTCACTCTTCATTGTCTTAATAATGGAGGAGAATGCGACGAGGGGAAAACTCAACAAGGCCCCTTGACGCCGCAGCCAGAAGGTTATTGCTGATATCACATGCGCTGAAAGCACTTATCACACACAACAAATAATTAAGGGGCTGATAATAAGAAAATTAACATTGGCTTTGTCTGCGTTTGTTTTGTGAGGCGCCTCATTGTGATGAAGGCTTTAGGCGACCCAGAATAAATTACTCGGGTAAGTCGCGCTGCAGCATGCAGAAGAGATGTAGTCATTAGACTGGTGATAAGTGGCAGTGAAAGGGAGAAGGCCCTTCCATTCACTTCACATTATTTGAAGCCAAAGCCTCAGATCAAATGATTTCGTCCAGGGAGACCTCGGAGGGGCGGCTGAGGGCATAAAAAAGAAAAAAATAATAAATGTCCTGTACTGTATGCTAAGACAAGACGAACAGATTAATCCTGGAAAGCAGACCTTTATTGACATACTTAGTGTTATTAAATGGGTCATTCTAAAACTTTTTTTTTTTAAAAACACACACACACACACACACAAGTACCATTTGTTTCCAATACAGTATTGGTTAAAGGGGTGGTATAATGCCCTTTTCACAAGATGTAAAATAAATCTCTGATGTCCCCAGAGTGTATGTATGTGAAGTTTTAGCTCAAAATAGCCCACAGATATTTTTATATAGCATGTTAAAATTGTCACTTTTTGAAGGTGAGCAAAAATGCAAAGTTTTGTGTCTGTTCCTTTAAATGCAAATGAGCTGCTGCTCCCAGCACAGAGGGCGGAGCTACAACAGCTTGCACTCAAACAGAGAGCTTGTGTCCTTTTACCTCACATCGACATGCACTGAAAATTTCAAAAACTTTTAGTCTTTTATGTTCAAACCGAAGTCGGAAATGATGGAGAGACTCAAGAAGAAGTGACAACATGTAGAAGCAACAGGACATTTCTGAATGGTTAGTTGATGAATTTATCTAGCTTATGTGTAGTTATCTTCTTGTCATTGATTAGCATATTCTCTCTTGATAATCTGTAAATCGTGTTCGGGGGCGGGGTTTATGTAAATTTTAGGGTCCGTGATGTCACTAACCCGGGAGGAATGTCGTGTAGTCCCTATACCAGCCTTTGTTGTAGTCCTTAAAAAGCGATTTCTTTAAAAGCAAATATCTCGCTTTGCTTTGAACTTTGAGCATTGTAACTTTGCAGATGTTGTTTATGCTCAAACAGGAACATTACACACTAACTAAAGTTAGAAAAGTGAAATCATAATCAACCACCCCTTTAAATATGACAAAAATGAATAGATGATGCATTTTTTACTTAACAGAAAAAATATCTAATAACTTTATTTTTCTTCAACTTCATGAGAATTACTTTTTGGCCTTTCATTAGTAAATTTGCCAATTTTGATAGAAAACAAACTTTTTTTGCATTTTGTCTTTATTTTCTATTTTCTACTATTTTTATTTTTTTTAGGTGTCAACATATTACTGCAAAGATTACTATGTATTATTTTTAGTGATGTATTCCATACATTAAAAAATAACTTTGTCACAGTGACATAATTTCAAGAATTGAACACTTCAATTTAATGTAAAAAGTACCCTGTTGCCCTGTATAATTGAACATTTGCAGAACAATGTCTTTATTGACATTGACACAATGTCTGATAGAATGTTCAAATTCATCCATGCAAAATATCTTATAATAAGTTTTGAGGCCATTAACACCAATGACCAGAGCTGTCGCTAGAAGGGAGAAAAGTGGTGATGATTCTTCGGGCCCCCTGCGATTTCAACCTATAACGATAACAATAAAGATAAAGTTCTAAAAATCATTCTAACTATAATAGTCCAAACCACAACTATAACGATAACGACAGAGAAACGATATTGTTGGAATCATTTTAAGAACAATTTTTTTTTCCAGCTGTTGAACGATAAAAACATTAAAGTCCAACTGAAATCAAAATGGACCCTATTTACTTTGTTAGCGCATATTACTAGTCTTGTGGTGAACAATAAATCCGTGCAAGTTAAAACACGGAAAAAAATGTTTTGGCTTCATAATCTTTAATCAAAATCTGAAAATGCCCCTCCTCTCTGCATTGGAGGACCTTCCCTGATGACGTATGCTTGACGGCTTGGGTTGAGAAACGCTTTTACCACTCCCCTCAAATCGTTAGTCTGTAATGAGCGAGAGATGGAGAGGAGGAGCACTAGAGTAAAACCCTGCCCTCTGTTCAATATTCCTTTTCACTGGGAAATACGTCACAGCACTGGAGAAAAGTCGTTTGCAACTTCCGGTTCACGCGGACTTTAACAGCCAATCAGAGCATTTAAAGTGGCAGACGACAGAACAGTGCAGCTCGCGCTTAGAATAAACAGAATGATAATGTCCGCGGTAATATAGTTATTATTATCATTCATGGTGTGAACGGGCCTTTATAGAATGACCCATATGTTGTGAAAATAACAAGTTATTGCTATGCCTCATTATCATGAATATTATTATTATGTAAATTTAGATTGTTTCAAAATAAACAAGGGTGTATTTAAAAAAAATTACATTTGTCACCCTGTTGCCCTGTATAATTGACAATTTGCGAACAGTGTACTTTATTAACACCCACACAAGTTATTTGTCTGATAGAATGTTCAAATTCATTTAAAAATGTACTTTAAAGAATATCTAAGACTTAAATTCTGAGCTTAAACCATGTCTTGAAATGAATATAAGATAATCAAATCCAACACGTTTTGCATGTTAACAATCCAGGGAACAACAAATACTTTGCTGAAGGTATTGGTCATATCAATGTCTTAATGATTAAAGCATTTGGATTACTTGCTTTTACCACACATCTGCATAACTTAACAGCCAAAGCCATCATCTTCTAATCTGAGGAATCACCATCCACCACAGTCTTCTGATGCCCTCTGCATGGACTCCAGCCAGATAAACATATAGTGAAGGAAGGCATGGAATCTCCACTCTCAGTGATGTTTGAACTTTGTCTGATTGGCATCGCTGCTCTGTAGCGACCGCTATCCTGCTGATCCCGTCGCAGGGAAGAGCAAGATCCCAACAAGTTTAGGAAGCGGCGGTGACAGTGCATTGTCTTCCAACAATACTGCGCAGACAGTGGGCAAAGGAGATGGAGGAGAGCAGAGGGGATGAGGGACAATGGTGAGGAAGAGACACGCATGAACAGTTGCTGCTTCTTTTATTTCGCTTGTCTAGACAGCGATGTTCCACCCCAAAAGTTTTTTTTTTTTGCAAAACAAATGAAAGGGTGAGGTGTGAAAGTGATCACCAATGAGGAGCTGAGAACCTTCTACCCCCCTGATATCTGCAGAGCCGTACTGGCTTTGAGCTGAAGACACCACCGGTATCTCTGGGCTATATGTCTCAAACGTTGTTATAATATTCCCATATTTGACTTCTTCAAATTAAAATACTTTATAATCTCTAAACTGAGATCATTTAGTGTCAAAGTGTGCTGTCATTTCAACCTACCTCACTACCAGGCTGAGTTTTAATGCTAATATGGTAAATCATTAGTTTACATTTGTTGTGGCGATTAAATTGTCAGTGTAAACTGCAAATAAAATTAGAAACAAATACACTGTAAGAAAAAAAATTCCATAAACACACACTGGCCACTGTGAATTTTTTTCTCTCCATGATTTATCTTTTTTTTTTTCTTTTGTCAAATCAACTTATTCACTAATGTTGTTTAGATAACATATTTTTTTGAGTTGCTGTCTCTTTCTCTGTTTTAACTCAATAAACTCAAATTCTTAAGGTAAACAAGTTACTTACTTCTTTAAGTTAAAGCTACACTGTGTAATTTTTTAAGTTGATTCTTAGCAAAAAACACTTTCTTTCAAAATGATATGTGCTCATTATTGTGTAATTACTAACACCAACTAATCAAGTATTCTCGTAAGCGTAGAATCTGCCATTTAGAATACACACCAGCGAGTCGCTCGAATGGCGACAGCCATGTTGCGCCTCCATCTTGAAAATACATTAGCCAAAGAGGGACATACCTGGAAATTCAAGCTTGGCCTTTCACGTTTTTACACTCAGTGGCACCGTGACGAATGCGAGGGGGAGATTACTCACGACTGCCGGTAGATTTGAAATAATACGGCCACCGTAGGAGTTAAAACGCCCTCGGAATGGGAGGGGCTAGGAAGATATATTCAGTTGGTAGTCATAAACAATTTCACTGCTAGATGGGAGAAAATCCTACACAGTGTAGCTTTAAACCAACAAGTTTAGATATTTCCTTTAACCATAAAACAACAATGCAATGCGTAATTCAAAATATAGTTAGAACACCTGTGAAAAATCAATAAAGAAACTTCCTTTAGTAAACCACAGTATAGTGAGGCCTAATTTTAATTTATTTATAGAATAAACACATTTGAACTTGGCATCACTTAATTTGACTTAAAACAAGGAAGCAATTAAACTTGAATATTTTTTCTATAGTGTACACTAATTACTATATTTACTCTAGACCTTTTTTTGTATTGTAAAATGTTGGATTGTAAGCATAAATATTATTGCAAAGCCAGGCCAAATGCTTAGCTTTAAACGCTTCAATGTACTTCACTTTGCTGAAGTATTTCTACTCTCAGAATGCACAGGTGGTAAGACAACTCACTAAGAAACATGGGAAAGGCATGTATGAGGAAGCCTACAAGTACACAAACACTCAATAGCATAAGTGTACACTTGCATAGACTCTCTCTCTCACACACACACACACACACATGCACACACAGTCATGAAGGTCTAGCCATGAATAAGCCAGGATTTACACAGTGGCTCCACCTTTCATCATATCATGTCTTGTGGACCTCATTGTGTCATTGATAAACAGCACAGACAGCTTCACGGAGCAGTCTCACATTCTTATCAACACATCTATGACAGGACACAAGATTCTGACACATACCGCTTCATAGAATATCAAGTGGGGAAACATGAATATAAACCTATTAGTTTTTGCATTTGCTTTAAAGGGTTAGTTCACCCCAAAATTAAAATTCTGTCATCATTTACTCACCTTCATGTCGTTCCAAAGCAGTAAGAATTGCGTTCATCTTCAGAATATGATAATGAAGATATTTTTTATGAAACCTGAGATTTCTGTCTCTCCATTGACAGTATGCGTAACTACTACCACTTTGACACTTCAAAAAGTTCATAAAGAGATCATAAAACGTCTCAGGTTACGTATGTAACCCTGGTTCCCTGAGAGGGAACGAGACGCTGCGTCGAGACGCGGTGGGAACGCTCTGCGTGATTGCGTCGTGAAGCACGTGTATAATCAGTCCAATGGAAAGACGAGACGTCATAGGCGGGTGACGTCATCGACCAGGAAGCTATAAAGCACCCCTGAAAACAGACCGCGACAGCTTCTGAAAAGCCGAAGCAAGTCGATCACAGGCATGCAGGGAGTATGGCAAGGCGACGCAGCGTCTCGTTCCCTCTCAGGGAACCAGGGTTACATACGTAACCTGAGACGTTCCCTTTCAAGGGAACTCGAGCTGCGTCGAGACGCGGTGGGAACCCTATACCCACGACGCCATATGACAAATGCCTGTTCTGTATGAAGACCATGCGCACACTAGGAACAAGCACCCTAGACCCTGGAGTGGAGCCTAGGTCCAAGTTATAAATCTAACAAATGTATGCGGTGAGGACCAGCCTGCCGCATTACAGATGTCATAGAGTGAAACTCCTGATAATAAAGCCTTAGAGGCCGCCATACTCCTGGTAGAATGGGCCGGGACAGCCAAAGGTGAAGGCTGTCCGGCCGCTTCATAAGCAAGTGAGATAGCCTCAACTACTCACTTGCTCATTATCTGTTTAGATGCAGGGCAACCCAACTTAGGTAACCCGAAGCAGACAAATAATTGCTCTTATATATATACGCCACAGGGAGCTCTGTGGACATAAGCATCCAAAGCCCGGACAGGGCATAACAGATTAAGTTTTTCCTGATCTGGGGTATTAAGGTGGAGGACAGAAGGCCTGCAGCACAAAATACCCACAAATTTAATAGGGACCTAGGAATACAACCCGGCAAGGGGTGAGGAAAGACTACCACCATACCAGGTGCAAATCCAAGTACGTGCAGGCCTCAGCCTCATGTACCACGGAGAAGATGAAATAAGGATCTCTCCTCAGAGATAACCCAGCAAAGAAACATTCATTGCAGAAATCAAGTACTGTACCATAGGGCAGATAGCAAGATTCAGATGGCGTTCTCCGCACCAGGCAGAGAACAGTTTCCATTTCAATGCATATTCAGTCTTCTCGTGGAGGGAGCTCTAGACTGGAGTATGGTCTCCACGACCTCAGTCGAGAGACCTGAATCTATGAGCTGGGCCCCCTCAGAGACCGAGCCCACAGTATCCATAACTCTAGATGAGTGTAACTCCCGGGAGCAAAGATATCGGGAAATGCGTACAGGTGAAGCCTCAACCACACCTAATACGTTGCATCCAGTTCAAGCAGAGCTGGACGCGTCAGGGAGAACCACGTAGAGCAATGCGTTGTATAAAACGATGCGAAAAGTAGACTTGAGTCTTGACCGAAGTTCTCCCAAAGGAGCTCCACCACCTCGGGGTGAAGTCTCCATTCCCCGGGCCTCAGCCCCTGCCTCAACAGGATATCTGCTCTGATATACGAGACCATCAGTGCATTGTCCAGAAGGACAAGCACATGGTGACCTCTCAGGTCTGGCAGGAAGTATTTGAGAGCTCGAAATACTGCCATCATTTCTAGCCGATTTATGTGCCAAGAATGTTGATGGTCCCAAAGACCTTTCGCCGAGCGGCCACTCATGACCGCCCCCCATCCCGTGAGGGAAGCATCCATCGAAAGCATACGCGTCGATAAGAAGCCCCCAGCACTGGGCCCTGGGCGAGGAACCAAGGTTTCTTCCACATGACCAAGGCACGAAGGCATCGCCGCGTGACCTTGATCATGCGAAACGGATTTCCCCTCGGAGAAAACCCCTTGGTCCTGAGCCACCACTGCAGAGGTCTCATGTACAGAAGGCCAAAAGAGATACGTTGGACGCAGCTGCCATGAGCCCCAACAGTCTCTGAAACTGTTTCACAGTGAGTGACTGGCCTAGTTTTACCCCCTTTATGGCTGTGAGATAAAACACCCGGAAAAGTGGTCCTCTGAGCTGGGAGGAGCACACTCTTCTTGGCGTTGAGCCACAACCCCAACCTCTTTAATAGAGACAGAACGACATCTCGATGCCGAACTGCCATCTGCTCGGACTGAGCTAAAATCAACCAATTGTCGAGATAATTCAATACGTGAATGCCCTGGAGTCTCAGAGGAGCCAGAGCTGCATCCACACATTTTGTAAAGGTGCGGGGTGATAAACCTAGGCCGAAGGGAAGAACCTGATACTGGTATGCTTCGCCCCCGAAAGCAAACCTCAGGAACCTCCTGTGATGAGGATGGATAGATACATGGAAGTACACGTCCTTCAAGTCTATTGTGACAAACAAGTCCTCGGACTGAGACTGTGACACAATCATATATAGCGTAAGCATACTTTGAACTTGAGATTCTGAAGCCTGTTGTTTAATTGACGCAGGTCTAGAATAGGACGCAACCCCTCATCCTCTTTCGGAACAATGAAGTAATGGCTGTAGAACCCTGACTGTCTGATGGGAGGAGGAACCCCTTCTATAGCTCCTTTTGCAGAAGTGTCAGTACTTCGTGCTCCATAACCAGAGCCTGCTCGGGGTCCACCACTGTGGGGAGGACCTCTAGAAATCTGGGCGGACGAGAACCAAACTGAATTCTGAAGCCCTTTTCTATAGTGTGCAGGACCCACTGAGAAATATATGGCAGTAGTTTCCACGCTGCCAGAAATTCTAATAGGGGAACCAGTCTCTCAAGACTGGCCTCTGGATTTGGTTGAACAGTCACTTTGGTGCCCTGAAGCGGCGAACCGGCAGGGAACAACCGAACTGACCGCTCTACGCCCCTCCTCGGAGGATCGTATGGGGACGCTGACACCTCGGTGCCCTGAACGGAAAACCGGCAGGGAACAACCGAACTGGCAGCGCTGCGACCCTCCTCAGAGAGTCGCACCCCAGAGGGTGCCGAGGAGAAACGATTTCTCAAAACCGTCCCTGCCCCGGAGGAACCTTCAGAAGCCTGATAGCCTCAGCGTCACGACTTCTAGTCTAAGTTTTATTAGAGATAACGACAGTCCTCAGATCTTGCCTACCTCTAACTAGCTTTGTTCCTACGACCCTCCTCGGAGGATCGTTGGAAAAAGCAGGCACCTCAGTGCCCTGAAACGGCGAACCGACAGGGAAACCGAACTGACTGCTCTACGACCCTCCTCGGAGGATCGTTTGGGGATGCTGACACCTCGGTATCCTGAAACGGCGAACCGGCAGGAAAACCGAACTGGCAACATTGCGACCCTCCTCAGAGAGTCGCACCCCAGAGGGCGCCGAGGAGAAACGATTTCTCAAAACCGTCCCTACCCCGGAGGGGACCACCCTCAGAAGCCTGCAGCCTCGGCGTCAGGGCTTCTTCTTCCAAGATATTTTAGAGATAAAACAGTCCTCAGATCTTGCATATCTCTAACTGGCTAGACTGCGACCGCCACCCAAGTCACCTTCGATTGTGGATGAACCCGAATGGCGAATCTCTGTTTTGCCGCACTCTATGCTGCGAGGAGCTTTAGTAGGCTGAGACTGCTCCCGCCCAGCAGTCTCAGGAACATTAGATCGGTGAGGAAGAAACCTCTGGAACGCCGCTGAAGAGTTATTTCTTCGTTTTTTTGAAAGCGGAGCGTCCAGAAGAACAGACATATTTTAATTTCTCTTTACATCAGAAAAAACTATACATATATATATATATATATACATATAAATATATATCACTCCGTGGCCACCAGCAGGAAACAACCGAACTGACAGCGCTGCGACCCTCCTCAGAGAGTCGCCACCCAGAGGACGCCGAGAAGAAACGATTTCTCGAAACCGTCCCTCCCCGGTATAGTTTATCTGTTGCACGACGCAATTCTCGAATAGCGTCAGTGCTGTTACATCCTCGCATTCATCCATGTCCTTATATACTTTACCTACCAGTGCTACCTAATAATATTTATCTAATATTTATGATGGCTGGTGGGTAACATCGGGGTTATGATGACGACCCGGGAGAGAGATAGCTCGCAAGCGTCTCTTTAACCCGAGGCACTGTCATACCATGATACTTTATACCCATAACATTACTATAGTAGAAGTTTAGGGATAAACACAAATAGAAACCGGTTTATTCCACGATCTCGACACCTCAGTGTGGAGATAGGGAAAAAACGGCACTCCCCGACGAGGAGGCTGAGATATAGAGTTTTCCTTATATTTTCACTCTCATATATGTTTGGCTGGCCAGAAATATTTAACTTAGCAACAGCACAGGATAAAACCTCCTTTATAAGCTCCTCTTTATTCAACAGAGTTATGAGCTCACTTATTTATTTATTTATTATGAAAACTCAAAAACATCTGCCTTATATATATATATTTTTTTTTTTAAAACACACTAACGATACCAATTCCTCGGAACTGGAAATCGCAGGATGAATGCCTCATCCCGGGGAGGAGAAACCGCAGAGCGTGCTTCTCCCCGAGATAAAACACTGGATCTAACAGGTGTTTGTAAGAACCATTTGCGATCCCCAAGATGCGCGTCGACGCCGTGCCTCGGCAGCAGCGGGACCCGCGCCTCGGGGCGCGCGCACCGAACCGTCCTCCTCGAAGAACGGCCGGCGGGAGCGGAGCGTCCTCACGGACAGCTTCTCGCAATGCTCACAGTCAGCCCCCTCGAGAACTGACTGTTGGCATGCTCCACTCCCAAACAAGCAACACAAAGCTTTTACTCTGGAGTGTGTGTCCCCACCCGTGATATAACGCGGGCAGGGAACAACACAATGCTTGCTTGCTCTCTTTTGCCATAATATATATATATATTGCAACTTGACAGACAACAATAAATATGACAAGGACAGAATACACAGATCGCTTGCTGAAGGCACAGAAGCTGTCGCGGTCTGTTTTCAGGGGTGCTTTATAGCTTCCTGGTCGATGACGTCACCCGCCTATGACGTCTCGTCTTTCCATTGGACTGATTATACACGTGCTTCACGACGCAATCACGCAGAGCGTTCCCACCGCGTCTCGACGCAGCTCGAGTTCCCTTGAAAGGGAACTAATCCATATGAATTGAGTGGTTTAGTCAAATATTTCTGAAGAGACTCGATCGCTTTTATATGATGAACAGACTGAATTTATAGGTTTTTATTCACATATAAACATTGATCAGCGAATATAAATGGAAGCTCAACTGAACCTGCTTGATGCGCGGGAACAAACCTCTTACTGAAGCTCAAATGTGCTGCGTAACTCGAGAATGAACCTCATTGGTTCTTGCGGAAGCTCAAACATGATGCGTAACTCGAGAATGAACCTCATTGGTTCTTGAGGAAGCTCAAATGTGCTCTGAACTCGAGAATAACTCGAGAACCAATGAACTCATTGGTTCTTGCGGAAGCTCAAATGTGATGCGTAACATGAGAATAAACCTCATTGGTTCTCGCTTGTCAAGCGATTATGCTTGAGCTTCCGTTTACCACAACTGATGTGTGAGTTGATGAATGTTTATATGTGAATAAAAGACTAATTTAAAGCTTTAGAAAATTTTGTCTAAACCGCTAAATTCACATGGATACGTTTTACGATCTCTTTATGAACTTTTTGAAGCATCAAACCGGTAGTTGCGTAGCTGTCAATGGAGGGACAGAAATCGCTCAAATTTTATCAAAAAGATCTTCAACGAAAGTCTTACGGGTTTGGAACGACATGAGGGTGACTAAATGATGGCAGAATTAAAATTGTGTGAACTAACCATTTAAGTCGTTGAGTAACATTTTCTATTTATTACAATTTATTTTAAAAAGTGTTCCATCTTGATGCCATAGGATGACCTTCAAAAGTTCTTATTTGTTTCTTTAGAAAATATGCATCTACAGTACCGTTCAAAAGTTTGGGGTCATTACGATTTTTTTTAGCAATAGATTAATACTTTTAGCAAGCAAGCAAGCAACTTTATTTATATAGCACATTTTCAAACAACAGACGTTGCCCCAAAGTGCCTTACAAAAATGAAAACATTAAAATCACATAACAAAGCAAACATAACTTATTCGAAAGCTAAAGAAAATAAATACGTTTTTAAATAAGACTTAAAAGTGGCAATTGATGGAGCTGACCTCACGTGGAATGGGAGACTATTCCAGAGTTTGGGACCTACCACAGAAAAAGCACGATCTCCTTTTGATTTTAAATGACAACGATGGACCTTTAAAAGTCAGAGGACCTGAGAACTCTAGAAGGAGAGTAGGGAATAATAAGATCATTGATGTACTGGGGGGCAAGGCCTGATAGGGCCTTGTAGACAAACAAGAGAACTTTAAAATCAATCCTGAATTTAACAGGAAGCCAATGTAAGGATTGCAGTACAGGGGTAATATGGTCTCTCTTTCTCACGCCCATTAAAAGCCTTGCTGCTGCATTTTGCACTAACTGTAAGCGGACTAGCATAGTCTGGGGGAGACCAATATAGAGAATTACAATAATCAATCTTTGATAAGATAAAATACATTCTTACTGGATAGAAAATGCTTTACTTTAGCAATTGATCTCAGGTTAAAAAAGCTACCTTTAACAACGGCACCAATTTGTTTCTTAAAATTTAGTGATGAGTCCATAATTACCCCTTTTGTTCAGCAAAAATGCATTCAATTGTGACTGTAAACACATTTATAATGTTACAAAAGATTTCTTTTTCAAATAAATGCTGTTCGTTTGAACTTTCTATTCATCAAAGAATCATGAAAAAAAAAATGTATTAGTTTCCACAAAAATATTAAGAGAACTCTTTTCAACATTGATAGCAACTATTAAAAAAAAAACTATTTTCAACATTGATAATAACAATGAGTTTTTATGGTATTTTGTTATCAAATAAATGCAGCATTGTGAGCATAAGAGACTTTAAAAACAAAAAAAATCTTAATGACCACAGAATTTTAAAAGTTAGTGTACTTCAGAAAATGTGTAGGTTTTTACGCTCACGTAGAACCTGATTTGAATTTTTTTTTTTTTTTCAAGTGTTTCTAGAAAAATATGCGCTAACATATTGATAAATCTGTGACTACTGAAGAAGAGCAGCTTTTTTTAGGCTCATACTAACTGGTTCATTCTATCAACCCCCCGACCTGCTCGGCTGTAAATCGTGCAGCAACTGTGCCGGGATATGCCACCCACTGTGCTACTGCAGCATGCAGAGAATGGGCATGTCGCATGCCAGCAAAGCTGAACTCAATAGGCCTGTATGCTCCTCATGGGTCAGCTGGTGAAAAGGGTGTGTGTGTTTAGGAGTGGGGAGACTTGTAGGGATCAGATCCTCAAGCCCCCATGCAGGGACTAACGCCTCGTTGTGGTAACCTGATCTGTGTGTGTCTGCGTGTTAATGCTAAGCGTTTCTGTTGAAGGCAAGACACTGGCTCTGCAATATTCAAATAGACAATAGTTTTAGTTCAAATCTAAGCGATGATTAAGGATGCAATTTAAAATTTTGTTAAAAATAAAGCTCTCAAATGCAAAATACAGTCAAAGAAAGCAAAACTGATGAGGTGATGGTGTTTCTTTGGCGCCGTTCCATCCGCTGCGTTTAACCAGACGGAGGGTGCTCGGCCTTGCTTGCCAACCACGTTCAGTGTCCATGGCAACGTCTAAGTGATGTCTGCATAATCAGGGAGATTAAACGGAAACAAAGGTGTGGCCTGAGTCTTATTGGGCGGCTGGAGGAGCATGTTTACATAATACTGTTCAAATAGTCCTTTCTTTTCTTTAAAACAACAGTTGTGCAGACACAACAATTGTGAGATGAATCAGCAGTTAAGACCAGTGTCGTTAATACATGTATATACACGCCCACTCACACTTCAAAGATAGGCACAAAATAGGCTTCAGATTTTTTTTTTTTCAATATAATATAATTTAATCTTAATTCTATTTACGTAGTATTTACTTACAGATCAGGTTATACAGTATGTGTGTGTATATATCCACATACATATATACACACCATTTCAATTAAAAATATATATATTTACAATATATTTTATATATAAATTATATATTATATAGAGCTCACCATTTCGTTAGTAATATCCGCTGCCGATCAAAAGTTCAGAATCTGATTTTTTTTTATGTTTACGTCTCTTATGCTCACATATGCTGCATTTCTGTCTTGACAACTCTCAGAGAGATTGGCATGGTAATGGATATGGCTGTAATGTATTTGGTCTGCTACGCTGCTGTCGCTGCAGAGCAAGTACCGATATTTGCTACTGCCAAATACATTCACAGACCTTGTTGTGAGCATGTAAGACATGCTGTTGCTGCTGCACATGTAACATACATGAAATAACCCCCCGTAGCAGATCTATACAAGTGGAGCTGGGAAAGGTGGAGGGTTTCTGAAAGCACACTGCAGACTGATAACAGCAAACAGTATTTGAATATTGAGCTGTAGCTCATTGGCCGCTGATGCAACAACAACCAATCAGCTGCGCTATGTAGATGATGACGCAATCTCTACCAACTGAGTTAAGGACCAATCAGCCTGCGCCATCTAGAGTTTCATGGCAGAACATGGCAGAACTTCATGGCAGAACTCTATTTTAAAATATTTTAAAATTCAATTTATTCCTGTGATGGCAAAGCTGCATTTTTAGCAGCCATTACTCCAGTCTTCAATGTCACATGATCCTTCTAATATATCAGTGTTGAAAACATTTGCTGCTTAAGTTTTTGCTGCTTGATATTTTTTTTGTTGGAGCTGTGATACATTATTTTTAAGGATCCTTTGATGAATAGAAAGTTCAAAAGAACAGCAAATCTTTATAACATTATAAATGTCTTTGGTCAGTTTTGATCAGTTGTTGAATAAAAGTATTCATTTTGTTCTTTTTTTTTAGGATCCTTTGATGAATAGAAAGTTCAAAAGAACAGCAAATTTTTATAACATTATAAATGTCTTTGGTCGGTTTTGATCAGTTGTTGAATAAAGGTATTCATTTTGTTCTTTTTTTAATCTTTCTTACTCCAAACTTTTGAATGGTAGTGTATCACCATTTCCACAAAAAATATTAAGCATTAAAGGTGTTCTTTTAAAATGTAATCATTTTTCAAATTATGATATATCAATGTAGCCACACATGATTAGTAATATTGCTTCGTTTGTTTTGTTTTTTCAGTGACCATAGCTAATACTTCATGAACTAAATCTTAGGAGCTGGCAACTACAATTTATTTTCTTGTATTTAAATTAGTATGTTTTTGAACATATGATACACACATACTTGAGACGTCGCACTGTGCGGTAGTCCCTATTTAGCACTGCCCTTCCCCCTTTGTTCATTCTTACCCTCTCAACCCAAGCAAACCCCCCTGGTCTCAGTTCCTGTTTAGGCTGGTATCATCCATTCAGTGCTATGCTAGCCCGGGATGCATTAGCATGAGAAAGTGCCGGGTGCTGCCTGGTGGCCAGGGAGTCGCTGCAGACATCCAGCTGTCCATTGAATCCAATTTCCCCCTCTCCGACAGCCTCCGCCTGAATCAATCATGTTTACTCTGCCTTTTTTGATTTGCATTGTCACTACGCTCAAGACCCCCTCTCTTTCTGCGGTTCACGCTCATCTGCCCATCTCGCCGATATCGTCCGCTCCCCCTCGACCTTTCGTAGCTGCTCATTCTGTTGGGCGACACCAGTCCTCCCACCCTACTGCCTTTACACCGGGGCACATGACTTCTGTTACCATCCGTCAGTGCTTGACAGCTCTTGGAGTGCTGATTTATCTAATTAGCAATCAATTAGCTTGTTACAACTGGATGCAATTACCTTTTACAGAGAGAGAGAGGAGGGCAGCTGGTGGAGGTAATAAATCCCGGTTAAGTGGACCACTCCCTCCCCTTTCCTCCTCTTCACAGGAGTGTCTGACAGAATTACAGGGCCAGCGCTGAAAACGCAAACACAGTCTCCAGGGGCTACTTTCTCCTCCTTTGCTAATGTGCCGAAATCCCACTTTAATGAATATTGGATGACTGAAAAGAAAGAAAAGGGGGGGTCGAAAATCGCCAGGCTTTTTAATAATAAGGCCAGATTTCCGCCCGTTATAATCCTTGACAAAGGCTGGGTTGTTTTACAGCTGCTCCCGACGCAGAGGTGTGTGAAGGGTCAGTGAATAATTTTCTGCATGGTTTGAAGCCATTAAGAGTGACCGGTGACTAAATACATAGCTCCCCTCTCACTATAACCTACTGATCGTGTCATTCTACTACACACCATAAATAGCCTGAAGAGACAGGGCTGTCAATGGTTGATGTCACCTAAACATCTCTGTGATAAAGGTTATGCGCATCGTTTTTTTTAGAATGTTCTAACTTAATATGCAGAGAATAACTATAAATAAGCCATTTGTATCAATACATTGCTCTGTTAGTTTGAGTGTCCCGACCACCCTGTACCTTTATCTCAACCAATGGTCTGAGTTTGGGGCAGGACTATTTGTTTGGCTGACCAACGTAAGACCAATGAATGACACATCAGTTTGGTGACGCTAGTGGCACCAAAATGATATACATCACCTTTAAAGAGATAGTTTACCCCCAAAATCATTTTCTCACCCTCATGTTGTTCCAAGCCTGAATGACTGTTCTATCTAGAACACAAAAGAACATTTTGAATAACATAGGTGTCCTAACTCATCTCACCACATCTCTTTAGCCAAGTATTCGCATAATGCCAGTGCTTGTGAAGACTTCAGATAATGCCAACTTTGAAATGATATACAAAACTGTCAAATATTATCCTTATATATATATATATATATATATATATATATGCTATGTGGTTAGTTAACATGTATTCAGTATTCAATATTTCCTGATTATAACATTGAAACAAGCATTCTCTGTGAAGCTGCAACTTGAAACAATTTGTATAAACATGAATTGAATTAAAATTAATTTAAATCCACAGATCTTTTGTGTTCGGTTAAAAGTAAGAAACCCTAACCCTAAGGTTTGGAACAACATGAGGGTGAGAAAATGATGACAGAATTTTTATTTTGGTGTGAACTATTGTTATTTCACCCATTCCATCTGCATTTTGTCCCAAATGTTAGATCCCAATTACAATTAAATTATGTTCTGAACCTCTAAACTGAGATTGTCTAATACTCCTACAATAGTTAGCAGTCTTAATTTATTCTTTGATTGATATGCTCATTACCGCACTGGTCTTGACAGCAGGAGTTCAGCTTAACCCTGATTGAAGGTGAAAGGAGAGGAAGTCTTAAAGGCTAATAAGAGAGAAGGGTCATATTCCCGAGGATGTCGTGATTAAGCAGGCTTAGTTATCATTAAAAGGTCAGGCCCATGTATATGGTAAGTGTAAAATATTTTAAAGTTCACTTGAAATACATCCAATTCACCCACATAAATAAACTGAAAATAGATTTGCATCATCTGTGGTAGATTTCTCTCAATTACATTTATTCATTAGGTAGACGTGATCTCTGGGAATTGAACCCATGACCTTGGCATTGCTAGTTCTGTAAACAACTTGAGTTGCAAGAACACTTGTTTTGAACAATGGTTATGATTGGTAAATGGTAATGATAATCATAATTTGATTTGAAAATTTAAGTTATAATATTGCAAAGCTATAATTTGCATTTAAAAGCTTAATTTGTGCTTTGGCGTATTAGGTAAAAATATTGGATATGGTTGTTATATTTTGGTTCAAAACTCGATTCAATGTAATTCTCCGAAAAATCATATTTAAAAAAAAAAAACAAAAAAAAAAAACTTATTTTTATATCTGGTAAAATAAGTAAACCTTTAACATTAATAGTTCTCACACATTACCAAAAAAAGAGAGCATATATGACTCTGGACCACAAAATCAGTCACAAGGGTAAAACATTTTTAAATTGAGATTTATACATCCTCTGAAAGCTGAATGAATAAGCTTTCCATTGATGTATGGTTTGTTAGGATATAATTTTTGGCCGAGATACAACTATTTGAAAATCTGGAATCTGACGGTGCAAACAAATCCAAATATTGAGAAAATCGCCTTTAAATTTGTCAATTTTTGTTCGCGATATTGCTGCATCCACTCACAAAAATATTTTTTTTATACATTTACGGTAGGAAATTTACTAAATATCTTCATGGAACATGATCTTTACTTAATATCATATTGATTTTTGGCATAAAAGAAAAATCGATAATTTTGACCCATACAATGTACAAATATATCCATGCGACTTGTGACTGGTTTTGTGATTTTATTTTTTATTTTTTAACTGTATTGAACTATTTTTAAGCATTTTTTCCTTTACAAACTATATTTATAAAAACCATTGTAAGTATTTTTTAAATAATAATAATAATAATAAATAAATAAAACACTTATTCTGTGTGCTTTCCTGAAGCTCAAAGAGAAGCAGCATGGCTAAAGATTCCCAGCTACGCCATCAACACAGTGAAAATTTCTTCAGATAAAAGCATATGGAAAATGCATAAATGTAAACACCTATAGAGGGTAGATGAGCAACTGACTTGAGGAAATAAATAATTGTCTATTTTACTTTATTCTGTATTAGCTTTGGGTCAAATTGACGCGCCAACATAATAATCGTAATAGAAATTTGGTACGCACATTCCACAACACATCAGACTGATGAAATTTTACATGCATGTTCATGTTCAATGAGAAAAAGCCACAATATCAAGAAAAAATCATATGGGTTAACCAGTATTTCTCAACTTGCAACTTAAAATCAGTGTCAAATTGATCAATAAAATAATATGTGTTAAAAAGTACAGATTGCCATTGATTGTGGATATATTTCTGCTAACACCATGTAAACATTTTCTTCATATATTGGTCTCATTTCATAATGCTGACCATTTTTTTTCCCCCATTGAATGTCTATATGCTTTCAGATTAGCTTTAGCAAGCTATATCTGTAATAGAGTAAAGGTGAAAATAAAGAGTCTACGCCGCCTGATGTCTTTCACTTTCTCCCCTATTCAATGAGAGGTTTATTTTCACTACCTCTCAAAGAAAAGACTATCTGTTTAATCCTTCTCCGCAGCTTAGCCGCGGCCCATGAAATGAATCTTAAATCCAGGTATAGGTATTGGTATAAATATCTCTTTTCCCCTGCTTGTGTACTCCGCCGCCGCATTCGGGATAACAATAGTGGCGTCTGACAAGGCAAGGTTAATCCTATATGCTTGCGTATTATGCAGGGTCAAACTCCATATCGCACGTTTGCCGTGTCATTAATTTCCAAACCTGCGGCCCGGGGTCCCTGGGCACACAATGACTCGCTACATTAGCTAAATGGCCAGCAGTCTGTAGTTCGTAATGAGATGAGTCGCTAGCATGGTCGCTCGTTCATCATCCTGCTCGGTCCAATACAAGTGTTCTTTTATCTAGTTTCTCTCAGAGC
Source organism: Rutilus rutilus (assembly GCF_951802725.1). Lineage (NCBI taxonomy): Eukaryota > Metazoa > Chordata > Actinopteri > Cypriniformes > Leuciscidae > Rutilus > Rutilus rutilus. The sequence goes on along the minus strand of NC_140210.1, from coordinate 7,209,999 downwards.
TGATGTCATCACAGTGGACATTAATCAGCTGTCAGGGGAACCAGGGACTCCCATAATGCCCTATTAGCAGCCCTGTTCCAAAATCATTACCTGCAAATGAATGACCAGAGATTGGCCATGACGACCACTCCCAAGTCTCTCAAAGTGTGCGGCAGGACCGAACGGACACCTGGAGTTGAACTTGGGTGCTAAAGGATTCAGCAGGTATGGATGGGACTGTTCCATTTCTTTATTTCAGATAGTATGGTGTTGTTTGAAGTTAAGCAGTAGAGAAGGGAAGATAAAATAAGCCAATGCATTTGTAAAGCCATGCAAAATAAATTCAGACCATACTGAGTTAATAAAACATCAAACTATGGATGATTAAAATTCAGCTTTAACATTCCAAGCAAATATGTTTGGGCTATGGTTTGTTATTTGTTCCATTTCTTTTTCTTTCTTTCTTGTCCTCAAACTATCCCTCAACTTTTGCCTCGCAGTCTCAAAGACACAAATTCCTTTCAAGTGAGTCCCAAGGTTAGCGATGTCATTTCCTGTCTTTTAAAATCGGTGCAAAGGGAATGTCATCAGCTCTGCAAATAGTATGAAGTGGAAAAAAGCTCTCCAGTTTCCCATGAAGCTCACAGAATGCTAAATAATTGTACATATTGTCAGATATTTCTCCTTTGGGACTGCATGAATGAGAAGACATTAATGTGAGGACCCTTGCCTCCCTTCTCTTCCATTCAGAGCATCTATTTCAATAAGGTGTCCATATGTCGAGCTCCTCTGAAACACCGCACCAGCAAAAGTGATTACTGTGGTTAATAGGTGTCACCAGTCTATTGTAAAGGACATAATTACTGGGGGTCAAGTATCGTATTAATCAAATGCCATTTTGCCAATTCATCTAGTGTCACTGGCCCCAGTTGCTTTGAATGCGTCCGCTCGTCCCCTCATGTATTTCAATTAAACTCCAGATGAGCTTGTGAACATTAGCAGTGGGAATGATCGGCATTATATTGGACATGTGGAAAATATGTGGCATTTATGGGCATGTTATTTAACATTTTTAAGAAATATAACACACACACACATTGTGTTTTCACATTTTATGGGGACTTTACATAGACATAATGACTTTTATACTGTACAAACTGTACATTCTATCCGCTAACCCTAACCCTAAACCTACCCATCACAGACATTTTTGCATCTTAAAAAACATCACTTTTAGGTTCACGAATTATAAGCTGTTTTCCTCATGGGGACCAAAAATGTCCCCACAAGGACAAGGATTTCAGATATTGACATTTTTGTGGGGGACATATTGTCCCCATAACGTAGGGTGACCAGGCCACACACACATACATACTATTTTGGGGATGCATGATGACTTTTCATTATCTCATAATCCATAATAACTAAAAAATAGTCATGATAGTATTAAAACCGCAAAAGGTAATAAATAAAAAACCTAAATAATTGCCCAAATAAAAAACACTAAATCATCTAAGGCCTTCGTGACATTTATATGCTGATGCCGTTGTGTGCTTCACTTATACTCATTCATCTCAGCCATACCCCGTTTGTGCTGTATTTAAGAGGCTGATATCAGATTAATACCCCCATTAAGCGAATGAGAGGATCCATTTGCATAGATGGGAAGGAATATGCAGATAAGACAGGACAGCCCATGATAATGTAGGGGGAGGGGCACGGAGGGAATCTAGCTGGATAATATAGCTGAGCACTATTCAAGGCAAGGAAGGAGCTGTCAGTCAAATTTGATTTCCTTTTTGTGTCGTGCACTCTGGTATCAGTAAAACATGAATGGGTCATTTCAAATGGCCTGTGAGCTTATTCCAGTTTTGGAATTAGGGGGAAATGGAATTAGTTTTGGGGATATTAAAAGCCTATGTGTGATAAAATGAAAACACTGTAACAAGTGCATTGGTAATGTTTGAGGAATACAATCACATAGGAATATTGAAAGGGTTATGAACATCAAGACTTACACTCTTAAAAATAAATATTCCCAAAGGTTTGCATCAATGCATAGAACAACATTTTTGGGTTCCCCAAAGAACCCATCAGTGAATTATTCTTAAAAAAAAAATGCATTCAAATTCATTAGTCAAAAGCATTAAGTAATAGTATTTTGTACTTGTAAAATGAAAGGGATTTATATCTACATTTTTGGGCATGTCTAGGTTGGTGCTTTAGAGAAGCACCTCAGCTCCTCAACAAATAAATGGAAAAAAAAAAGATGCAAAAATTCTGCTTTTATCTTTGCCGTAATGTAAATGTATTTCTCACATTGTTTGGTGAAATGAAAAATAGCACGACGTGGTTGGATGAGCTGTCTGAAAATAAAAAAAATACACCAAAAGCAAGTGAAACCATTTTTATTCATAACATATTTCTCTCCCATATGTTTCTAACTTCCCCCATTTTTCTCTCTCTAGCTTATAAATTCTCATTCTTCCTCATTTAGAAGTCATTTTCCTCTTCTGTCACCTACTTTGTTTTCACTCCGTCTTCTCCTTGGATCCGCCGTTGTTTGTATAAATTACCATTCATTGCAGAGTCACTAAAGCATAAGTGGTCTGCTATCCTGTGTCAGTAGCTTGCCTCGCCAAGCATGGCAGAGAAGCGAACCCTTAAACGAAACAAAAGTATCGCATGGGAGGTTGAGGAGGAGTCGCTGTTGCAGATGACACAAACACGGCGCCAAACGTTCTCCCTCGTAATCAGCCAATAAGGCGGAGAGATGCGAACACGGGAAGAACAGCTTTACCATTCCAGCTGACTGGTGGCGAGCCAAGTGCGCAGTGGCGTTCAAATGGCAACACTCACTCAACACCTGTTCTCACCACCTGGCTAACACAACCTAGGCCATGGGAGTGTGTCAATAAAGGCAGCGGGGAGAACGTATATGAGTGTGTGTGTGTGTGTGTGTGTGTGTGTGTGTGTGTGTGTGTGTGTGTGGAGAAAGAAACTGAGAGAAGGAGAATATGTGTGTGTGTGTGTGTGTGTGTGTGTGTGTGTGTGTGTGTGTGTGTGTGTGTGTGTGTGTGTGTGTGTGTGTGTGGAGAAAGAAACCGAGAGAAGGAGTGTGTGTGTGTGTGTGTGTGTGTGTGTGTGTTGTGTGTGTGTTTTACGATAAAGGTAGGCCTATCTGCGGCCCTTTCAAACAGTCCAGCATCATTTGCATGTTGTAATTGGATTGTGTGGAGTGCCAGCTTTGCAGCGTATTGTAATGAGGCACGTTTTTTGTTTAGGTCTTTTATTCACTGGAAAGAGGCTCCTTATTATCAAGCCATATTTTGCGGTCTAGCTATTTGATAGATATAGCCGATTCGCAATAGGCTGCTGTGTACTAAGTTGTAGACCTGGAGTTACTTAGTTAATTCTATGCATTATTTGTTTGTTCAAATTTAAAGGAGTCAGAGTGAAAATTAGCATAAAATGAGAAACTAGACTTTCACAATTTCTAAAGAAAATGTGAGTGCTGTTTGCCTGTGCATTTAGCAGACGCATTTATCCAAAGCTACTGTTTGAGCTTGTGTAGAACTACAGGTTGTGCAACAAGGGTGGACATTGCAAAGGTGTTCTGGTGGTTGCTACAATGTTAAGACCTAAACCATTTTAAGTCCTTTAAATCCCATTTTAAGGAACAAATCATCCTTTCTAAACGTTTCAATTACCGCAACACTCGTTGACTTATAAATTAATTTAAATCAAAAGTCACCATAATAAATTGATGAGCAAAAAACAACAGTAATTTAAAAGTACAAATGACTCTGGACCTACACCTACCTATCCGAGACCTAACTAAGACCTCTCTAGTCTTCAGAAGGTACCAGTTGAGAGGCATTTTGGAGGAATACCTCCAAAAACAACAAACTAAAATAATAAAGAAAACAATAAATCAGTAAACCATAATGAGGGCTGGTGCTAGACACGGTCCCCCTGGTTTACACTACCAACCCGGAGATCACTTAGCACCATAACTATTATCTGATCAACAAAACAAAATTAAACAGATCTATCCCGGACGAGCCCCCAATTTTTGTTACAAACCCCTATTTAAATTTGGCAGGACCCTTCCTGATTTGCATGTTCATGAACGTAACATAAAGAAGGACATATGAAACCAAAATACAATGCGTAAACATTTATTAAATAACGAAATTATCCATAACACGAAGGAAACACGCATAATAATAATAATAATAATAATAATAAAGATATTTCTAAAATAATTAACAAAAGATAATAAACCCAGACAAACTCCAAAGGTGGTTGGGTGGTTGCTAGGGTGTTGCTAAGTTGATTTGGGTGGTTGCTAAGGTGTTCTGGTGGTTTGTAGGGCGTTGCTATGTGGTTACTTAGGTGTTGCTATATGGGTGCTAGAGTATCGATATGTGGTTTTTACAGTGTTCTAGATGGTTGGTAGGGTGTTGCTATGTGGTTGCTAAGGTGTTCTGGTGGTTGCTTACTGGCCCTAGAAAAATATAAGCTCAACCCTGGTCTGTAGATATGGCCCTGCTTTCAATGTACAACTGTGGGATTTTTATTTTATTTTATCATCCACAAGGCAATGATTTTAAAGGGTTAGTTCACCCAAAAATGATAAAAATTATGTCATTAATTAGACAGACTCATGTCGTTCTAAACCCATAAGACATGCGTTCATCTTCAAAACACAAATGAAGATCTTTTTGATGAAATCTGAGAGCTTTCTGTCCCTACATTGACAGCTATTAACATCTTTACCTTTCTGAGGCTTGAAAGTGGTAGTTGCATAGGCTGTCAATGGAGGGAGAGAAAGCTCTCATTTGTGTTCTGAAGATGGACAAATGTCTTATGGGTTTGGAAAGAGATGATGATGAGTAATTGATGACAGAATTTTCATTTTTGGGTGAACTATCCCTTTAAGTCAGATTGTTTAAAAATAGCACACCTCTACTCAATAATTTGCACATATAATTCTCGTTTGTAACATAAATGTTGTGGCATGCATTATTTAACAGAAGTTTTCAACCCCAAGTATGAACAATAGTGATACTTGCCTATAAGCAAGCACCATTAAATAGTAACATCTGTCAGAGCAAAACATTTGTATTGCATTACAGTTATAGGGAATGCTTTTCCAAACTGTACAGCTTCCTGTGGCACACTGTTTTTGCTTGTGTTACCAGCAGCGATTACCGCAACCCCCCCCCCCCCCATGGACAGCCTGCACGCTGTCACTGAGGAGCAGTTATTGATCTGTTGTATTGGTAACAGAGGGGACAAGCAGATTGGGACGATTTTCCACCCACCAGCAGTGCAGAATGCTAAGCAGAACGCTGGCTGTGCGCCAGGATATCTCCAAGAGTGAGCAATACTCAGGAGGAAACAGATTTACGGCATGTTTTTGAACATATTGCCAAACAGCCTGCATTTCTGAGAGGACACTGACCTTTTGACATCTTTTTGAAGGCACGTGTCTCTAAAGTACACAATGCTATGATATTTCATTGGAGATACATTCTCGCTAATGCCCAAAACTGATTTGCCTTTAAATTCCTTCTTGTATTCTCTGATTTATAGATTTTAAAAAATCCACAAGCAGATTTCCACTGCCATATTGATTAAACAAATCTATACATGTAAAGTTTCTAGTGCTCGGCTGCTTGTTAATTATGAGGAATGGAAGATTTTATTTGACACCGATCAATGTTTTGTGGTTCTAAACTGACATAACATGCTTGGATAAGATCCAAACATGGAGTTATTGCATCCTGTTGATAGCTAGATCGAATTTGAGATGTTTTACATAACTAATAAACATGCAGGCAGATTGTGTTGCTGTCTGCAGTCTTAGAATAGACTTTATAGCATCATCAGCAACCCAGAGGAAAATATTATTGCGCATAGGTCTTTTCATAGGAAACTTAATGGAGTTCTCAACCAGTAAGCGTCAGCTTTATCTGAAATATTTCTCCTGAAAGTCCTTTAAAGCTGGAAACATACACTTTGGAAGTATAGGGAGAATTTGATGAGAAAAGTTTGCGTTGACACCTCTGACTTGGCAAACCTGAGCACAGTTTGAGATGTTGATATATGACATTAATGGTTTTTTTTTTTTTCTCAAGAGAAAATTCTGTCTTAATTTTCTTAATTTTCTTATTACTGTCTAAGAGAAGCAATTGAGATCTAATTTAGAAATATGAGTGATGCACTGAGTAGAATTGTCTTTTTAATCGATGTTATATCCTTATAATGTCCAGTTTGATCAACAACAAAAAAATACAGTAAAACTGTAATATTGTGAATTATTATTATTATAATAAAATTATAATATATATTTTTTTAATTAAAAAAAAATTTATATATATATATATATATTATTTTTTTTATATATATACTATACCAACCTCAAACATACAGAAACACATAGAGATACAACTTATTTTAGAAAAGGCAATCTTTAGATGGATAAACAGCAATAGCATAAACAAATAGTGTTTCAGTGATGCACAGCCTTATGTTTAAAGTTAAATGTATAGCTTCTTATAGAAGCTATGTAAATCAGAAACAGATTCTTTAATTACGCACCATCATTATGGAAAGCTTATCCCATTCTGCATGATAGTTTGGAACTCACACTTGCGTAGGCCACTTTTTCTATGTGTGTGTGTATGTGTGTGTTGTGTCAGCAGTGTTTCCTCATCTCTCCTGAGTCGTACAGGGAAGAGCTGACAACTGGATAATAGCTTTTTACTTTTCCACAGCACAGACCTGCCACTTTAATGTGAGTATAATTCATTATTCAAATAGAGAGGTGGGGTGCGATGTGCAGGAGAGAGACAGGAGGAGCATTACAATAGCATAATTACATTATATTTTATTATTGACTTTATGCAAAGGTTGCAAGGATTCTGAAATGAGAGTGGTAAAGGATTATTCCTCCTTCAGTGGAGTATGAGTACACGGATGGAGAATGGGGAGCGATTTTTGCATCCGTTCACCCATCCACTATCAATTTTTCGAATATGAAAAATGAGCATGCCTGATCATGATTTCCAAGACCCACAATTAAACCAGTAATTAGGTCTTTAAAATTAACTAATAGTTCGGTGAATAAAATTATTCTTTCATCACACTGTACATTTCCTTGTTGTATCAGATTTATTTATTTTTATTTATCATCCAAGTTTATTTGTTTTGATCTATTCCGCAATGCAATGATACTGTGCAGTGATAATATCTGATGCTAACATACTGCACAAACAACAACAAAAAAAGGAAACGGTCTACATTTAACAGTAAACATATCCATAACAGTATGAAATGCAGATGAACTTTACTAGTTCCAGGCCCTGAATACTGAAAGCATAATGAATAAATACAATGTGAAGTATGAGTAATTTTATATTCTTTTTTGTAACACAGTTAACATTATGAAAGCAACAGGGTGAGCCAAGGGTTGTGCTTGGTACTTTCACATGAAAACCATTAGGCCTTTTGGCATTTTTAGACTTTGTTCTGTGTAGCACATCCACGTCACATGAAACGCGAACAACTCCTGTCATGAATGCGTCTAGATTCACTTGACCTCGCTTTGTTCTACATTACTGACATCTGAATGTTTATTCTAAATGTTAACAACAAAAATCTAAAGACAGATATCTTTATACACACAATTTCAGCGCGTCGACAATTAAAATAATAATATGTAAATGTTTCACTGTCAAGAGAGAGAGAAGTCTCACATTTGTGTTGCAGCTGATTCCCTTAAACGCTGGAGGCCCAGCTCCATAACTTTATTTTTGGCCAGCCGCTGAGCCTTTAAGTTCTGCAGATGTGAAAGTAAACTCCTTATGACTCCTAGCCTGGAAAACCTTTCGACTCTGGGGACAGGGATACCAAGCGTGCTCTAAAACATTTCTCCCACTCAATACTGAGGTGCTTGAACCAAAGCCATTCTCACACTCTCTCTAACAATGTTGCTAAACCGAAACAGAAAATGTGGGAGATTTGAAGGAGGGCATAGGCGCCATAAAATTCAGATGGTTTCAGCAGGACGTAACTGATTTGCTGGTGCTGATTGGGAAATATTTCACATGCACAATAAAGACACAGAATGAAGTAGAATGCATTGTGGGTAGTGGAATCTAATTAAATTCCTTGTTAATCTCAAAGCTGCAGCTGTCGTATGGTTGTTCATACAATATAAATTAATTAGCTGTACTAATTTTTATCTATCTATCTATTTATCTAGAGTCTATCTATCCATCCATCCATCCCTCCATCCATCCGCTTTGCTTTTCTAGCTAAAAAGTTACGATTATTTGGATTTGTATAATTCCACTTTCTTAGATTCTAATTCTAATTGCAATTCTGAATCCTGGTAACTTTCACAGACTCTAAATCATGTCTTCAAATAATGGAAGCTTTAAAAACTGATCATCCTTTGGTGGACTGCATTTTAACTAAAGTGGAACACTTACAGGATGAATTATTTTATTATCATCTTGTCCGGGTCAAGTTGGTCTATCAGGAAATGAACAAGCTAAGTAGAAGAATTTCAGATTCCTCCTTCAGACCTTAGACCTACAGTCAATCATTATGTATTAAACAAGTGGCAAGAAGAATGGGATAGGCCATATACAAACAACAGATTACTTGAAATCCTAAAATCCCCAACAGACTTTTAATCTCCTTTATTTGATCAAGTGGTGTTCACTATATGTCCCATATGTCATACAAGATTGCATTTTTGCTTAAAGGCAAAGACCCAAATATATGCATGTCCTGCAAGACCCCCCTTCCCATTAAACATATTTTATTGGACTGTCCCACCTTTAATGCAAGTAAACAAAAAATAATTGTCTATGTAGTAAGCTCACTTAAGGACTTTTTTAATCAAATGTTAATGTAAAATATGTTGTATAATATTAACTGCTTTCTTTTTCTTTTCTATTCTTTTAAAAATGTTGTTGTATTTATGGAACTCCTTTTTGTAACTCCGTTTTTGCCGTGAAGTTAGCCTCATGCTGACATGGCGTTAAAAAGCTATATTACTACTACCTCAATTCAAATTCAGGTATTCACATTGTTAAATTCAATTCTAAACACACCTGATTTTGTAATATAATGCAATGACATTCACACAATTTTTTAAAAGTGTAGTTTAAGGGTTCAGCATATACTTCTTAGGGCTTAAATATATAAACTATTCTCACACGCTCAGGATACCTCTACAGACAGACAGAATAAATCTTTAATAGCTGTCTACACGTACACCTCTGTTTTTGAGCAAGGAAGAGAGAAGATATCTAGTGTCGCCCAATCTCTCAGAATCATGGTTCTCTACATCTCTTAGATGGCTAAAAGGGATCCAGGAAGATGATTATTCCCAGCTGTAGTGCAGTGTCCACAGTGAGGATCGGATCTCCAGTATGTCTGTGGTAGCCTTGATTAATGACACTCAAAGCAAAGGGAACCCCCATGTCCACGTCTAATGAATGTCTCTGGGAGCAGGTAAAACTAAGCCTCTCTTGCCTCCACGCTGAGATCATTTTGACTTATGACTTCAGAGAAGAGCCTCTATATGTACATCTCGTGGTTGCTGCAGTCTTCACTGTGAAACTGGAGCAATGCGAATTACATATCTGGATTTGCATTTCCTGAGGGAAATACCAGTGCTTTACAGGCAGCAAAAGAATCGTGTAAAGTTTTAGATAAGCGTAGCTTTTAGCCTTTGAGTCACTGTAAATAAAGTAATGATTCAGAGCTGCTTTAGTGTTTTCAGGACACTTGCATGGTTTATGGTTGCTGTGTATTCACAACATTTTTGCAAAAATAAAGGTTCTTATTGTAATCAAAAAGTGGTTTATTGCAAAATATTACCCTTACGTCATTGCAGTATATTGATTGATTTGTTTAGCCAGTCATATTTAGTCAGTTAGTTACTTATTTAGTGTTCAAAGTAATAAAGGGAATTGGATATTCTCAAACTTATTATAATATATTTAAATGTACACTATGTAACTTTTTAGTTTTTAAAATAAAAAAAATAAAAAAGTCAAAGTAAAGAGTCAAAACATCATCAATCCTTCTTCCAAAACTTGTATTTGGAGACACTGCATACATACGACACACACACTTGCCTGTCTTGCCATGTCGGTATAGTTCCTTTGACACGTGTATGGTGTGGGACTGTCACAACTAGCGAGAAGGCTTGACATGAAACGTGCTAAATCTCCAACCTCCGGGAATCACCTGTTCAAAAAAAAAAAGAAGCCAAACTGAGGAGAGTCTACTTGCAAAAAGGGATTAGAGCTTGCAATAAAACGAGAACAAACATTGGCTTGGCTTTTCGGAGATGCTTTAACTGAGAGATTTTAAATGTTGTAAAAGCGAAGTGGAGATGGATTTGTATTACTCAACGGGTGAGTAAGGTATTTAATTGGACAGATAAATTGCCATATGTCGCTCTCTAACAGAGTTCATTGGAAAGCATTATCTATTGTGAGGGATCATTTCATTGTGGTTGTTGTAGCGCTGTGCTGGAATTTATTTTCAAGGAAGATTAATGGGTAAAGCTAGTAACGTCTAAGCTTGAGAAACTGGTTATCTCTTAAGCCTAGTGTAGGATAATCTTTCTCTCTTTTTTAGTTTTGAGAAAAAAACATATTCATCCACACAAGTCATGCAGAGCAGAAACACAACCATAATAATGTTCTTCTGCAAAATGCATGCAATTTACCTCTAATCTTATAATACATAATATATCTTATTATAATACATTGTTAATAAAAAAAAAAAACGATAGCACACTGACAATTTAAAAAACTTATTGACAAAAAGTCTAAATGGAGTATGTACATTAAGTGATAAAAAATGAATTAACTGCAGAATATTGTGTAGAAGAACAAAAATGTAGCCATAACATTAATTGTACTTATATAATGAATTGTTCTTTATTGTCAAATAACAACTAGAATGCTAAATATTTTGAAGTTTTGGTTTAGGGAAGTTAATCCAAAGAGGAAACACTGCTATTGTTCAAGAGGTCGGATCGATCCAAGGAATAAATTTGAAGCCAAACATATCACGGGAGCAGCGATTGTTTGTGTATCTTTTCTTCCACAACTCTCCACACTTCAGATGGCGACTGCACATTGCACGCAGGCCACCCGCGATACCTTTCAACGTCCATCCAACAAATCTACGTGTTTAGTGCCATGCCAGATTTACTTTCACCCAAGGCTGACTCCCAAACTCATAAATAGAATTGACAAACTGATCAAGAAGATGCTTAATTGTTGATTTTGGCTCCTTTGTCTGGCTTTTGATCCTGTTTTTGAAAGGCCTCGGGTGCTAGACTAAATATATGCACCTCCCTCATTTAAGTTCATGCACTGAATTTGCACCAGTTCTTTGTTGTGAAACTCGATTTAATGAAAATCTGGTGGCAGCATGTGATTGATGGAACTTGCATCCAATTGGAACCCCGCTAGCTGCAAAATTGATTTCACTTAAACCAACAGTGGCAGCAAAGTTCTTCATTACATGAAACGTTCAATAATTCTTTCCATCTTCCATATAATACAAAGAATGCTGCGAATAACGGCAGAGTCTGACCGATTCTAAACCAGATGTTCAACAGCGTACCCAAAGTTTCATTTTTTCATTATTAAATGACGTGCAGCCGACGAATTAAAGTCTTGCATATTTTGCTGAATGATTTCTGGGCAACGCTAGGGTCATGCTCCTCAGGAAGCTATAGTGAAGCCTCCTTGAGTTATCATGTTATCATTCTTTGCTGACAGTACATTATTATTTGGAGGATGGTTGATACTTGTATTATGTTTCACTCCATGTTTCTCTGCCCCCGAACCTGCTGTGCCCACTCATAACCAAGAAAGTTTTAGGACTTCATAAGTTTTTCCCAGGAAAAGCCACAAGACTGATTTAGCCGTAATCTTATACAATGTCTTTATAGAAGCCAGATCTTCCTCATTGTTCTGTATGAGTCAGAAGATATAAGCTTTGGGACTGAAAGAGTATACTTCTTTTTCCTGACTTCCAGTCCCTAAGAAAACAAAACCAAGCAGACAGATAAAAATACAAGAGGTACGTATGGGGAAAAACCTTCATCCATACAGTATATAACACTCAATACGGCATGATGAATAGGAATTCTACTTGCTATTAATAAGACATTAAAGGGAAAGTTCACCCCAAAATGAAAATTAGCCCATGATTTACTTACTCTGAAGCCATCCAAGGTCTATAAACTAACTATCCCTTTAAACTAACTATAAGCAACTTTGCAACTACAAGTCAGCTAGCAGTCATTAGAGTATAACTTGACTGTCTGCTTAATATCTGTTAACACTTTATTTTGATTCTCCCTAAACAGACATTTTTACTGACTATAAGTAACTTTGCAAGTATGTCAACTTATTCTACTAACATGACAGTTAGTTGACATGTAGTTGTCTAGAATGTCTAAAATAAAACCTTGTAGAACAGTAACATGTTCCCATGAGATCATTTAGTCAGTCTGTCTGGTCAAGCTCTCGAAACTCTAAAAACATTTAGCTTAAAGGGATAGTTCACCCAAAAATGAAAATTCGGTCATCCTCATCCTCAATTTATTCCGAATCTGAATTTATTTATTTTGCTGAACACAAAAGAATATGGATAACCAAACAGTTGATGGGCCCCACTGACTTCCTAGTATGAAAAAAATATATATATACTATGGAAGTCAATGGTTACCGTAAAAAAAAAAAAAAAAAAGAATACTATGGAAGTCAATGGTTACCATCAACTATTTGGCTACCGACATTCTTCAAAATATCTTCTTTCCTGTTCATCTTTTCTTTTCTTTTTTAAAGGAGTGAACTCTTTGGAGTGCATTTTCTCTTTGAGATTGTTCCTACTGTGGATAACTGTGCCATCAGCAACACAATACCGACCGAAAAAAGTGAGCCATAGAAACTCAAAATGTACTCAAACAGTCCCTTAAATACACACTGCTTGCCCTAAAATAACTGAACAAGCTTTCTATAAAAACCAGCTCTGCTGTGGAATTCAGCCTCAACTTTGAACAAACATTTCGGAGTATGCAACTGTGCAGATGTTGGGATACTGCATTGTAAGGTATTACCATGGTCTATTTGATCTGACATCGAACATAGCATATCTATCTTAGTAATGTATAGCAGAGAAGAGAAAGTGACCCGATCTAACCGACTTAGACAGACCTCAGCATTTATTGTCTTTGCCCTTTAATAGTATCAATATGGACATTGATATGTTGCTTTTAATGACGTATTTGATTTAAGAAAATTGAAAGCATGTTCGAGGAATTGGGCAACAGGAATCAAGGCATGCAGCTTTTTCTCAGTAGTGGGTTTGCACTGTAAAACAATGACTTGAGAATGGCTTCGATTTTGAACCTATATGAGCAGTCCCTTTCTGTTACCATGGTTAAGAATGCCTGGGATCTTGTGCTGTTTTACTTTCCTATTCATTTTAAGATGTAGTTGTCAGATTATTTGGATTTAAATGGAAATGCTTACCATAGGCACTGTTTAATGGTTTTGAGAAATGCATAATTTGTTTAGATATAGAAGCATGCAATGCATGTAATGTCTATATTTGTAATGTATTTGAGTGTATATATGTATACGTTTATTTACATGTATATAATATTTCAATTAAGGACAAAGATTGAAAATTATTTTCCCAGACTCCTCCAATATATGTCAAAAGCTTCAAAATGCAGCCAAGCATTGATATCAAAAGATTCATATAAGTAAAAATGTGGTCCAAATTGTATGGTGTTGATATTTAGATAGCTGTATAATTGTTTTGACACTATTGAACTGGATGGATGGATGGCTGGATGGATGGATGGAAAAAGTGAGAAAGCGATAGATAGATAGATAGATAGATAGATAGATAGATAGATAGATAGATAGATAGATAGATAGATAGATAGATAGATGGATAGATGGATAGATGGATAGATGGATAGATAGATGGATAGATGGATGGATGGATGATAAGGAAAGTGAGAAAGCGAGAGCTGTTTAGTGGTTGTAGACATCTGAACTCTGGCTGAACCCCTGACTCTGGCAGACTCCTTTAGGAGGTTGCATGGAGATGAGGCTTTTGGGTTTGAATCTGCGAGGCTGACATAAGGCAGACAGAAAGACATGATATCTTATTTTCTTGAGCTGGCCTGACACAAAATCCACCACACTTATTAATCTCTTATGCCGGTTGTTTTTTTGTGTGTTTTTTTTTTTGGTAAAAGTTGCACTCTGCAATCGAGTGGCTCTATGAGCAGATGTGCCTGTGTAGTGCTTTTTGGTTTTTATATAGGCAATTTGTTTCTTTTGGGGAAGAGGATGAAGACATTTACCAATTCTGATTTGGGATCATGATCCTGTAGCAAAGCTTGGCACTCAGGAGTCCTCAAATTAAGCAAAGTTGACTCTTAAGCATGTGCATGCAATTGAGCCTGCCAATCTTAAAAATGGGGCATATGGATAGTATATGTGAATATGTAGAAATTGAGGACGAGTGCACAGAGACAGACAGATGGAGTGAAGGAGTGCAATAATAATATTTACATCAGTTGAGTCCTGACAAATGAATTAGGATTAGACAGTGATCGGAATCAGTCTATTCACACGTTTTCTGCATGTGTTGCAAAGATGCTCCCTCCCTTTTTAATTAGGCAACATAAATTTTCCATGGGTTCTAAAGGGTGAAGCAAACCGTCATTGCAATTGCACATAATCATCTTTATGTTTCTCTTACTCATTGATATTGTTATCAAAACCACAGAAACTGATTTTGTCCTGCATGGTGTCACTAAAAATAAAAGTATTCAAAAGGAGATTTGCCATAAAATAACCATTTTTGGATCCCCAAACAACCTTCCAGTGAACAGTTAAAATATGTATTTTTTTCTTAGACAGAGAAATATGTTAATAATCTAATGAACCTTTTTCAATAATAATGAACTTTTTGTGTAATGAAAAGGTTTAATTGATGTTAAAGGTTCTTCAAGAAACTATCAATGCCAATAAAGACCTTTTACTTTTAAGATAATAAGGTAAAGTACAGGTGAATTTCTCAACAGCAAAAGTATTTATCAGTTATTTAATAATTTGGCGGAAATAAATGTGTTTTTTTTTATGCAAATGTACTTTTTTCTAAAAAGTATAGTAATTGTCAACATTCTGTGTAAACATTGTGACTCTCATTGATTGTGTGTTTGAGCATCTCACTTGCAGATGGAGACATGTTCATTCAAAAGTTTGTCAGTAATATTTTTTTTTTTTTTTTTTTTTTTTTTTTTTTTTTTAAAGAAGTCTGGAGTAATGATTCATCTTTGTCATTGCAAGAATAAATTACAATTTAAAATGTGAAAATAGAAAAATCGCAAAAATCGAGACATTTTAAATGAATTTTTCCTCAAATAAATGCATAACTCTATGTGAGCATACAAATCTTACTGACCTCAAACTTTTGAACAGTGTGTATCTTTTAATTCTCTGTGCTAGCAGTAGCTTACTGTCCAAAAACCTAACCCCAAACATCACCGACTGAGACAAACACAGACAACAACTTCCTATTAATTCATTATTCAAACTTAATTTGTCCCACAATCGCCTATTAGATTCCCATCAAGCCCTTAACCAAACATTCCTCAAAGAGGACAGACAGGCAAAAGAGGCTGCCAAAGCACTGTGAATTAGCATAACTGCCATGTCCCATATGTCAGAAGAGAACTTTAATGATTTCTGCCCGCTCCCTTCTCCTCACTTGGCCATGTTTTGGAAGGAAGTCGTGAACCCAGCGCAGGGAGAGGCAGTGTGGACTGCTATTGCTCCCAGTGTAATTTGAAGCAGATTCTGACGTTTGGGGTATTGAGCTCATCATAATTTCCTTTCATGCTCATCTTCGATGCCTAAACACAGGCATAAGGAGGCCACATGCAAACAAACATGATCACTACATTTGTATACTGATCCCTGACTTTATAGAGAGGGTTCTCCCAAAATTGAAAATAATGTCATTAATTACTCACCCTCATGTCGTTCCAAACCCGAAAACTTTCGTTCATCTTCGGAACTAGACGATGCCATCGCCCATCGCGATGGCTGACAGACATCACGATGTTGAGCCGTGGTGACGCGTCATGCTTGGCACGTGATTCACCACAGCCAAAATAGCGCTGACAGATGTAGCGCTTTTATTTCTCAATATTAAACTTGCTTACCATGTCATCAACTATCTTCTATTCTGATTCTCAAATACGTGTAAGTGAGTTTGTTTTGTCGTTTAAAAACCTTTATAAATGATCTTGATCTTTAACGGGTGGGCGCCAAAAAAACGGGCGCTGCCGTGTTTGTTTGGGCTGCAGTTAAGAGATTCCTGTATTGGATTTATTTAAGCACGTGAACTCATCAGTTTCTCCCGAAATACATGAAAGTAAGTGGCCGGTGAACTGGGAGAAGAATAGAGTAAACTTTATAGTTACTTACACTGTATCTGATGAATAAAACACGTCGGCAAATATATTTGAAAGGATTGTTATTGCTGCTTCCATAGACACCATTGTGTATTTTACAAACTATAAATGTATTGTTTTGCTATAAATGTGTATAAAAATGTAAAGTTGCTGATGAGATGTTTTGCTGATATTAGATATTTTCCACTAGATAATATGAGATTGTAAAACTAATCCATATGAATTGAGCGGTTTAGTCCTAATTTTCTGAAGAGACAAGATCACTTTATATGATGAACAGATTAAGTTTAGGCTTTTATTCACATATAAACATTGATCAGCGAACATAAACAGAAGCTCAACCTGACACGCGAAAACAAACCTCAATGGTTCTTGCGGAAGCTCAAATTGCTGTGTAACACAAGAATGAACTTTATTTGTCTCGCACGTCAAGAGAACATGCTTGAGCTTCTGTCTACCACAACTGATGTGTGAGTTAAGGAATGTTTATATGTGATTAAAAGCCTAAATTAAATCTGTTCATCATATAAAGCGATCATGTCTCTTCAGAAAATTTGTTTTAAACCATTGAATTCATATGGATTAGTTTTACGAACTCTTTATGAACTTTTTGAAGCGTTAAAGTGGTAGTTGTGTAGCTGTCAATGGAGGGACAGAAATCTCTCAGATTTCATCAAAAAATATCTTTATTTGTGTTCCGAAGATTTATTTGCTTGTTTTCATCTGAATTTAAGTTACAGAATTTATAATTGTTCCATAAATTTAAAATTAAAGTTACAAATTTATCTTGTACCAAGATGCATAAAAATATAGAAAGCATTTACAGAAATAAGGGTACACTTTCATGTGTGTTTATTTTGGGTGAACTGTCCCTTTAAGATACATTTGTAAGGTGTAGTATATAGATGTGGATTGTCTGGCTAAGAGATCAGGAAACACTTTGACATTCCAGTCTTTCATATGCAGGAATCAGAGCAGTGGCCAGTGTGGCTCCACCACTGCATGGCTCGTATGCCAGCAGGCATCTGTTACTGATCTGCCCGGCTGGTAAGTGATTCCTCATAAACATCGCTCACCAGTTCATTAGCAGTGTGTGTGTGTGTGTGTGTGGACTGGTAAGTTGGCCTGATGAATGCAGTGTGGTAATGCCCTTCACAGTTCCTCTGTCTTAGGGCTTCCCGCCTGAGAGAGATACTTAGAAAGACAAACATTTGAGAGAACCACCACCAGTGGACTCTTTTTTTTTTTTTTTTTTGGAATACCGGATAATTTATTTATTAATTTAGGCCTATTTATAATAATTGTTTACAAAATCATTAAACTAAAACAAAATAAAGTGTCAAGCACTGCAGACAAAAATTAATGACCCACAAACTGAAAAAGAAAATGCAGCAAATTGCAATTACCCTGAAATCAATTTTTGTTTAAGATCATTGATGATTGCTGTGCATGTAGGCTATGCATCTAATGTATGTGTCATTATGTGTTTGCGCATGTGCATAATATGTGCATGCATGTGTTAGCAAATGGTTATGACATCATCATCAATCTGTCCAAATTTCATAGTATAAGCCTCTGTAAAATGGTGATGTCTGTTCTGCTATTTTAACCGATTTGAGACAGATTGGTTAACAAGCCAGGAATGTCACTGGGTTGATTTTGAATTTGGCCAGGGGCTTCGTTCCACATCAAGAGATGCTCGGCCCTGTTTGTTAACAGATGATGTTCTGACAAATGTGAAAATGTGCTAAAACATCAACCAAGATCACAGGCCCAAATATATGTATATTCAGATTTTGTAATGAACATGTGATGTCAACCTCTCAACTTTATTTATTTATGGTTGTTTGTTTGTTTGTTGACAAGACATTGAGTGTGCTTACAATAACTATGAGAACTTGTTTCATAGCCGATGATAAATTGAATCTGAACTATGAAAAAAAAAGCAGCTTATTTTAAAAACACGATGACAGAACAAAATATGTATCATAAAAATGTAATAGTGCAATATTTTAAATAAATATTTAAAGAAAAATATATTGATTATACTAGAATACTTGTTTATTTTTTTACTTGTTTATTTAAATCATTAAAATTATGTATTTTAAATAAATTATTATTATTATTATTAATTATTTTATTTATTTTAAATTTTAAATAAAATGATGTATTATCAATAAATGTAATAATGTATTTATTATCTTTTATAAAACTTGTTTTTTATTTATTTATTTATTTTAATTATTTAGCGAGGATAACAGATACTCTGATACTACTACCTTAAAAAACTAATGACAATATTCAATATAGAGAGTTTTACAATTCACTTTAATAAATATGGACAAAATGTTGAGTGTGCTTACATGTACAGTAACTATGAAAACTATGATGATAACCTATAAAACTGAAATATGACAATTCCTGAGATTTTTAAAACCTGACAACAGATATTATACAATATATCGTTTTTTTTTTTACATGACTTAAACATGTAAACAAAGAGACATGCAAACTGAATAATTCTTGCTTGCAGTCAAAACTGGGGTGATCAGATCAGGTGTTGCTTAAACTTTATGACCTTTCCCTGACAAAGGAGCACTGTTTAAAGTGTTTACATTATTAAGCATAATCTGTCTAACATTGTGCATGCAATCTAGAAAATAATAACAAAACAAGGAATAAATGATATACACTGTACATCCAGCTGATTTAAGTGCTAACATTTGAATGATCATGAGTATGTGACATCAGTTTAACATGCATGCACATCACCATTCCTGAGAGCTCATTACAAATTTAAAATGACATAAAAATGGCACGCTCTTCATTTTTACTGTCTCTATACACAAATTATAATGACAAAATGACAAAGTAGTTGTACGTTTCTGCTCTTCTAAGAGCCAACCCCTTACAGTCTCCTCATTATCAGCTCAGTCCATGTGGTTCAACTTTTCACCCTTCTCTTCTCAGTGGGGCCCGAACGCGAACACAAACACACACCTGTGTTCTATTAGGACATCAAGCCATCCATCCCAATAGCCAAAGATAGCACTATCTCAATCAGTGGGAACACTGGTAGCTGCAGAGCTTCCCTGTGAGTAAACATGAAGTTCTGGTTGAAGGGATGAGGGTCATGTTGCAGACAATCCGTCAAGAAAAATACCATACTGTGTATTTCTCGGCTTCAGGAGCAGCACCATATTGTCACCATATTTTAGCCTTCAGCCTCCTGACTCACAGCTGAAGTGACTTGATTCTTCTCAGAGACTTTTGGTTTGCTGCATATTCTGTATTCATGAGCTGAATATGGAAAATGATCAGAAATACCATTTGGGGTCTATAATGAAAATCCTTTAAAGGCCCTTTCCAGTGGTTTCACAGTACTGAGATGATACGGTTTCCGAATACGGTTTACGCATGTCCTTCTGCTTAACCTCTGACCCACTGACCCAAAGACGGGTCTCGCAGTGGCCTCCAGTGAGGTTTTCAGGGAAGCTGAAGTAGATCCTGTCAATAGAAAGAGACTCTGGGGAGCAGGGATGTCTAGTCACCACTGTGGGAACTAATACCACACTAACACCATGGATTATGAGAGGATTAAATGCTTGGATGTAATTGACTGCTTTTGCTCACTGCGCGTTGTAACTCAAGGTGTCAGAGTTTGATAGGACTATGGAAGCCTGTCTTTTGGGAGTAGGGCACAAGTGTAGATTATTTTCTTGATTGATTGATTTCATATAAAATCATATTATCAAGTAGAAACGTGAATTAATTTATTTGGTTGGTTTTATTTTTTGATGTTTATTTTTTGTTAACGATTTTCTTAAGTTTTTAGTAAAATCATATTTTTATTATCTTCTTAACTAGGCCTACTTGTTTATATTTTGTTTGTTTGTTTTTTAAATAAAAAATATTTTTAATAACTAAAATATATTTAGCTTCTAGATATTATAATATATAAATATTCTAGCTATGTTTTTATTATTCAATAAATAAAATATATTTATATTCTAGATTACTTGTTTTATATATATATATATAAATCATTAAAAGGATTTATTATAATTCATATAAAAATTATTTAAAATCATATTAGAGATGTATACATTTATTTGTTTGGTTGGTTTTGTTTTATTTCAAAACTAGTGATTTTAATGAAATTTTACTAAATAAAATATATGTATATTCTAGATTACGTGTTTTATATATCTGTTTATGTAAAACATTAAAAGTATTATTTTAAATAAATATTTTCATCATCTTCTAGATTACTTGTTTATATTTTATTGTTTGCTTGCTTGTTTGTTTATATCATTAAAATGATTTATTAAAAAATTATAAACTTACATATTTATTATCTGTAAAATTATTTGTTTGTATTTATTTATTAATTAAAATGATTCATTTAAAATAAAACGTTTTTATTTTATTTTATTTTTTTTACATATTTAATCAGAAATACGATATTTTTGTGGATACGGATTTATTTTTGAAGGCAGGTTGTGGAACTCATTTGAATGTTTTTTTGTTTGTTTTAATAACAACATAAGTTTCAATATTTAAACATGAAGGCGAAACACACGCATTACAGAACGATCACCTTGATGAATATGAGAACCTAGACCAGCATCAGGTGCTGAATCCTCATGTTAGCTATAGTCCTCTGGAGCTTTTAGGCCAGATGACAGGAACAGCTTTCTGATCAGATATGCTTGCGAGAGAGGCCATTACAACAACATCAATAATGAGCGGCCGGCCATACTAAGACTGCATACTGCGGAGAACAGGCAGAGGAGAGACGTTTATCTAGGCCTGCAGAGGGCAGAGAGTGTTGGAAAAGAGGCCTGGAGAGATTTCACGCTCTGGGCTGTCCAGATGATTTGTGCCGACCCAGGGCTGAAAGCACAGCTACTTGCCGAGAAACGCTCCCAATGGGTTAAACTGATGCAGATGTATCTTAATGCCACACAGACACACACTCATTGTGCAGCAAACTGATATTCACACACTTTCTCCCAGACTTCAGACATGTCCCAGACATCACATGTGAAGCACCACACAACAGACGCATCGTTCTATTTCAGTCAGATTCAACAAACTTCCTCCCTAAATGATAAAACGTTTTATTTATCATTTTTGAATTAGACTATTTTTCATCGAACCTCATCACTGATTGTTTTAGAACAAAATCAATACTGATTTGCCATCCCATTCAAATCCTTTGCAATCCAATCAAGTGATCTATTTACTTAGTCAAGCTTAAACATGAAAACAATTGCTGTGCATCAGACAAATGTGTGTTCACATCAAATAAATAATTACGCTCCCTGTTTTTTTGGGCGCTCAATAGTCTCATCAAGATCAAAGAAAATGTTTATTTTACATTGTCATCAATGGAGGACCCAGACCTATGGAAAGCCGTTTTTCCATTTAAAAATGTTATTGATATTTCGTCTGTCACTTGAAGGGGCTGCATGTTGAATTCAGAAACCCTTGTTATTAGCGGTGGCCATTAAGTGAACTGCAGCCAGCAACATTATTGCTCATGCTCGCGCACGTGCGCACACGTAACATACAAGTAGCGTACGCAATTCCAGGTCCGACTCCAATATATGCTGCTCACAATGAAATTTTTTCATTCTTTGCTTAGAAGTAAAAAGAAGTAGGCAATAGGCATATACTGCTGACATCGACGTTTAGATCAATATGTAAATATATGCTGTGCTTTCCTCTCAATAACAAAATATTAAGCACAACAAAAATGACAGTGGTGAGAAAGCAGCAGTTAAGCAAGCATCTGATCATAGCGATGTTGATATGCAGTGCACAAGCTTCGCAATTCACCGGCATCATGTCGAAAGACGAGGTAATTGAAATTACACTGTTATGATTATAAAGTAGGCCTATATTTGAGATTATAGACTATGAATTCATCTTTTGCATCATGATACATTGACAGTACAGAAATGCTATTATCATAAACATTTTTATAAGCATTGGTTTCATTTGCATAGAACGGAGGAGAGGGTCCTAGGAGCGCACGTGTTGCATCCTTTTGATTTTCCAGGGGGAAAAACATCCCTATTCCTTCACATAAAAAAATCAGTCTACATGCTTTCAGAGACAACCTAGGAAGTCGGGGAAGGTCTTGTTTTTTAAGTTTTGTTTCAAGCTGTTCACAAAAAGCGATTAACACATGAAAATACTTACATATCCCTTTTAAAGCGATCGTTCACCCAAAAATAAACATTCTGTGTCCAGTGTTGTTTTGGACCCCATTGACTTTCATTGTATGGACAAAAACATTCCTAAAAATATCTCCTTTTGTGTTCCACAGAAGAAGGTAAGTCAGAAAGACATGAGGGTGAGTGAATGATGACTGAATTTGTATTTCTGGTTGAACTCTTCAAACTCTTTATCAGTTTATGGGAATTGAATTTGAAGCATTATGTGTATACCATTACATTACATTACACACTTGACCATTTTCTTGTAAACGATTCTTTGCTGGAAGTTTTCAAAACAATTTAGAGAAACCATGAATGAAAGCAGTTTTGACAAGAACTATACGAGCTCTCTGATGATGCCATTTTTTTTCTTCAGTGCTGTCGTTAACTTCTGACAATACTGTAAGTGCTGACATTAGCCCTGAATTTATCTTCACTGTTTGGGAATATTATGTAGTCTGAAGCACTTGAGTGAACGGCTACTCGTCGGTTCACGTTGACTGGGTAGAGTTAGTTTTTGTGAAATTACGTGGTGTGCATCCACATCTGGCAGGGAGTTACTGCACACCCCCCCGAGTCTGTATAAGTGTCTCTGAACATCTGTGTTTCCAGACCCCACATTGTTTTTTGCTTCACATTGCTTTTTTTTCTAGTGTCTCCCATGTTGGCTCTCTTATTCCTCTGGGTTTACCTTTGCAAATATTCTCAAACAGGTTTGCAGCTTTCCAGCATCTCTCAGGATGATCCCTGGAGTATGGCAGATTCTGTTTAATCTATTTATGTGTTTGTTTTTTGTATTGTAATATGTGCTGAAGCGTTCAGGCATTTCACATGTTAGCACAGTACGCTACAGGGTAAATGGCAAAATAACTGTTACATGAAAAATACAGTAGACAGGCATTTCAGCATTATTTCCCTGCCTCTGATCTGAGAATAAGTGTGCACACTCTCACTTTGTAAAAGGTGCATTAAAACATCTCTAAATTGAAACAACACTTAGATAGTGTTTAAGAACTGAATCTGAGGTTTTATGCTCTGTAGTAGTAACTTTAATAAAATTATATGTGACCCTGGATCACAAAACCAGTCACAAGGGTCAATTTATTGACATTGAGATTTATAAATCATCTGAAAACTGAATAAATAAGCTTTCCATTGATGTATGGTTTGTTAGGATATGACAATATTTGGCTGAGATACAACTATTGAAAATCTGGAATCTGAGGGTGCAAAAAAATCGAAACATTGAGAAAATCTCCTTTAAAGTTGTTCATTTATGTTCACGATTGTGCTGCATTCACTCACAAAAATACATGTTTTATATATTTACGGTAGGAAATGTACAAAATATCTTCATGGAACATGATCTTTACTTAATATCCTAATGATTTTTAACATAAAAGAATTATTGATAATTTTGACCCATTCAATGTATTGTTGGCTATTGCCACAAATATACCCGTGCGACATGTGACTGGTTTTGTGATCCAGGGTCACATATAGGTATACAATATAGGCTATATTGCAAGTCAAAACAATATACAACAGTGATCCTGTAACTGTCTTGTTAGTGTGTTGTAAGTGTTCACTAATTAAGATTCTTCAGTACGAGATGGTCTGTGTTTACTTGAACTCTGCACCATTGTGATCGACTGCTGGAGTTAATGACTTGAGGGTAATGGCTAATGAGTGGAGGATCGACCTGTTGCCTAATTTTTACACTAATGGAAAACCAGTCGGTCAGCCAAGCCCATTAAAGCATTTAGAGCTTATAAATAAGAGTAGCCTAATATCATCAGCTACCATAGGAATAGGGAATACACTGTTAAATTACCTTTTTAGAAATATTGAGTTTGTGAGGAATGAAAGAGTGCATAAAAATGTTTTGGCTCTATATATATTTATATACATATACGTATAGGCCTATATATATTAGGGGTGTAACAATATATTGTGTCACAATGTACTGCAAAACAAAAATGCAACAATGCATCGTGGATAGTTCACCCAAGAAAAAAATTACTGTGTGAAAACTTTATCAGAGTTTTAGTGCCGGTACTACATTAAACTAGTATAATGTTGAATACAATGTATAATAATGCAATGGGGGAATATTTGTGTAAAAAGTGGCCTACATTATTTTAAATGTATCTAGTCAGTTACAGAGTGCAAACATATTCATCTAAAATAATTATATATTTTCAGCTTCAAAATCATGATTTTTTTTTATTCTGGTGTCGCAATAGCTTGTTTGCATATGACGTCACCTCACTGCGTTGCCATGGCGCGAAATGCAGATGGAGGGCAGGAAGTGATTTGCTACATTTAGAACCACTATAACAAACTCAAAATGCCTATGTTTTGCGTCGTTTATGGTTGCTCAAATGAAATCGATGAAACCACGAGGAGTTTTTATCGAGTACCAAAAGTTGTTGTTCATAAGGGGGAAAAAGGCAAGAAATTGACCGAAAAACGCCGGAAAAAAATGGCTTTCAAACCTACGTCGGAAAATGCCTGTGTGTGCAGTGATCACTTTGTCAAAGGTGAATTAACTTATGTGGCTATGTTTGTGTAACGTACCAGTTTCTGAACTTTGTAAAGTCAAAGTAATTGTTTCTTCTTTGAGTTTGTAAGTTACCCCTGTAACTGAAGACAAACTCGTAACGTTACAGGCAAAATCTTTCAATTCAGTTGAAAAATCGCTCCTCTTCATAACGTAAGGATCACGTCCAACATATGTTTCGATTTTTTTGTTGTATATTTCTCTTGTAATAGCGTCAAAAGTAGTCCAGTACGGACTTTCCGCCATCTCGTCCATTCCGCTCTTCACTTCCTGCCCTCCATCTGAATTTCGCGCGTCATCACAATCACGTGACTGCAAACCACCTATTGTCCTGTGCATTGGGTTACCAGCACCAAGTCCAAGTCTATTCATTTCCGCCCCCAATGTAATACCAAATTTAGCATTTTAATCAACAGTCAATTTTTTGTTTACCTTTTATCATATGTCTTGGAGTATTGCAATAATATCATATCATGAGTTCAGTATTGTGATATGTATCGAATCGTGACATGATCATCTCTTACAGTATCGTTACACCCAGGGCTAATATATATATATACAGTGCAATGCATAAGTGAATACACCCATGCTAAAGTTGACTAAAAAGAGGAATAAAAAATAATATTTTGGAAATTGAACTTAATGCCTTAATTATAAAAATTAGGAAAAATCCAACCTTTAAGGACACCAATTTTCTTTGTGAATGAATAATGTATCGTAAATAAATAAATGTTCTTCCTTAAAATACATGGTGCATAAGTGAGTACACCCCTATGTTAAATTCCCATAGAGGCAGGCAGATTTTTATTTTTAAGTATTTTTTTTATTTTTTTTTTAGGATACTATGCATCCTGATAAAGTTCCCTTGGCCTTTGGAATTAAAATAGCCCCACATCATCACATAGCCTTCACCATACCTAGAGATTGGCATGGTTTTATTTCAGTTAGCCTATAGTTTGATTTGCATTGAGAGATGATCTTATGGAAAGTACCCCATGCCAATCTCTAGGTATGGTGAAGGCTATGTGATGGTGTGGGGCTATTTTAATTCCAAAGGCCAAGGGAACTTTATCAGGATGCATAGTATCCTAAAAAAATAATAAAAAAAAATACTTAAAAATAAAAATCTGCCTGCCTCTATGGGAATTTAACATAGGGGTGTACTCACTTATGCACCATGTATTTTAAGGAAGAACATTTATTTATTTACGATACATTATTCATTCACAAAGAAAATTGGTGTCCTTAAAGGTTGGATTTTTCCTAATTTTTTAAATTAAGGCATTAAGTTCAATTTCCAAAATATGATTTTTTATTCCTCTTTTTAGTCAACTTTAGCATGGGTGTATTCACTTATGCATTGCACTGTATATATATATATATATATATATATATATATACAGTGCCCTCCACAATTATTGAACCCCCTGGTAAATATGATCAAAATTGGCTGTAAAAAATAAATCTGCATCGATTATCCTTGTGATCTTTCATTCAAAAAATGTGAAAAATTCTAACCTTTCATTGAAGTAAAAGAACTGAAAGTGGGGGGAAATCACATTATGAAATAAATGTTTTTCTCCAAAACACGTTGGCCACAATTATTGAAACCCTTTTATTAAATACTTTTTGCAATCTCCTTTTGCCAAGATAACAGCTCTGAGTCTTCTTCTATAATGCCTGATGAGTTTGGAGAATAACTGACAAGAGATCAGAGACCATTCCTCCATACAGAATCTCTCCAGATCCTTCAGATTCCCAGATCCATGTTGGTGCTTCTCCTCTTCAGTTCAGCCCACTCATCAGGTCAGGGGACTGAGACGGTCATGGCAGAAGCTTCATTTTGTGCTCCACAACAAATTTTTGTTTTGATTTTGATGTTTGTTTTGGATCGTTGTCCTGATGGAAGATCCAACCACGGCATATTATAAGATTTCTAGCAGAAGGCATCAGGTTTTGATTTTTTATCTGTTGATATTTGATAGAATCCACAATGCCATGTATCTGAACAAGAAGTCCAGGACCTCCAGCAGAAAAATATGCCCACAACATTAAAGATCCAGTGGTATATTAAATTGTACACATGGGGTACTTTTTATCCTTGTGTTCACCAAACCCATCTAGTGTGTTTGCTGCCAAAAAGCTCTGTTTTAGTCTCATCTGACCACAGAACCCTGTGTTGTTTGAAGATCCAGTCGTGTCTGACAATTAAATTTGCTGGAATTTGTTTTTGGATGAGCGAGGAGGTTTTTTTTTAAACCCTCCCAAACAACATGTGGGGATGTAGGGGTTGTTTGATAAATTTTTTTTTTAGGCTTTCTGACCCTAAGACTCAACTAATCTCTGCAATTCTCCATCTGTGATCCTTGGAGAGTCTTTGGCCACTCAAACTTTCATACTCGCCGTGCATTAAGACAGTATAGACACACGTCCTTTTCCTGGCAGATTCATAACATCTTTAGTTGGTTATAACTTCTTAATTATTGCCCTGATGGTCAAAATGGGGATTTTCAATTCTTTAGCTATTGTCTTACAGCCACATTCTAGTTTGTGATGCTCAACAATCTTTTGCTACGCATCAGAACTATATTCTGTGGTTTTACTCATTGTGATGGATGATTAAGGGGATTTGGCCTTTGTGTTTCCTCATATATAAACTTCTGTGAAACACGAAGTCATAGCTGGACAGTTTCATGTTCCTAGTCACCCTGGTGTACTAAAAAAGGTAAATATTAATGGGAATATACTTCAGAGATATTTTACTCGTAAAAAATTCTAGGGGTTTCAATAATTGTGGCCAACATGTTTTGGAGAAAAACATTTATTTCATAATGTGATTTCCCCCCACTTTCAATTCTTTTACTTCAATGAAAGGTTAGAATTTTGCACATTTTTTGAATGAAAGATCACAAGGATAATCGATGCAGATTTATTTTTTACAGCCAATTTTGATCATATTTACCAGGGGGTTCAATAATTGTGGAGGGCACTGTATATATAAACTCCAGTTTTCAGTGTTACATGAACCTTTATAAATCATTCTTGACTGTTGTGCTGCTTAAAGGGCACATAACATGCAGTTTCTGATTTTTTCAATCTCATGTTAATCTTAAGTACCTAGAGTAGTATTACATCCTTCATATATTTTATCATATTTATAAAAGACATACACTGTGACTGTACCGATTCTTTCCGAAAACAGACGAGCTCCTGGAATCGTGCCTTGGGCGGAGCTAAAGAGTCAGGCTCACATCATCGCATTATCCCTGGATAACTTATTCGGCTACGTTCGTGTTGTTTATATTATATGCACTTACACGCCGATTGCCAACAAAACACAGACATGTGTTACTTACCGCCTGCAGTTCCGACTCTTGACCGGGATATTTTAGCGATGGTACCACTCCATCTTTCAGTTTCAAACGATCTGCAAATCCAACGTCGAACTGGGCCTTGTTTAAAACATTTGTCAGCGAAATGGCGGGAACAAACAGACACACTTGCACAAATATGTTGCTGCCCCGGAAAAACTAATTGCATCCACTGTTCCCTAATGCTGGGTTCTTTGGAAAGCTGAACAAGGTTATCTTTCCCTCACAACCAAAAACACACTTATTTGGTGACATTGTTGATTTTGTGGTCTAAAAACAAAATGACAGCGCTGCCGACGGCCTTCATAACCCGAACTTGCATGTTGGTGGATGCGCGCTCTTCCTCTGGTGTGCGTTTCGAACAACGACTTTACTTGCTGCTTAACTACCATAGCACCATGCATCTAAGAAATCAACTAGCTAGTCACGACTGTTTCCCCGAAACTGTATTGTCGCAAAGGTTTTTCTTTATTTTTTTCCTTTTTTTTTTTTTTTATTGTTGCAAAGTGGTAGTTCAACGTTGGTTCATGACGTCATGCACGTGGTGAAGTAATAACTTATTTTAATGAATCTGTTTAGGCTAGATGTTTTGCTATAAATTACAGACATGGTAGCCTATCTGACGACTATTTCTCATTTTTCTCAGTTATTTCCTTTATTTCCAGATTCAATCATAGGCTCGTTCTTAGAGCACGTTCGCACATGCGCAGTCTTCAAAAACGGTGCTTTAAATCTCTTGAGAAACTCAAAGACGCAAATGACATATGTATTCTAAATAAAAAACACAGGTTGTACTGAATGTCATCTTGCTTATTTTGCTCAAGATAAGGATTGTCATGCTAGAAACTCTGCTTCTAACCACAGCTCGAGTCATTCCAGCCACACAACTTTGCAATGCTGTTTGCAAATGTTCGTTGGAATGATGGTTTCAGGAAACACGACTCATTGAACTATGCTGATAACGACGGAACTTGCGACCATAGTTGGCTAATGATGCTTTCGGAAATGCACCCCTGATTGATGTGTGCATCTTCCGGGAGAAGTGACCATACAAGGTATTCTGCCCTTTATGACGTCATTCCGGGCCTTAAAAAAAAACGTTCCGAAACTTTTACTAATCCTGAAGGTGTATTTGTCAAACGTCCAACTCATTATTTTTTTATTTTTTTACTTTGGCCATGTTTAGCATGAAAATCCAACTCTTTAACAGTGTAAATAAGTCAGAATGCATGAAATAGAATTAGTGATCCAGGAGCTTTATACAGCTTTCTATACCTTTTTTAACCTGTCATGGCGCTGGCACGCGCTGCTCTTTACTCCATCTAATTATATAGTGTGAACTGGTGAATTATTGCGCTTAAATGATCAAATACACAATGTTATGTCAAAAACACAAAAAGTTAACATAAACACAGTCGTTTATGTCTCTGAACGTAAAGAACAAGTAAAGAAATCATGTGAAAAAAGTGAAAGCAGCGTAATATAGCTACAGTACCTACTGCCTTATTATGCTGTTAATATGATTAAAAAACAAAAGATAAACAGAAAACCACTCACTACTCTTGATTGAATAACTTCAGTAGCTTTAATAAGAATCAATTTCTTGAATGCTGCTGTTAAATGCTCTTGGACATGGTGGACTGTGTACTGTGGGCGGGGCCTACGCATTTGTGACATCACAAAAGCTACAATCTGCAAATGCCTTGTTCCAAGACACTGTTTATGATTTATGAGAATTTTTACCATTTTTACCGAACGGAGGTCACGTTATCTGAGAATTTTCCATCATTGACAAAAAAAATTTAGCAGAGAAGGAAAAATCTTAAAGGGGTCATCCATCGGATGCAAAGTTCACTTGTATATGGTGTTTGCATATAAATGTGTTTTTGCAGTGTGTGGACACAACCACCATACAATGAAAAAAATCCATTCACTTATTTTTTTTAATCCTCAAAAAGCCTAAACACTCTCAAGGGTTTGAATTTTCTGCAGCAATATATTTCATATTGCTGATGCTCCGCCAATGACCACTGACGGACTGTTCTGTATTAGCATATTTCCACCCTCAAAGCAGCACTTTACTGTGTCGACACGCCCCACGGAAGAGAGGGGTGGGGTGAGCAGTTGCTCATTATCATTTAAAGAGACATGCACCGAAACGGGTCGCTGTGAACAGACCTGTTTTTGAGGTAAAAAGGGTGTTGTTTTACACAACCATTGAGGAATTTTAACCAAAGTATGTTACAAACTTGACCCTAAAGAATCATACCAACTTGTGGAAAATGGGCATCCGATGACCCCTTTAAGGCCGTCCGTCATTTTGACAGATTACACTAAAGGTGATCTATCAACTTGTAACTGTAGTTGCCCTTGTCTAGTTAGTGGCAAGTGCGCTCCAGTGTGGCAGCAGAGCGTAGGCTATTTTTATATAGGCTATGCAGCCTACATGAGACATGATATGGATTTCAGTAAGTTGTACTGTATCTTTCAACATATCCCGATATGTTTATGCTTGTAAAGTTTGTGTAAATCTACGCGTAAAGTTTAAGAGATGATCGGTTCATGTGGGCTTCGTTCGCACTGCCGCACTTTGGCCACTTTAAAGAGCGCCAAAACGGTATTTATTGTTTGAATTTCGTAATAAAGAGGACAGAATTTGAACGATGAGACGTTGTTTCATAAAGTAACAAAACACAAAGCAATATTGCAATTTATTGGACAAACATTCATGATGAAAACTGAAAATGGATAGAGTCTCTGTTCAACTTTCTATTCATAAATACATAAATGCATATTCTTGTCCTGTAGGCTAAGTGCGAGAATAAAAATTAAAATGTAAACCAAAACATAAGCTATTAAATGTCTAATCTTACATCATTGAAATATGAAAATTAAAATGACGGGTAATAATAGATTATGACGGATTTCTTTATGACCCTTACGTCAAAATGACAGACAATGCGAAAGGCCGCGACCTCTGCTGCCAACACACATTTATGTTCAAAGACCATGGGAATTTTGCATAATAGGCCTAGGTCTGTTTAAGGAATCCCAACAACCAAGGAATGTCGTTCATTTATGGGTTTTTATTTAAACGTATAGAAAACTGAAGACTGGAAAGTAGAGTCAGGAAAGTAGAGTCAGGAAAGGGATCAGGGTGCGATGCAAGCCGAATTTGAAGTTGCATCCCAGTAAACTTGCACTTTACTGTGTCATGGCTCCAACCCCAATGACCTTTAAAACACACATAGAATGGAAATGTTATGTGAAAGCTACAAGTAGATCTAATTGCAATGAATAGATAGATACTGTTCTTTGAGTGACAGCAGCCGAATGTTTGGTTTGATGGTGATGTCTGACAAGTGCTCTTGTGTTCATTAGGCTTCAGGTAAAATATATAGCACAGCAGGTGATGTGTGTGTGTGTGTGTGTGTGTTTGTGTGTACTTGTACATCTATCTTTGTGAGGACGGTTTGAATTTTAGACAGCGGAGTGAAAACAAAGAGAGTAAAGTGGAGGACATTTCTTTCCCCTTTAAAGGCCTGTTTGACTTGGCTTTAGGGAAAAGGTTATAATTAGGTTAAGGGTAGGTTTAGGGTAAGGGTTCAGGGTGGGCACTTAGTTGTGATGGGTAAGCTAGAGATTGCATTGTGTCAATGAATGTACTGTGTGTGCTGTCCTGGTAAACCCTACGTTATGTGGACAAAATGTCCCCACAAAAATGGCAATATCTGAAATCCTTGTCCTTTTGGGGAAATGTTTTGATCCCCGTGAGGAAAACAACGTGACTAAGTGATTTTTTTTTTTTTTTTGTGAAAACCTAAAAATGAAATGCAGAAAGTTTTCTGTGATGGTTTAGGGGTAGGGTTACTGTGTAATTATGTCTATGGAAAGTCCCCATTAAACATGAAAACACACATGTGTGTGTGTTACTCTTTAACCTATACATTGTGAGGACAAGTGTCCCCACAAAGATAAAATGTGAAAATGTTGATGAGGAAAACAGTTTTTTTGAAAATGTAAAAATGCAAAAAGATTTCTGATGGGTAAGGGTTAGAGGATAGAATATACTGTTTGTACATTATTAAGAACCATTATGTCTATGGAAAGTCTACGTAAATATATAAAAACAAGTGTGTGTGTGTGTGTGTGTGTTTTTGTTTGTTTATAAGGGTGATGGAAACATAAATAGATGAGCATGCAAGCATATATGTGTGATTTTGTGTGTGCCTGAACATGAACATGAAGAGAAAGAGAGAGATGCCTGTTAACATGCTGCACTGTGGACACACACTGCTGTTTAAACACAGATTGATGGAGTAATGTCACGCTGCTTGGAGGTCCATTCTGTAGAGGGCATGAGGGGGAACTGACATCCGGGCCTCCTCCGTAAGTATTTCCATGCTCGTGTTCTACAACACTGCATAAAACATAAATAAAATATATTTATGTATTTTTTAATCAATGATGTACTTGATGGTAATTTTGTTCAGATCAAACAGTGTTTGCATCCATAAAAGTGACTTTGAAAGGAATGTGAGAAGTATGTGACACAGTTCGTCCGTTGATTCAAGGCAGATTTGGGCAGCAGCTGTGTGTGTCAGGATCTCTTTTTTTCATAGACATCTGCGACTGCTCGATGGAAACGTGTTTTTAACCAGTCGTCTCGGCTTCTTAAACACGCCGGCGTAGATTTTGCTTGATTCTTCACCACAAGTGCATCACTAAACTTTGTATTTGGGATAAAAATTGAACGAATACAAAAGTGCAGAAAGACAGGACAAAAGATGAATATTTGGGTAGACTTTTATTATTTTAAATTGCTTTATGACTGAAAATTGATTGTAAGCAGTATTAGTGATCTGGCCAAACTTTTTCCACTTCTACACTCAGAAAAAAAGGTACAAAACCTTTCAAAAAGTACACCTTTGTACCGTACGTTATTTACCATCAAAGAGTGCATATTATATTAGTACCTAAATGGTACATACTTTTTTTTTTTTTTTTTAAAGGGGTACCGCCAGTGACAGCTTTTGTACCTTTTTTTTCAGAGTAAAAATTTGTGTCAGGACTACAGGTGTCTTGGACACCGGCACCTGTTGTCATGGGACAGATCAGCCTGCAATTCTGATAAACCCTGATGCATTCCAGCGTATTACCCTCTTTACGCTACAGCCCAGCCATCCCACCCTGATCCCAACACAAACTTCCTGAACATCCATAAAATGATTTACTCGCATGGAACAGTTGTTGCTGTAATGTGTGTGTCTGTTTTTTTTTTCCCTTCTTGTCTGGGCAGACACACAGTGAGCTCACACACACACAAGACAAAGAGAGAGGATTGGAATAGCACCCTTCGGACCACACATCTCGCAGGCTGTGTAAAAGGACTTCTTCATGCTCAATGCTGTGCGGCTACCCCAGAAATCACTCGTTCTCTTGAGCTGGTTCTGTCATCTGAAAGGGCGAGTGAGTTAGTAAGTTAGTTGAGTGAGCGAGTGAGTGAATGAGTCAAGTGGGGATGATGTGGTGTACTGGTTAAATCTCAGGGCTCGTAACTGGTTTGAGAAAATCTAAATTTGCCTTTAAGCAAGATCCCAGGTTACTACAGGTGAACAAGTGAGCAATAAAGATAAAAACATAAATGACTACTTATACTTGTATAAATAGATATATACCTAAACACTTATATAGTTATACTTGCTATATAAATACACTGTCCGTTCAAAAGTTTGGGGTGGGTATACAATTTTTTAAAATGTTTTTGGAAGAAGTCTCTTTTGCTCTCCAAGGCTGTAATTATTTGATGAATACAGTAAAAACAGTAATATAATGAAATATTATTACAACGTAATTCAAATAACTTTTCATGATTTTATATACTTTAAAATGTGATTTATTTCTGTGATGGCAAAGCTGAATTTTCAGCTGCTTAAGAAACATTTCTTATTATTATCTATGTGGAAAACATAGATAAAAAACCTAATATTTTTGTCTTTACTATCACTTTTAATTAATTTAATGCATCCTTGTTGAATAAAAGTTTTTTTTTGTTTGTTTTTTTTGTTCATTATTTTTAAAAATATATATATTTTTTTGCCTTTTATTTTTATCTTTGTCTCACATTCACTTCATTCATGAAGGTAAAAAACTGTCTCTATACTGTTAGTTTATATCTGTGACTCTCATCCAAAACTATTGAACTCCCATCCTGAAGTGATACTTTCAGAAAGGAAAACAAGCATATGCCTATTATCATGTTATATATTTTCTCAAAAATTTACACGAATCATCTTGCCAAGAAATGATGCCAAGCCTCTCTCTGTTAATAATGTGAAAGCACCCACAAGGTAGTTATGAACAGAAATTGCATTCCTATGTGTTTGTCACACAGTTATTTTACTATCATCAGATATTTCATTCAACATTAATCTTTGGTTCACTTCAAATGAAATCATCTTTAGCTTGAAGATGGCTTTCCACTTCTCTTCTCTTCTGTCGGCTCTGCAACTTCAGCTGTATCGTTGATGCCACCCCTTGACCCATCCCGACCCTGGAGTTTATATTCCTGCGGGTGAAAGCCGACGCCGCAGACCACCCCTCCTGTACGGTACTCCATCAGACCCTGGTACATATTAATGTTATTTTCGGGTCATTTAACTTCGCTGTGCAGGAGGGCTAAGGGCTGACGCAAAACCGTAAATCATGGAGTTGAGGAGCGGGCTGGTGCCATAACAGATCGTCATAAGGATTTTAGGTGAGGTAAAAGTAGTCCCTGAACAGGACCTTATTTGGGTAATGATACAGGCATATGCAGATGCGTTGACAGGCGTGTTTCACCACTGACACCTACACAACATGCATTAACAGGCCTACCACTTTAAATCAGTTTTGAGAATTTAACAAAATGCAGTAATGGATAAAAAACAGACACAAATACACTAAGTCTCAAGCGACTTTTAAACCATGCCTCTTTGTTGAAAATTTTAAAGATGGAGAGATGACACTTAAATACACAGGATATTAAAGTGGCTAAGTTGTATAAGAGAGATTTAGACATGGTTGAAATTAAATGGCTTTTGAAATTGTAGGTATCTTTATACACCATATGAAAGGGGGGTTGTGCCGTTTTGTTCTTATTGCTCAGATAATTTGAGATAGAAATTGAGATAAAAATTTGTCAAGCAACGTAAAAATGTGCGGTAACACTTTATTTTACATTGTCCTTGTTACACGTTACATTTTCTGTAGTAATTACTATAATAATTACATGCAACTAACCCTAAACCAATCCTAATCCTAACAGTACATGTGGTTAATTAATATTACTCAGTGCTTGAATGTATAATTACACTGTAACAAGGACACCTTAAAATCTAAATAAACTGGCTTTATTCAAATCAAAAATGTTATTTGTTATTACTGAACAAACCTGAATTGCTATACATTAGGGCTGCGCACCAATAAAAATCAATTTAAAGGTTGGACCAGATATAGGTTGTTGCATTTTTGTGTTATACAAAATAGCATAAAGAGCTGGCTAGTTATTAAAATGCATGTGCTTGTATGCTTGCAAGTCATTTGACAATAGCCATCTGGGTGATTCTTCAATTAAACTTACTTTTGACTACTTCAAATCAGAGTTTAAAATGTTAAAACATGTAGGCCTATCACATGTCAACTTTCAGTGTTGACATGTGGCTCTTTTTGGAGGAAAAAAAAATAGTTTGGAAAACCCTAGTTTAATGCATTTTCAAAACTGTCTTATATAGAGGGGAAGTTAAATTTTGGGTTAGGACAAGCCCCAAATAGTAGGCTATTAAAATGAAAATGAATTAAACGTTTTTCAAAGGTAATTAAAGCTAATAACCTGTGCTTTGTGTTTTGTGTTAAAATCATTCCAGGGGACAGAATAGTTCCCATAATTGAAGAATCGCCCATTCATAAGCTCATTGTTTTAATATCCAATTTTTTATATAGGCCCTACCCTGATGCTCTGTGGTCGTAGTGCTTGTTTCTCAGATCATGTCTTCTCAAAGGTGGGACAATCGTTCATATTCTCTCGCGGGGAATGACATCACGGCCTGTGACAGCCGTGTGCTAATTGAATATGACGAAGTGTTCTCCGGCTCACCTCTCTCCACCTCGGGACTGCACACAGCCAGCGATGAGAGACCGAGAAGGAGACTTCGCGAATCACTCGCCTTTTGAAGTGCAAGGCCGACGGTGAAAACATAGCCGCTAATGCTAGCGCGCATCGTGGAAGGCCCTGTCTGTCTGTCTGCGTCTGCCGGAGCCGGAGCCGGGAAAGTAATACCACATGTGAGAGGCACGCGGAGTGAAGAGCCTCTTGACCACCCATCGCATATTATGATACCAGGTGTCCCGCGCTTTGTTCTCTTTGTGCGTGTACCTTCATTATATAAAAAAGCGCCTTGACAGGATGGGCTCTGAAAAATCTGCACAGCAGATGCCATTGTGAACGGGGTGAACACCCACCGCTGTCCCACGATAGGACCCCTTCTGTTTGTAATTAGAATTCTTGTCAACTCTTCTTCCTTTCATATATGGGTCAATGACGTGACACTTATTTTTGTCCGAAACTATTAAGTTATTTAAAAATAAATTAAAAATGCAATGCATACGAAAAATGTCTTAATTAAAATCAATAGTGATTTTAAATATTAGGCCTAGCAATTTAAAAACCGGCCGACGATATTTTGTTGTCATCTGACAGTACCCCAAGATTGTGTCAAGGTCATTACGTTTTTGTTTTTGTTTTTAAATCACATTTTGACATTTTATGAAAAGGGATTTTTTTTAAAACTAGATTTATTTTTTTAAATCTCGCACGTTTCTATCTTCTCAGACATTCATATTTGTCATTAACCCACATTACGGTTGCGACGAAACGGAAATTTTGTTTGAGAAAAGTGTTGGGATGGGAATGGGATGGGGTTGAATAGGCTGTCGTGGATCACTGAAAAACTAGTAGCCTAGGCCTAGGTTATTTAACACATCCTAAATATTGCCATAGCCTATATGAAGCTGAAAAGCCTATTATGTTTTATCAACATCGTGCATCTAAACCGGTTGACCAAACTAACTGTGGTAAGACAAATTGCTACTTGAAAAAAGCCTACATTTGAAAAATTAAAAATATATATATAGCCTATATTTTTTTTAAATAATGCATAGGCTATAAGAGGTTTATGCATTTGCAGGCTAATGAATGGACAAACTTAGAAATTTACTGACAATAAATAAAAAGTAAATAAAGTACATTTTTCTGACTCTGAGGGGTTTAATTGCCTCAATAATAAGTGAATGTATTCAAATAATTTCACAAATAGGTCTATTGTCTCTGTGTTTGCAGTACAAATGTGGTATTATTTTCTCTTACTTGTATGTAAATAATGTGTGAAATAAAATAAAATAAAAACGGGCTAATAACTTAAATAATAACGGAAAGTGTGTAGAAAGTCAGTCAGCAACAGATACAATGTTATGCAGATTATTATTATTATTATTATAAATGTGTATTGATATGCGTATATCTCACCATACTCTTCTTTTACAAAGCCTTTGCAGCAGTGTGTTTGTGTCTGGCCCTGTGCTGCTGACCAGTTAGGGGTGGGTGGAGGGGAATGAAGGTACTTGGTTGTATCCACCATGTAATGTTCATTTATCTGCTCCCACATTTGTGGCTGCTCTCCCAGTAGTCCTAATGCCTACACTGGCGCATTGGGAGGTTAACATTCAATGCCATCCTTTGTTGAATCACCCCACCAGTGTTGCCTCTGTATGCATTTGTCACACATTTCAACAGCAAAAACTGAAGTGATGTGGAACTTAAAGGAGGGAGGGGGCATGTTTAGAATAGGACAGTGCATTTTTTCGAAGGCATAGGCTATTCTGAAAACATGAGAGAATTAACAGACGTTTGACCTCAGAGCACCTTTTACACTAAAGGTTAAATAGTTTTGTCATAATGCATAAAAAAATAAAAAAAATAAAAATAGATAGAACAAGTAGATTTGCCAGAGCATGTGTGAATTAACTTCGCGTCTAAGGTTTTTTTTTTTTTTTTTTTTTTTTAGAAGTTTGCGAAAGAAAGGCATCCTCTTTCCAATGCAAGTCTCACTGATTTGATGCTTTTATCACACTTTCTGCTCAGTAATTCCTTGGGGGATTATATTTGAGTTAAGCAGTGGGGCCGCACTGGCGATGATGCCTCTGCATGCGTGCGCGCGTGCGCACAACAGAAACACATGTTAGCTGTGTGTGTAGTACAAGAGCACTGCCGTGTGTAAGCATCAAGGGCTGGTAGTGTTGAGACGCGAATAGCCCCTGAACCGCTGGCCCCCACCCACAGTGTTTTCTAATAGGATTACCAATCACTTAGCTCATATATTTGCATCCTTTAGTCCTATTCAGGGTCACTGGCCTCTTCCGCTGTTCTTTGATCAATGGTGCGCGTTCGCCTCTGGTAAACGAGGGCACAAACCGAGACAACCAAGCGAGGCTGTGAAATTTGTGCAAGCTTTTCCTGTCCTCAACCCCAGTGCCATGGCCTTCGCCTTTTCTCGTGCTTTCTCTTAAGTCCACCACTTGCCATTTTGCAAAACATCATGTCCTCCTCTCCTCCCACCTATTTTTTCATTGAAAATAGACTGGCGTTCTCTTACCTTTGCTTTGTCTGAAGTTGCTAAGTTTCTAGTGTTTCGTTTGCAGCTATACCCTGTTAAATAATCTCCATAGTTTCGTCTTTTATTGCTTTCATTTGCATATATATTAAATACATGTTGAATGGTAGCTGTAGGGCAGAATGTAGTGAGGACGCGCCGATCTCAGTTGCCTTTTGTTTTAGCGAAGCACCTGCTGAACGAAGCAAGGCGGTTTTGTGCCGTTTTTGAATGAGTTCTATATATTTTAACAAGGTAATGTCAGTAATTATGGTCCTTGCAGCAGATTGGATTGAACCTTTATTTGGCCCACCGCATATACGGTTATCTATGGATAAAAATAATGCATAGGCTATAGTAGCCTATAGCCCAGTTCCACAACCTTCATTATATTAAGGTTGATACGTTCATGCACTTTACCCTTGATTTTGAGGCTCAAAAGATTGACACAAAAACCTATAATATGTATAATCGTATTGTTTGAACGACTGAAGGATATTGGAACAATATTATTTTAATGTGTGATATTTTGATGTGAACAGCTAGCTGCGAATTCCGAAGGCTTTCCCCCAAACAATTGTGCAAATAGGATTTGTTAAAAACACCAGATTGCAGGTAAACGCATTAAAGAAAAAAATAAATAATGGGGGAATCTATTTTGTAGCCTACACAATATTTGCCCGGGCCTTGCAAGGATTTTTATTTGGATAGTCGGTAGCCTAAATAATGCAAATTTCACCTTCAATATCTCGCTGTTATTAGGTTATTTTATTAGCAAAGTACCTAAAAAAACATAGGTTCTTCATTCGCTCTTTATTGTACAACTTAAAATGAATAATAAGGCCCTTCATATAACATTTTATTAAATGAGCAGAAAAGCACGAGGGATTGGCTTGTCCAGGAAAGCAAATTAATAATCGTTCAAGCCTGTTTAAATAAGTAATGTCAATCGGTTTATGGCTATTCATATTTAATGTACAGGTGTTTTTGAAATGGTTCTCTTTGCTATATGTGAGTTTGTTAATTAAATTCACTGAATATTATGCGCAGCAGTTATATTAGCAGCAGAATAATTACAAATAAAAGCCGCCTGCGGGCTCCTGCTAAAACCCTCGTAGGCTATTCCACATGGAAAGGCAAAATATTTATTAATTCCACCTTTTTTTTAAGTTAAAGAAAGGAATTATTCTAGTCTATATTAGAAGAGTGAAAGAAAGTATATTTAAATTAGTAAATAAATTCCATGTTTGTCTGTAATTTGTAAAAATTACGTAAAAAATGCAGAACTATAATTAATAACAATAAAACGAGAAATCCTGTAACATTAGGCTATACCTCTGCCTGCCCATTCCGATATTGTCACCGTTGCTATAAAAACACATTTATGACAATAAGTAAACTCTTAGCTTCAATATATCATATCATGTCCCACAATAAATGCTTCAAGAACTGAAGGTTAAAAATTGGTAAACTTATAGTAATGCAAGCACAATTGTCAAGAATTTTTTTAAATCGGGAATTCAACTAAACGATCTGTGGCAGTATACTTTTGTAACAATCGTCCCAAAAAAAAAAAAATATATATTTTTTTTATTGCAACCAGCACAACACCAGTCCCGTAAACTTAGATAGTCTCTTAACATGGAGACAAAATAGCTGTAAATCATTTTCTTACGAATCACCGACAACACTGAATATTCCAAAACAATTTATTTTAACTAATAAATGATGATAGCTACACTTCTGATGTGAACTCGTTCTGTTTATAGACATGCCTCCAAGTCCAAACATTCTAAGGCGAGGCCTGCTGGAGCAAAGAGACAAATGTTTTGTTTTTGCTACAAAGAGCGCTTATAGCCTGTACATTTAGACAGTTGATTGTTGTTGTTAAGTCTTGTTTATAATATATTTTAGTATTGAGTAAGCCTTCAGAAGTAACTGTGGGAATGAACCATAGGCTAATTAAATGTGCCCATAAGTCTCGTCCCAACAATACCTGACAGCGCATTTTACATCAAGACTCATTGTATTATACATCAAGACTGATTTCTTGTCCCTTCTTGTATTGTTTTAGTCATCATGACTCGCGTGTAAAAATATGCACGTGCATACATTGAATGCAATGCATTAGCGGGGTTATTGGCGAATATTTTTTTATTTTATTTGCACCGTTAGACCTCTAGGTTAAAATGATTATATTATTGTAAACAAATTGCTTCAATTTTCTGCACATTTAATGATCAATATAGGCCTAAGATACGTTTCACATAAAAACAAATTTATTATTCACCCAAATACGGGCCGCCAGCATACTTTTATTAAACTAAAATTTCATAAGATTCTTTATTGCCCTATTTTGAAACGCAATGTTCAGTGCGCTTTGTCTTGAGATAATACGCGGACTGTTCAGAGAGAATGTGGTGTTTTTAAACATCCATGATTTTGTTTTGACTGCTCAGCTTGACCTTTTAACCTCGTTGGGAGAGTTTTCTGAATTTGTTCTTTGATCCCTAGACACAGGCTCCTGCACACTGCCTCGCAAAGACACTCCGCAATCCGAGCGCTTTCTGCACTGCTGTTGTCATCGCAAGAAGTCAGATGTGTGACGTTGATGCAAATTATGATAGCCTGCTAGAAGCGAAACCAGCAAATACAGAGATTAATGCATGCAATCGTAGGCCTTCACGTAAAAAAAAATAAAAAAATAAAATAAAAAAAAATTATATATCTATAGATACTTATACTTTCACTTGGAATAATAGTAGCCTATAGATTTTTTAGTAGCCTATTATATATATATATATATATATATATATATATATATATATATATATATATATATATATATATATATATATATATATATATATATATATATATATATATATATATATATATATATAATGTGGGTGTGTGTGTGTACACATTTATATTTATATAGGCTATAGGCTATTGTACATATATTTTGTGGAAGAGAACTATACGCAATACTATCAGCAAGGCTCAATTTGTATAGGCTATCTATTATTTATATTAGCTTCCCTTAAAAATGCCCTTACATTTTGTATTCCATGTTTTATACTTAATTGTGTATCAAAATGGCACATATAGTTAGGCCTACATTTAGTCCTATATGAATTGAATAATCATAAATAGTAAGGAGTTTAAGAATAAATTTATATATGTAGACCTTGTTATTTCTTAAAGCACTTTTTTTTTTTTTTACTCTCCCAATATTATAATCTCTTCCATCATATAACAATTGCAATGCGTTATCCGTAAAACACCTTTCTCTTGCAGTGCAACCACACTGCCTCATTCAAACAAATTAGAGTAGCGTAGAAAAGCATCGTTTTGTGATACATTTATTAAACAAAAATCTCTCAAGGGTTTGGGAGAACGACAAGTCATCGTAGCGTTTAAATAGCTACAGATCGTGTAATTATGTTAAGGGTTTGTAGACTAGGAAAAAAAGCAATGGCACATTCTACCTTTTTTATTTCAGACAACATCATCTGAACATATTAAAATCTTTGGCTTGAAGCGTTGGTTCAGTCACGCATTTGAAGAACTGTGAGATAAGGGATTTAAGAGACAGGGCTATCACAAAAACTCTAACAAGCCTGACACTTAGGCCTACTGAAACGGTGAGCAACCACATTGGGAAAGGAGAAGAAACGTTAGAAATATACAGCAAGTAAGGAGTAATATAGACATCCCCTTACCTGGAATTAAATATATACATCTTACAGTTTTGGCTATATATAAATTTTCATAGTGTTCGTATTTAGATGCATGTCCATATACTGTGTGATAAACAGAAATTTGTTTAAATATCGTATCTTCGTTTCGCAGAATTCGAAGACATCTCCTTTTCATTTGATTCATAAAAATATGAAAAATCACTTTTGTTGGGGTCAGCGTCCATGGCCTTTTCAAGAAGAGGACCCGGGCCATTTTATTCGCTATCTTCTTTTTCATCTTGAACTGTGGTTGTGGAATGGTTGTAGAGTCCTTGAGCCATAAGCTGAAGAGCAAGGCCGTTCTTATAGCCAGTGGCCTTTTTTATTTTGGCCCTCTTATTCTGGAACCAGATTTTTATTTGTGACTCATTGAGGTTGAGTTCCTGGGCCAGCGACTGTCTCCGCTGCTCCGTAATGTACCGATTGGCCTGAAACTCGGCTTTAAGTCTCTGCAGCTGTTCAGCCGTGAAAGCGGTTCTCGGTCGCTTGTCTTCTTTCTCGCTTTTCTTCTTTTTCAATTTTCGTGTCCTTGGGCCTAGTGTAGAAACAACAATAAAACGAAGACATAAATATCATAAAGCAGTATAAACACTACATAGGTTACCCACACCTGACAGAGAATGCAACGATTGATGCGGTGTTAACATGAGGGCCTACCTGACACGTCCGTATTGGACAAGCTATTTCGGCTGCGTTCTTTTAGAAATGTCGACAAAGATTCATACTGCAGTTCATTACGCAGCCCTTTCTCTTTCGTTACTGAATAAACAATGAGTGTTTGCAATGAAACATAATGAGTGTTGGGGTGGACTATATTACGTCAGCTGACAAGTAGACATCCAATTGCCAAACAGGCAGTGAAACAAAAATAGCCGCTGGAAAAAAATAGTTTCGTTTGTTTTATTTCTAAGCCACAAAATATAATAGCTGTAACCATGAAATGCACTGTTAAATTTAGAAGATATTTAATGATAAGCAAATCGTAGACCTGCAATGAAAGCTTGCATGTAGGCCTCAGTCCTCGAATGTCACTTGAGCTTACACCCAGCTAACATGGCGGGAAAGCCGAATGAGTCTTTGTGTGAGTCAGCTTATTCTTACAAAAGTTATCTCTTTTTTTTAGGTTGCATTAAATGCACAGAGTATAATATAGTATATTATTACTACCATCATATCAGACAAAATGACAACATGTCAACACATAGGCTAAGTAGGCCTACATTCGCCGTTTTCGACAACAATAGCAGTAAAGTTCGAAACCACCTTGTTATTGTCAGTCACAGAGAA
The DNA here is from genome assembly GCF_951802725.1 of Rutilus rutilus. NCBI lineage: Eukaryota > Metazoa > Chordata > Actinopteri > Cypriniformes > Leuciscidae > Rutilus > Rutilus rutilus. The sequence continues at coordinate 7,165,583 of NC_140210.1, read as the reverse complement.
AAATCAAATCGATAGATTAATACGTTTTTGTTTTTCTCAATATAAAACAGTCAAGCGATTGGGTATTATATATATATTAAAAAAACACTATATTTTAATAAAACATTTCAAAATGCAAGCTAAACTTGAAAGACGTAATGCACATAAAAACTAGCTAGCTCTATAAGGTAACCTTTGCAGACGAGCTGTGTTGATTGCTAAAGATAACTCTATTTTACTTTCTCCCGACATTATATCTTTGATTTTACATTTGTACGTTTTGCTCCATTGCAACAACTGTCTTGTTATTGTTCTAGACATAGTTTTTACCTTTAATGTATCCATGAATAATGCAGCTCATATCCAAACCCATTCATGCACAGTGTGCAATTTAAAAAATAAAATAAGAAAAGCTAAAGATCTGCTTACAGCATATTATGCAAAGCAAATATCACCACGCATGTGACATTACACGCTCGTCAAGAAAACAATTTTCTGCATTATCAACAACAGATCAGGACCAAAAGCTTTTCCTTCAGGAAACTGCACTCAGATGATCGAAATTCTGCTTGCCGTCTGTGAAAGTCCAGTGCCTGATCGCTCAATCAGTAAGTCAATCAGTGAAGTCAATCAAAGCATCTTTTCCAACAAGCCAGCTGACTTTATGGCAGGTATGCCGTGTAAAAATATTTTGCAGTCAACCTAAATATGTAGGCTACTTCGTGTGGTAACATCTAAACGAACTGGCTTTTGTTGAAGTCAAACAATATTTACAAAAAAATAAAAATAAAAAAATAATACTGAAACCATGGGAATACACTGGGTTTAAGACAGGTACAAAAACCGCCTAAAGGTAAGAACTGAACACTTTTACAGCGTGAGGAGATTAATAATAACAGACAACAAAAATCAATCAATTCGAGTTTTAGCCCTATAACAAAATAGTAATTCATATAGGCTATTTATGCAAATATCTATTGAATATCGAATAATATCCTGCTATCATAAATTAATTATAAATATTGCCAGCAGCATAAAGTCATGGTGGATTTAACGAACGCCACAAAACTTGGTTGATTAAATCTCGGCACTTTCCTCTTCTTATCTTTCCTTTATTAAGATAAAGCTGTTTGTACTGAGATTATAAACAAACTACTTTCAGATTAACGCATACCCATGATCACAGACTAAGATAAATTAAGCGCTATACTGAGAAAAGATATGCTCGTTATTGTTGTTATTATGAATTTCATTATGCTGCTGGGAAACTGTGGTTAGACAGACTAATTTAAAACGGATTATTATCTAAATATATAGCCTACTTGTTATCTATTACACATTATCTATAGGCTACTTGACATTAACGTATCCACCATTCCTTTTATTGTCAATGATTGTAAGATGGTTTTATAGTAGGCTACAATTATTTTGTATTGAAAAAGGTTAATACTTTACAGTAAGGTTTCATTAGTTAACACAATTAGTTACCATGAACTAATAATGAACTGCACTTCTACAGCATTTATTCATCTTTGTTAATGTTAACATTTATAATACATTATTAAAATCCAAAGTTGTATTTGTTAACATTAGTTAATGCACTGTGAACTAACATAAACGTTGAACAGCTGTGTTTTTATTAACGTTAACACATATTGTAACAATTGTAGGCCTATTGCTCATGGTTAGTTCATTTTAGTTAATACATTAGCTAATGTTAACAAATGAAACCTTATTGTAAAGTTTCACCAGAAAAAGGCTAGAAATTTAAAGGACGATCAGAACTATATAATGTTTTTCAACTACACAATAAACGCACTTTGCATATTTTGTTTTTCTCCAGAAAGTGAACAAAATGGTGTGCGGCCTAAGTGACTATTGTTCGCTCATGCCTCAAAACAACCCAAGACTGCTGAGTATGACAGCTTCAGACGCTATAAACGAGTTTGATCAAAACGCGCTGTAGCCAATCATAAAAAATAAATAAAACATAGCTCACTATGCGACCTCCAAAAAAAAAAAAGAACAAAAAAAAAAAAAAAAGTTTTTCGCGTGCAGCGTCAATCGCTGTTTGTGAATTATGCAATGCAATTAAGAAACTAGCGCCTTACCAGATGAAGGTCTGTCCGAGTACCTGGTGCAGTACACCCACGCAGGCCATAGTAAAGGCTGCGACTCTTTAGCCGGCGGAGTTCCCCCGTTAGCGTTCACCACCACTATCGACGTCGTATTCTCCCCGTACCTTGCTGTGGTAGTTCCATTTCCCTCGACAAGCTTTGCCGAGGTCTGCTTTGAGGATGGTGAAGACGACGAGGACGAAGAAGTGCTGTCACTACTGCAGTTTGAATCCTGGCAAAGGCTGCTATTATGCGACGGCCTTATTACCATAGGGTTAACATTCTCCCTACCCGAGGTTTGCGCGCGGTCCCTACTCCCAAGATCTTTCTTGCAGCCGAAATCTGGCCGTAGAATATTGTCGATGAAAAAGTTCGTGGTTCTGTGGGCTTGCTGCGCAGCCTGGTGAGGTAAAATCGGAGGGGATGGTATATTGGGTGAGAGCGAGACGCTATCAGATTCAGTCGAATCACGACTATTTTGATCCTTTTGCTCCTCCATGACAAGCTGGATCGTGGTCTGCACTCCAAAATTCCACTTGTTGCAAAGAGCAGTATCCGGATAGCAACAAACAAGAATACAGTCTATACTGTTAAAATAAAGGTATACGAAATACCTTAAGAGGAGCGACTGTCATAGCATCGGAATGCTTTCCGCGATCAAGGCGTTTCAAGTGTCAAAACGCACCCGTTATTCATGTCAGATAATGCATCGCGCGATGCTCCGCAGTCCCCGACTCGCTGCCCCGTGTGACAGCTCGCGCTTAACAAACTCTTTCTAAAATCACTGTGCCCCTCACATACTTTTTTTCCTGAACCGGAAGCACGTGAGCGAGACACACGTGCAATAGACCAATGGGGTACCAACATCCTTGGTGTCACAAGAAGAGAATATCCAATAGAATTTTACAATCTTATGCAAATGGATGGATTTCCAAGACCAAATACGCTGGCGAACGGGAAATCCACTCTAATGAGGACTGGATGTTTTTGGATCGGCATTGGCTTTTGACAGAAAAGATCTGACACTGCTGCCTGATAATTCATTATTTTAGTTGCTCGTTGTATTTTTGTCAAAACTAGACACTAATAACATCGCGAATAGCTATTTTCTGGGATTCTTAATCTAGGTATGGCGATAGACGGAGCTAGTGAAAGAAAACAGGAGTGAGCCTTCATAATTATTATTCTTTGAGACAATGAAATACATAATGGTTAAGAAGCAGAATTACCATAAAATTAGATAGATTGATAAATAATATTAATATTAAAGTTTGCAATTATATGTCAAAATATTATAGTCTGATAGCATATAAGGTCGGCCTATAATTCGCCTAATTATCGTAATAACAAAACAACAGACTAGTCCATATTTATATACTTGTTTACTTATTTTTCAGTCGAAACGTTTTAACCAGACACTGTCAAAAGTGGTAATTAAATTGCAATTGCTAGCCTACCTTAAGGATTTCTACCTGACCTAAACCATAATTCAACACACTTTTGCTGGTGTAACCTATCCTAATGTCTAGTCATATTAATGCAGCCATATTAAATAATATTTTGATTTGAATGAAAGCGTGTTAATTAGATAAATGAATCGCATTCGGGTTACGTTTATAAAACAACGGACAGTTTACTGTTTACTCGCATGATCCTTTAAATGATTCACAAATGGATGGCCACATCAAGAAAATGTGGCAGCAACCGTGTTTAGTTAAAACGAAAAAAGAAAAACTCACAACATAAAAGCAGGACGTGTTAATAACAAGTAGACTAAATGGTTTAAAGTTTCACCAATTAGGCTACGCAAAATAATACGCCAAAAGGGCAAGCAGGAACGCATGCACACAAAACATTTAGAATAATAACACGGAATTTTAGTAGGCTACATGCAGCATTTATTCATATAAAACTGGTTGGGTTGAAATCTTTATTCGAAAAGCTCGAGTGGGTACTTAATAAATTTCTAATTAGGACACTATCAATATGCTATTTGAGCCAAGTAGCCATTGTGAGGCACGCTCCTTTTCAGGCGGTAAATTAGCACTCCAGCTCTTATCTCGGCTGCATGCGACGTCTTGAGAGGGGCTGCAAAAGATAATTTATAGGTTTTAATTAGCGCCCATTCCGCCTGATCAGCTTGGCGTTCATCACTAGCGAGTGAATAAAAGCCGGTCAAAAGCACTGTCACTAGCCGCTGGCAGGGCGCTTTATCAAGGTAAGCAGGGCCGTATTACATGAGGTGTAGAGGCGACGTAATTTCCCCAGTGCTGATAAAGCCCGTTGAATAATGCCGGAGTCATCTGAGACACCATTTACTGAAATGACTTTATTGACGACTTAACGTCGGTAATTCATTTTACCCTTCACGAATCGGACCTGGATTGGGTACAGTAATGGGATGATGAATGTGGCAACGGGCCGCACCTCGTATTATTGAATATAATACACACGCCCTTCTCTAAATGTCTCGAAAATCATGTAAAAATCGAAGTTGTAACTATTTTAATTTCATTATGGACAGGTTGAAATATTGTCCGGTCTTGAATAGCTCTGTTGCAATGATAGCTCACGGGATCTTTAATTACATAAAATAGGCGCTCATAGCGAGAACCTGACAACAACACAATAGGATTTTGGGTTAAACATAAATAAATATTCCATATACAAAACTTTACACACGCATCCATTTTCATCCCAGGTGTGTTTTATGGATTGTGCTTTTGGTTGTGCTTTTCAGAATTGTTTCAGCCAATTAGCTAACAGCATAATTGCCTTGATTAAACTATGAAAAATCCACCTCTGCCTACAAGAATAACTACACCTTGTCGAGCAAAATAAATCAATGTGAAACGCTGCCAGTCGCATTCACTGTGAACAGTGAACACGTTCACTAAAAGGGATGTTTTACTTAGGACATGTTTTCCCGCAAAGAAAATGTGAGCAGTAGCTCTCGGCTTTGCACTTCAAATCAAAGAAAAAGACAATATAGGCTATATTTATATATTAATAGGCTAATGATAAAAAAAGATAAAACAACTTTTTGTTAATTTCCTCCCATAAAAAGGCTGGGGGCAAACTATCTAAACTTGTCTTTTCAGATGTTGATTATAGGCTAACATATTTCTAAATAATTCTAAATCTTCCTGGATGTTTGATCACGATACGACGTTCACAGATAAGGTGAGAGCTTCTTGAAGAAAGATGGTGCTTCATCTCCTTTTGTTATTCGTTCTGCTTCAGTGCATTAGCCTACATAACATTTGCAAAGATTTTACTGTATCGGACATTCAGTTATTTTCATTGTTTAACTTCAGTTTTGCAAAACAGGTTGCTTGAACTTGCCTTTGTCATAAAAATAAAAGGCAAAGTTTCAGGAAGTGCAGTTTAAGCACCGGTTCACAATAGATGTAGCCAAAACGAATTAAATTTTAGCGCATTATTTTTTAGCTCACGTCAGCAAATCAGCCGCTATTATTAATGTTGCATACGGGGTTTACATGACGTTGCCATATGGTGTAGGTTAAAATACCTTTATTACTTTAATTATTCTAGACTAATTTAAATATTAGATTGGCATGATTTAATCACAAGCGATCTGCATAAAAGTGATGAAGCCTATTGTCTAAAAGCCAGAGTTAAATGATGGTTGCTGTCCTTATGATTCCATTCCTTATTTTTATTTCATTTTATTCAAACATTTTTGTATAATTATAATTATTTTGTTGCAATTTCACATGCTAATAATTTCATTTTAATCTAGGCCTATAGTTTACTGTGTAGGCCTATAAAAACAGAGGTAATTCATTGAACAACGGGCCAGCTGCATGTGAGCCGAAAGGTGTCGTTTTTTTCCCATCAAACTGGTTTATATTTTGCAATTACATGAACGCCTCCCAATGGATGTTCTGTGTAGGGTAGAGTGGGTACAGTCCTTAAGGACTGTAATTGTTTCTGTGAAACAAAAGTTAAATGTGTCTAGAATAGTTATCCAGTGACAATGACATAAATTATAAACCAAGTATGAAAAATGTCCAGTTTTCATGTTATTAGATTTAAAATAAAATAAAAAACTGTACCAAGGTGGGGGTAAAAGGCCCCCACTCTGACAAACAATTTGATTATGCATTTACAGCTAAATCAGAGTACACGCAGCTTTAGCTTAAAATGAAAAATAACAGCAAGTTAGATAAATATGAATATTGATTAAAGTAACCATGCTGAAATTCAGCCTTTTTGAAAAATATTGTTAGCTGATTCTAATTGGCTAGCTAACTTGCTAGCTAATGCTAACTTGAGGTAATTTTTTAACATAATTCCAAATATTTTTTTATTCAACCACCTAGTTAGATTACATTTGATGGAAAAACAAAGGATGTGTTGTTCAGAACATGGTAACTACAGTAATAATGATAGTGGGAAGCGATGCCCCCTGGGGGCGTTTTACCCCACAGACTATAGCCTGTTGTCTATGAATTGCCATTCTCAAAATATAATTATATTTTTCTTAAATAACATGTAGGCCTACTCCCTGACGACTATTCTCATATCATGCATAACTGTGATGATGATGACAACAAAAACTACAACTTTAAAACACCTTTTTTTCTTACTGCTAAAAATTACATCACTTAACGTGAAAACCTTTTTCTCAGATAAGCTAGCCTACGTCGCCAGTGCAAGCTTCACAGCGAATACATTACTTCTACATCACTCTTGTCAACTTTTCATAGCAACAACAAAAATGTATCTGGACTCCATCTAATAGCCTATTTATTTTGGGATAAACAGATGGGGGGGGGGGGGGGGGGGGGGGGGGGGATCTGTTGAAGAAGGAGGAAAAAAAAAAGACATGATCAAGGCACGAGGAAATGCATTAGAAGACTTAGTCGTAGAAGTAGCAGATAAACGAATAAAACAACGGCCAAAGAACAAGTTCTTTGGGCTGCTTTTTAAGTCATTTATTTATCTATTTTTAATAACATGTAGCCTAGCCCATAGCCTATGTAATAGCATTTATTAAGAGTGAACCTTTTTAAGTCGAGAGGTTTCGGTCGAAAAACGGTTTACGAGGATTAGCCAAGCTATAAACGGTCCACTGCGACAAATGTCCCGGGCTGAGAGAAGATGGTTGACTTGGACACAAAAAGCAAAACAAACAAAAGTTCTCAATTTCCGAACCTTTATGTCCGAGAAGCGTGATATCGTCCTTCAATATTGGCATTTGGCGAAACCTGGCTGCCATCATGTGGTCAAAGGAGTAAAGTCCACATGAGTGTTGCCAGTCCTTGCTGTTGCTGACATGACATTAGCCTATAAGTTTTATAAAATGAAGTAAATATATATTTCTTGTACACACACTCCATACCAACATAAAGAAAAAGCAACTAAAGGAAATAAATATTAATTAATATAGCCTGGCTATGCGTGTGTAGCTTACTTTACTCAACATCATGCTAAATAAAATAGGCTATTGACAAATTATGTAAAACACATTTTCATATAAATATAAAACAGTTTCCTTACGACATTAAATGAACATATAGCCTACCACCTTGGAGTATTTACACAAAATTTGGTTTTGCTCCATCCATGTATCTCATAGGCTACTTGATTACTGACGTAGCATTTGGGAGGAGTTAAGTCTCATCTTGCAGTTGCTTTATTTGACCAGCAGGTGTCATGGTAGTGTTGTTTTAGTAGGCTACATTTTTGACAAAGACCAAGCTCATGTTAGGGACGATATCATATAAAAATCCTTTTATGTTAAAAGGATTAATTGAAACGGTTTATACTAACGGATCTTCATAAAGGTGATATTAAGATAGTTAATGTGTAAGTCCAAGAGAGACTTTTACAAACATCAAGCTTTGTCAACGTTATACAATTCATGTATAGGCTATAAGGAAAATAAAAATAAATTAATAATTAAAATGATGATTAAAGTTTTAACACAATTTCCTTCAATAGTTCATTTTAGAATTCTCTAAAGCCGGGTACACACTTTAAGAAGAAATATTGGTATGCTTTTATTTTATTTATTAATTTGATCTAAAAAAGCCTGCATTTATGATACTATTTGGAAAATGCTTTTTGACATGGATTTAGTTGGAGTTAGCACCTCATTCATGTAAACTTCCCAAATGCAATTAATATCAATATTCGTGCATGGAGAACCTAATTACATGAAAATCTGTCTTTTTACTCCAACTAAAAATTTTATATCTTGAAAAGCAAGCAAAGCACTGATCGAAGTGAACAACTAAACTCAGGTATTGGTAGTAGTATTAATAAAATAATAATTTTCTTAATGTGTATGATTAAAGGATATCTTACAATTCTCCATCTACATGCTGTTAGCCTACTTCAGCCTTTTCATTTTGGCATTTGAGATAAATTAAATATTCAGCTGCATGCTTTTATTCATAATTGATGATATATATCAGATTGCATCAAGATAGTGCAGGCTAGGTTTCTTATCAATAAAAACAAAGCCTAGTCTTATATTGTTATTATAATGGCTGTTAAAAATAAATAAAAATAAATACATTTTAGAACACATATAGGCTATAATATAATTATGGTGGCTTATAATCAACCTGCTGAATATGGTGATATAGGAATAAACCTATTATACACTGGTCACTACTCCACCTAAACACAGCCAGTATGAATCCTTTTTTTTTTATTTTTTTTTTTATTATAGTTATAATGTTACATGTTCAAAATTAAAATTAAGATCTATCTATCTATCTATCTATCTATCTATCTATCTATCTATCTATCTATCTATCTATCTATCTATCTATCTATCTATCTATCTATCTATCTATCTATCTATCTATCTATCTATCTATCTACAAAAAAAAAAAAAAAAAAAAAAAGCCGGGAGTGATGACTCGGTGGGGAATCGGTTCATTGAACGAACCGTCCAAATGATTCTCTAAAATGAAACGGGCTTCTCGTTTACGCTCCACGCCAGTTGATGGCAGTAATCGATGTAACCAAGTGTCGATCGTCACAACGTAGGAAAAAATAAGAAATTGCATTCTGGGATCTGAGAACAGCCATCCTCCATCTTGCTTTTTAACCATACAAGATAAATGGTACCGTGCAGTTAAGCAATCACGTTCTTATTAAACAATTTATTTCCAAATAAGAGTTTCGTCTTCAAGATTATTGTCATGCAGTCGGGACTGATTCCTTAAGTGTGTAATTTGGGGCTTGTTTGAAAGACGACCAGGTGCGTGCACTCCTCTATCCGATGCTTTAGAGGTGTTCAGTGTTCTGGTTACTGCTACTGAACTCTAACGGCGTTTGAAATGGGTCGTTCGCGGAGCCGCAGCTCTTCCCGCTCCAAGCACTCCAAAAATAGTAAGCACAGTAAAAAGCGAAGCCGCTCTCGATCAAGGTCCCGGGACAAAGAGAGAAAGAGGCGCTCGAAGTCCCGAGAGTCCAAAAGGAGTCGGAAGAGAGAGTCGCGCTCTCGTTCCAAATCAAACACGGCCGCGGCTCGCCGGGAAAGGGAGAGAGCCGCCACGCCGCCGGAGAGAATCGATATTTTCGGCAGGGCGATAAGTAAGAGGAGTGCTGTAGACGAAAAGCAGAAGAAAGAGGAAGAAGAGAAGAGAGTCGAAATGGAAAGACAGAGGAGAATGTGAGTAACGTTACCCACACTTTCCAAAACGAAACGCGTCATGACAGTCATGCTGTAGAGTAGACATCTCCTGAATAATGTGAGCCACACGAAGATACAAAAGTACTGTGGAGGAACCATAAAGTGAAGAAAGCTACCGTGTTTTTGTTGTACATGTATCATCGTATTCTGGGAGTACTGTGCAAATACACCTATTTCAGTACAATAGTGTTTACGTGGTAGTATTTTCATGCGGGTTTTCAGGCCACATTTAAAAGTGCCATCAAATACTAAGTTACCACTATCAAGATACTGCCGTACATAGTACATTATCTGAATTATATTTACTTTAGTACACCGAGCTTTTGCTAAGCATACCATGTTAAAACTGAGGTGCATGTCAAAACAATGACACGCTACCATTGAACCATGTTCAAAATACAACCATAATGCATTGTATTTTTGGGTTGTGGAGTGACTGAATTCTCAAAATCTTAATTTTTGCTCTAATGTGTAAGTATACACCCATCAATCAGCCAGGCTGGTTATTTAAATGAATCTGACAGAAGCTTTGGCTACAGAATGGGTCATTTAAAAAAAATCTTATCAAAACTGATGTAATGCATATTTTTGAGTCATAAACAATGTGTTTAAACATTGTGTTCAGTTGTTAGATAACATTTCAAAGTGTTTAAAATAATTTTTTGACTTTTTATTTCAGGCGGTACAACCAAATAGATGTATAGTCCTGACGTGGAAAGTGTACCGACCTACCCGTACTTGAAATGAGCATTTTTTACCAGTATTTGAGAGAGTCCTACAAACTTTTCACTCAAAGATCAGTTGGGGTCTTCTGGATGATGCATAATCATATTTACTAGGGGTGTAACGAGACCCTCATGTCAAGATTCGATACATATCACGATTCTGAATGCACAATACGATATTATTGTGATACTCCAAGACATATGATAAAAGGTTAAATTTTATATTACATTGTGGGTGTTGAAATGAAAAGGCTTGGACTTGTTACTGATAACCCAAAGCACAGGACACAAATAAATAAATACAAATATGCATGATTCTGAAGCTGAAAATACAGAATTATTTCAGATGAACAGGCTTGCACTGTCACTGACTAGATATATTTAAAATAATGTGGGCCACTTTTTACTGGTAACATCAGACATTTGGCATTATCAGGACTCACAAATATTTCCCCATTGCATTATGCATTATATTCAACATTTTATATATATATATATATATATATATATATATATATATATATATATATATATATATATATATATATATGTGTGTGTGTGTGTTTAATGTAGTACTGACACTAAAACTCTGAAAACTTGATTTTCTTTTCTCATACAGCTTTAAAACTACCAATACTTAAACATTTGTTTATATGAAAGGTTACAAACCTAAAATGATGCCATAGTATTTAGTTTTAAATTTTATTAAGACACCATTTTAAATTGTTTTCTTAGTCTGTTCAGTTGTTCAGACAGTTGACATTTTGGGGGTTTAAGATGATAAAACATAAAATAATAAGCATTATTTAAATGTAAAAATGTATTTAAACTAAATAGGCTTTATAGAATAAAGTGTAAAAATGGAATAAAGGAAAAAGGGATAAATATTTATAAGGAAATACTCTTCTTGGACACAATAATGTGCATGTCGTGTCATTGAATACATACATAAATAAATAGCCTATTGTCTGAATTTGAACTTTGATTTTGTGTCTTCTAGGGAAGTGTTAGACAACAATATAATCTTCATTATCTGTCATAAAACAAATAAGCAGTAGCTTAGCTATTAAGGGATAAATGAGATGCATAATTATGCTTAAAGAAATGTTTACCCAATCATTAAATTACCATTCAAAATTGATTGCAGTTTCAATTTTGGACTTTAAAAAGCCTATAGAAGTGGACCACTACTGAAAAGCTGACACTTTGAAGTTGTTGATTTTCCATGCACAATGGCAGCTAGCACGTGCATTGCATTTCATGTTGTTTATGTTTACCTGTCCTGCTTCATTTCATAATTAGCACTAAGTACATTTTCATTTTGTATTAATGTAAAAATGTAAATGTAAATGTATTACTTACTGACTGTAATCTCTTCTTCCCTAGTCGACAGCAGGAGATCGAGGAGCGGCTCATTGAGGAGGAGACGGCGCGGCGCGTAGAGGAACTTGTGGCCAAACGCGTGGAGGAGGAACTGGAAAAGCGAAAGGATGAGATTGAAAGAGAAGTGCTGCGACGGGTGGAGGAGGCGAAACGCATCATGGAGAAGCAGTTGCTGGAGGAGCTGGAGAAACAGAGACACGCGGAGCTGGCTGCTCAGAAAGCTCGGGAGGTAACTTGCATGTGAACTGGCAGCACAGAATGTATGTGCTTACGAATGCTGGTTAAATGGGTAGGTTCCTGTAGTTTTGTTGGAATTGGATCTGTTTCACACCACACACACACGAAAGCAACAAATATTTAGGCATTCATATTAACTGTGCAATAGGAAATATTCAATATAGTTACTCAGATATCACGTTATTTTCTGTTTGGATCTGCAGTTTATTTGTGGATAAGTGACCTGTGTGAAGCCTGATGTTGCTTTCTTTGCACACTGTATGAGTGTGTGGTGTAAAACAGGCCTTAAGGCTCTGATATACTCACAGCGAAGTTCTCTTTCATTCTCCGTTTAGGGGTAAAAAGAAGTTTGAAATACCGTTGCAGTGTTAGCGAACATCCCGACGGCGCCCACACTGCTGAGAGCGACGATTAGATGAATATGTAAATATATGCTGCGCACTTTCCATGCAATAACAAAATAAAGGCACAACAAAAATGACAGCTTGTGAGAGAACCGCTGCAGTTAAGAAAGCATGTGATCTTAGCGACCTGGATATGTTTGCACCAGCTCTGCAATTCGGGAAAGTAAAGTCACGTCACGTTTATCTATCTATCACTTTATTCAACAGATTGCTTTAAAGCAAGCAGCTTTACAGTATCAAACATGAAAAAACTGTGTCGGTGTCGCTTTCAATTAGAAGTACAACTTAATTTCTTCTCTAATGCAGCTCTCCAATGTTTTAATGTTTTTATTTGCAAATATCTGACCTAAATTTTCCACATCAAAGGCGGCGGAGCCTCAGATTACACCTACCTATTACATAATTGCCACGGACCAATTGTAGTTTGAAGGCGTTTACCAGCTGGAGTGAAAGTTCGCCTTGAACGACCTTCGTTTTGGCCTGATTTTGTTAGAAATTACGCTCAGTTTGTTCTTCGATGTCGCTTGAAGTATGTCAGGGTCTTTAGCCTAATTCCTCTCAAAATTATTACATTTTTTTTTAATTGTAGCTCTAATCTTACGCACATCATAGTAGCACTACCATTCTATTATCTTTAATTTCATGTTTCACAGTTTTCTTGAACAAAACAGCTCATGCACAACTCCTGCGAGTTCCATGAGCTTTGGTTGCTATTCGCCTGAACTTCACTATCCCTCTCAGTTGTTTATGAATAGAAGTGATGAAAGTTATTCACGCTTCTGTTGGTCCTATACATCATTTAAGCTGACTGCTCCTCAGACGGCACTTCACTGTGTGGCCTTTTTTCTGAGAGTGAGATGTAAGTAGAGAAGTACCAAGAACACAGGTCAGTGGTTTGAAAGAACCTCCCTTGCTGATTGGTGGTACATTGTACTTAAAAAAAAAAAAAAAAAAAAAACTATTCCCAATATGACCCTGACTCCTCTAGGAACTTTATTCGTGAGTGAAGGACAAGTTTACTGTAGGTTTATCCATGTCTGGTGAGCTGAATGTATCTTTATTATCTACTCATTTATGTGTTTGCTCAAGTTGTGCCACTTATTTTTGTGAATATTTATGATTTCTGCCACTACAACTCACATTAAAGCGGTTTGACTTTGCAGGAGGAAGAGAAGTCAAAGCGTGAAGAACTGGAGAAAATTCTGGTGGAGAACAATCGCAAGATAGCAGATGCTCAAGCTAAACTGGTACGTGTGGTTTTGTCATGTTTCATTTCATATAAAAGTTTAATTGAATGGTTGAAACAATGGAACAATTCATTCAAGTTTAGTTAAAAAAAAAAAATATATATATATAATTCAAATAAATGCTGCTCTTTTAAACTTCTGTTCATCAAATAATGTGGGGAAAAAAATCACAGATTCCACAGAAATATTGTGGAGCAGCACAATTATTATTGATTATTGATGATAATTAGAAATGTTTCACACCAAATCATCATATTAGAATGATTTCTGAGGGATCATGTGACACTGAAGACTGGAGTAATGATGCTGAAAATTCAGCTTTTCCATCACAGAAATAAATTCTATTTTAAAATATATGAAAATAGAAAACAGTATTACTGTGTTTACTGCATTTTTGAATGGTGAGAATAAGAGACTTCATTTAAAAACAAACTTTTGAGAAGTAGTGTATGTGATCGAAATTAAGGGCAGAGAGGAGCCGTTTAGTTAGATATTAACAATCAAACCTTTATGTGATGCTTGCTGCACAAACCTAGGTCATGTTCAGAATTTTCAGATAAAGCATTAAAAGCTGTCCTTTGTGTCGAGCACCTTGAATTCTTTCTAACTAGCACTCTATTGGCCTTGATGTCTTCTCATATAGAATGAATGTCCCCTGCTCTGTGGCCATGTGGGACATTAATGTTGCATAAGCACTTGACATGTTTTGTTTTGTGGAGGGCTCTTTCTCAACAGAGCAAGTGTTTTAGAAAAAAGTAGATCACAGTTTAGGTTTAGTCCTGGTGAGTTTAGTTACAAAACAGAGCTTATATAAGGGATCCTCTCAGTTTCAAGCCATAAAGGTCAAGATACACCTGTCAACATGTAAAAGTGAACTAACAGATGCGGTCTTGCAACTGTCCCTTTCAAACAGTTATCACAAAATTCGGTTTGTCATAAACGACTACATATTGCAAATGGTGTAAGACTCTAAATTAAACCGACTATTGGTAAAGCTCTTAAGTCGAACGTCACAGAGCACAGAACGATTGCTTGAAGCTTTTAATTGAAGTGTGGGACTAGTGATTATCAATGCATTATGCATGAATAGTCTAGTCTTGAATGATTTTAGTATTTTATATCTTTATTTTTTTAATCTTTTTTTTAAAAAGTATATTGCATGAACCATAAACCGAGATGGTCACCATTCCAAGATATGGCGATGCTGTTGACGGTTAGGCATCAGCCAGTAGTAAATTCGCATTAGCGCTGTCAGGATATCTGATTTTTCACTACACGATTATCATGGCCAAAAGAATTCACGATAACGATATATTGCGATAGTTATAGAAATCTTGAAAAAAAATAATGCTATCAGTTAAATTCATCTTAGTTTATTTTTTTTAACTTTTTTTTTAAACAGTTGCATACAAAAGGAAAAATTACACATAATGGCAACCAGTTTGAAATAACTTCCGTCTGTGAACTGATGTTGCTTCTTATCACAGAACGAGGCAGAAATTATATCATTTTATAGTATTCCATACAGTGCTAAAGGCTATGTCAATTGGCATTGCATTATAAATGTACATTATCCTGATGAAAATACCAGAGATGGCTTGAAGAACACAGATAAACCATAGACTGTCGCAATTGTGTTAACTCTCTTCATGTTTAATCAGTCATAATGTCTCTATCTGTGTTTTATTCAGCTGTAACTTGTGATATCTTAATGTCTTTGTCCATATTACAGTTTTATTACTCGTATGAGTCTCACTTGTGGACTTTCTGTGCGATTGTGCCCTCCGACGTCGAATATCAATGAAACATAAAATAGATGTAAAGAGTTTAGTGCACCACCATGCTCACATCGTCCTTAAAAATGGGTAAAAATAGAAAAAAATACTGCTGTCTAAAGATATTTGAAGTAAACGTACGATAATCCATACGTTTATATCTGAATAAGCACACTTTTGGACTAAAAGACTAAATTTAATAAAACATAGAAAGGTGTCAGCAGTTAACAGGTTAATGTAACATTTACCATTTCAGGACTAGCAAAATAATTGCAACATATTGTCTGTACAGTGGCCAAATCTGCAAGATTATAACAGAGGCGGAGGTGGGTGAACTGGTTGGTTGTATTGGCCACCTTTTGCGCTCAGTGTTGATCGGCAAGTCCTGCAGACTGGGGTGATTGAGTCATTTTGGAGTGTGGGTGGAGTGTCTGTCATATCTGAGGACATGCTTTTGCATGAAAGTAGCACACTGTGTCTACTTGTGTTTTATGACAGTTGGCACCCAGTGTTAAGGTGCAATACCGCCACCTACTGTACGTTGGGATGTCAAACAGACACTGACGCTGGATTATTAGTGTCATATATATGTGTACTGTTTATTTGAAATATGATGGTTATCGCCAATACTGGTTTATTGCATCATCACTAATTAACACCGTATCAATATTGACATTTTTTTAAATCACGATTATCGTCAATACCAGTATATTGCGCTTGTTAATATTTATCTCCTAATAAACACCTTTTTCTGTCCTGCAGGCTGAGGAACAACTACGAATAGTTGAAGAGCAGAGAAAAATACATGAGGAGCGTATGAAGTTGGAACAAGAGCGACAGAAACAGCAGAAAGAAGAACAGAAGATAATTTTGGGGAAAGGGAAGTCGAGGCCTAAACTGTCTTTCTCTTTCAAGGCCACTGAGTGATGAAAACAATGTGGCCAGGATTCCTCCAGACTTTCTCCAGACCACCTCTCCGTGTGAGGCATTTGTGCTGCAGCACAAGTTCTTCTTCATAGGTCTTGTGTGGTGTGTTTCAAATTCTCAGAACAACGGGAACAATCAGTTTGTCAAATTTCCTTACGGTTCCCCCCCCCCCATCCCTGTTTTACCTGTCTGTTTTGTATTACTGACTCCTTGTATAGATCAACTCCACGTAGTATCTGCAAACACATTTGGTGCATTGCACGGGTATGGGTAAAAAAGGACCGGCCTGACCTGCTCTCTTATCCCTAATGCACGTTATGGTTTCCGGTGTCACTAATTCAAGACCTCAACAGATTTTCCTGGCTGATTAGATTGAAGTATTTTTATTTTTTTTAATAGTTTATTCATAGTATAAAGTAATTAGAATGAAAGATTGGCTGGGAAATTGCTTGAACTGGAAGTCCATCCCTCTATTTTGAATGGCACAGACCACTATGATTTAAATGGTAACCAGTCCAACCAAGAAGCATCATAAAACAAGAGTAACCTCCTTTTATCATTTTTACTTACACATTCATAATTGTACATTCAAGAGGTAAGGTGATGCTGTAATAAAGGGTACCTGGTCGTTGCATGTCATTGAGCTTCTTATGTGTTAGTGATGAGATGCTTTTAGAGGTGATTGAGTGAAAGGTTGCTGATTGGCCAGAATTTGTGTTTGTGGTCTGGTTAAATATTTGACCCAGTTATCAAGGATATGTCAAGAATCTCCAATAAATCCATTAATGTGTCGTGTTTCTGATATCTATTTGCATATTTGTATTAACTTGTGTAGTAAAAAATAGCAAGTATCTAAAAAAAACAGGATTGAAGGGATGGTTAACCCACCAAAAAAAAATTTTTTTTTTTTTAAAATTTTGTCATTTACTCACTCAAGTTGTTCCAAACATGAGTTTCTTTCTTCTGCTGAACACACACACAAGGATATTGAATATGGGTAACCAAACATATGTTCTGCCCCATTGATATACGAAAGTCATTCAACTGTGTAGTTACCCATATTCTTCAACATCTCTTTTGTGTTCGGCAGAAGAAACAATCATTCATAGATTGAGTAAATCATGACACAATTTTCATTTTTGGTTGAACTATCCATTTAATATTCCCTTAATTGTTTAATGCCTACCATCGAAAAAAAAAAAAACCATTCGAGATATCAAAGAATCTGGAAGACATGGGATCAACAAGACTAAGTGGGTTAACATTTTGACGTCAGGATGTCAACACATCACCAAATGCTATCAAATCCGCAGCCTAATTAATAGTTTGTTTGACACCTCTGTTATTTCGGCACAAGCCCAAAGCTCAAATACACAATTGATTCACGCTCGAACGCAGACCAGACGATGGAAGTGCAAACGCATCACACCTTAACACCGCTCGACATCCAATTATCCCTTACCTGTTAAGTTTTTCCTTTTGATTATTGTCCAAACACGCAAAGGACAATAAACAAAAGTTGCCCGAACCATTGAACAAATGTTTTGATTTATCTCAGGCATCTAATATTTCAGATACATTGTGCGTAATTTAGGGAAGGCTGCTTTTTTTCTAAACATTAAACGGATGACGAAATTGCTCACACTGTGAGTAGGCCTGAAACAGATTTGTGAGGTTTACATGACTAAGCGGGTTAAGGTCGTGGGAAATGCCTTTAGTTACAAGCTCCCATAGCGGTTTAAATTGAGATAAAATGATTAATCGTTCCTTTTAGAACGCGACGCCACATTCGTGCGTTTAGGCCTAACGGTTACAGTATTATTTTCAGTGTATTTATATGCATTCTGCATCTTTCCATAGACAAAATGTTTTTTATACTGTACAAACTGTAGATTGTATCCCCCCACAGTAGGCCTACACTATACTCATCATCACAGAAAACTTTAGGCATTTTTACATTTTCAAAAACATCCATAAGTAGGCTATATGATTTAAGCTGTTTTCCTCATGGGGACCAAAACATGTCCCCACAAGGACAAGGATTTCAGATATCACCATCTTTGTGGGGACATTTTGTCCCCATAGCGTAAGGTTTACCAGGCCACACACACACTATGTATTCAGAAATGAAAATACGTAGCCTATACCAGCAGTTTTTTTTTTTTTTTTTTTCTCTATCTGTCAATTCAATATTATTATTTTCCTTAAAACTTACCTTAAAGCTCAATTGCCTTATGGCTTTGTAAAGACAACATAGCATGCTTGAATATCTCTAAGCATAAGAATGTGTCTCAGTCTGCTTACTTAGATACAGTCGTTGATAGGACGAATTGCTTAATTATTTTTCATTTCACATGGCTTTTTTTATCATGTTCACTGAGGCCCCCTAGTGGGTCACGGCCTCCTGCCCGTTGAAAACAATAGCATTTTGATAATTTTGATACCGCATTGCACCTCAGGTAAACTTTGTGCTCTGGTAGTAGCCAAATGATTAATATAGCAGTACAGAGTTGCCAGACTTCGTTGTAGTCTCCTTCAATTCGGCTAGGTGTCACTCATTTAGCGTCATCCAATCGAGTGTGATGTGGGCGGGGTCTAACCGCAACACTGGGTTGTCCTAAGAAGTCTCCGAGCACGTCTTGAGGGCACTCCAAGACTGGCAGAGTTGAATGCAAAGACGAAGAACAGGAGAAGCACTGATGCCGCCTTTAGAGTTGAGCTCAGTAACATCAGAATTTTAGAGCTGTGCTGATATCCCACGTAACCTGCACTATTTTACTGTTTTCTCTACATTCATAAGAATGTCAATCACTGGTCATCAAAGGATGCATGTTAAGACATTTAATGTCTAAAAACCCGATTACATGGATTATCTCGCGCCGTCCGGCTATTTTGTTACATTTTTTCTATAGAGTGCCAGTTGCGAAGGAGTCTTAGCGAATTGTGTTCTTTTTTCGTTTTGAAATAAAACGCGTTTTCAGCAGAAGAGAGCGCCCAACAACATCGGATTCTCCTCGCATTAGTGCCTGTGGATCTCTCACTTGTTATAATCAGATTTGGACTGCTGAACTCTTTTTGCATCGCAATGGATACATCTATGTGGACTTATATATGTTGTTTTTTCGTGGTTGCTTGTCGAGTAAAACTGGTTCGATCAACAGTTTTAGAATCAATATACTGGAATACTTCGAACGCCAAGTAAGTAGCCTACACTTAAATAAAGACTCCAAATAGAACCCAAAAAAGCGTTGTATGGCAAGCAGCTTTAACATTTATTCTTCTACACAAACTACAATCTATTTTGTTACTGGTGATTATATATATATATATATATATATATATATATATATATATATATATATATATATATATATATATATATATATATATATATATTAATATTTGTACGTAATTGTGAATGGTTTATAAATTATATAATTCTATAACGAGTATTGCAACGTGATAGTATCTATTAAATCGTTCAGTTGTATGCAAATTCTCCATTTGATAGGCTAGTACTTTACTATATCTTTATTGTACCAATAGTGACACATATCTATTCCATTTGGAACTGGAGCCTAACCAAAATTATTTGCCTAACAAATTGCAAATGATATGCCTTCAGAGTAACTGTAGCCTACTAGTGATTTTCCCAAATGTACTTTACCATTTCTGACAGAAGTGTCTAGTCCCTTTACTGTATATTTTATGTATGATCAAGTGCATATAGCAACAATTATAGTCCTCGTTTTTACAACTAAAAATGAAATACATGCTAATGTCTAATAAACAAGTACATCAAGAATATAACTAGAAATACGTTCTAGTACTCAGTGAATAGTTACCAGTTGAAAGTTGAACTGAACCACAGATGCCCATATAATTCAAAGGCAAAAATATGTACTGGAACTTTAAATAATCAATATATGCTGACTGGTAGGACAAACCTATAATGTAACATTAATTTTTTTTTTTACTTAGTTCATACAAAATATAGCCTACAGCTAAAAAGGGTAGTTGAGGGTTCTGAAGGTGTAGCAAAGAACCATTGAAGAACCTTTCATTTTAAAAGTGTATGTGTAATCTCACTTTCATTTGCAGTTTTAATTAGTTGATTTCTCCATTGATTTTTATTACCATGTCATAGTCATTTAAACACAAGACAGCCCACTAAACATATTCGTAATCCATGGCATTTTTTTGGAGGACCACCCACCTTTCCAGACTGCAGGGTATTAGTTACAATGATGCTTTATTGGCAGTAACATTGAGATGCAAGTGCATTCATTTGCAGAATCAGGCTAAAAGGAGATCACCGCGTAAACTTTAAAAACAGATCAGTTGGGCTATCCTTTACGAACTTCCACCTCATAGACGTTACCACTATTTGTAAATGTTAATTTATATTAGGGCTGCACGATTTGGGGAAAATGTCATATTGCGATAATAGAGGTCAATATTGCGATTGCGATTGCGATATGCGATATAATAAACAAATGGTTTCATGAGTCAACTTGCTTGGTTCTCAAGGAAAATAAATGCACACACAGATTAGTGATAATCTGCCTAAAGAAAAAAGTTCTTTAGTCTTTATTTTTTATTATTTATTTAATATTGATTAAATATGGAAAAAGCAATAACATTGGACGAACCAGGTGCATTGTTTAAAGTATTATAGCACATGTGCTAATTTTCAACACCTGTCCATAGGGGGCTTTTAAAAGTCAATTTCAAAATACTAAAATTTTCAAAAGTAAAAAGCTTGTGCTTTTGTATGATATCACAATGATGCCATCTCGGTTTCTTGTCAAATATCTTAATTGCCTGTTTATATAGAGAAGTGACTGGTTTCAGAGTGTACGCTGATGTTTGTGACAAGAGCAGTGAGTGGTTTTCTCTGTTCCTTGTTTTTCCTTGATTAACTTTAGCGACAGATATAATTACATGTAGTAGCTACTGTGTACTGTCCCTTTAAGACCAGCTGCTGTCAGAGACGCGGATCTCATACGCACCTCATTCTCTCGCGAGTCAGAACTCTTAACGTTCATCATAAGACTAATCTTATGTTATGAAGATACTCGACAAAAAGACATTTTGGCATAAATGTGTGTGTTATTGTTCGTTCAAGCTCGAAAGAGAACTGTATTCTGGCATGCTGTTTTGTGCGCACGCACGATATTATTGCGAGTCTTTCTGTGTGTCACAGGCAGCGCGTTCATTTTGGCATAGGCTACATGTGTGTTGTTCGTTCTACCGCGAAAGAGAACTTGATACTGGCGCGCGTCTATCAGTGGGTCGTGTGTGTGTGTGTGTGTGGGTGGGTGTGTGTGTGTGTGTGTGTGTGTGTGTGTGTTTGTGTCAGGAGGACATTCACTGACTGACAGCGCGTTCTTTTTTGTCTTATCGCGCATGAATGGTTTAAAAGCATTTGCATGAATAAGAGCGGGACCAAAGGATGCCAAAAATTAACAGATGCTGCATTTATAGGCTTATTTGTTTATTTAATATAAAATCGCAGCATTTTGCGTCATATAATCGCGTAGGCTTGACATCGCGATTGCGATTGCGATACGATTAATCGTGCAGCACTAATTTATATGCATTTTTGTTTATAAGTAATTAGCCTGTGCGCGCCCTGTCAAAAAGTGCAGGTAAATGCAATGGTTTATATAAAATATATGGCGAGATTGTAACATGGCTTGCGAACTCCATGCACCCTGGTATTTGTTGAGGAAAAGCTGCCTGCACTTAGAGCAATCAAACTTTTGGAAACCTTACATCATGGTTAATATCGTGTAAGAGTGCTGAGCCACAGCCTAAATTTAGGACTGATTATAAGCTGAGAATTGTAAAATTGAAGAGTGGATTACAACCTCTTGCTGATTGCCACAGAGAGATCTGTTGCCTGAGCTCCTTTTTTCCACTGTGAAGTGTGTCTCCAAAGTCTTGTGATAATTATGCATCTGTTCCTCAGCACACCTTCCTGCGTCAGGACAAATAGTCTCAGTACACTGTTAAAAGAAAGGGAAATGCATTTAAGTACTACTTTCTGAGATTGAGACACCCAGCCTGGTGTTTTCTCAGCTGCCATATACTCTCTTCCTGCCATTGGGAGGTCTTGTCAATTGGTCAACTTACCTGAAACGTATTTGGACATTTGGGCAAACATTTCACCAAACATGCACTTAGATTTCAATTTTTGTTAAAAGTCTTTACGTGTTTTATTCCACCATCTGATCGCTCAAGAGTGAAACTGGTTGCCTTGGTAGCATCGTGGCTGTTGCTTCACAGTGGTGAACCTGTATTCAAATAGATCAGTTTTGTTTAGATGCAGGATAACGTTCTTTTAAGATGCTAAGCCGTTGTGCAGCAGAGCTTTGCTGCAGGTTGTAATCGGTTTTCATGAGTTCCAGTAGCTCAGTGGGTCATCTTTATCACAGAGCTTTGGAGACAAAAGGTGCGCTGGGATGAAGGCACTGTTCAACCCCCATCCCGGTTTATCCACACAGAAGTTGGTACTGCAGGGGGGGGGGGGGCGGAGGAGGGGCACTGAAGCTTCCTGTCTTCTCAGGACCCCCAGCAGAACCTTGAGGGTCCCTTTCTTAATGACTTTATGAGGATGGAAGCTAGTCTTAGAAAGTGACTCTTTTATTCTGCCTTATGGTGTTAGCGAGAATGAGACCATGTCTAACTTTGTCACGGTAGATTTAAAATATAAAGGGATAGACCCAATGCACACAAGTCTGTTTACAATGGAATTTGTGTGTTTAATCAGAAATCAACTTAATCTGAGAATCTGCAAATAATTGAAAGGTCAATTTCAGAATCCTTTTACAACAAGTGAACATTGTAATAGAGGCTATAGTGAGGTTGTAATAAACATTGAGGGCAAATAAAGGACTGCCAGCAAACGGTGAGGGCAGATAAAGGACTGCCAGCAAACGGTCAGGAGTGAGTGATTGTTAATTGTGCAAATGCATTACAGAATAGAGAAGTATGTAATGGGGGGGTAGTATGAAAAGTATGAAAAGTTGCAGACATTAGTAGAAAGAGAAAAAAAGTGTAAGTAAGCCAAGGTCCCAAATGCTTTATATGCATTTGCATTCTGCTTCAAGACAGAACTCTGAAAATTAGCCAAAGGAAATCGCTTGTCTCAATCCATTTCAGTCAGTTGCTTGTTTTACTATGAATGGAGGGGGCAGCCTTGGGTTCTTTGTGTAACTTTACCAAAGATATTTAGATAAATGTCTCTTTTTTGTTCTTTTTTTTCTTTTCTTTTTTACCATACAGAGAAAGTCAATGGGGTCCAGTGTCGCTTTCGACCCAATTGGAACTCTTTTAGGGCCAATGTTCTTGTTGTTTTTTTTTGACTGCTTTGGGTGAACTATCCCCATCTAGATGAATTGACCCTCAAAAGACATAATTGAAGCCAATGATTCTTTGGTTAATTACCTGAAGAAACCACCAG
The DNA here is from genome assembly GCF_951802725.1 of Rutilus rutilus. Lineage (NCBI taxonomy): Eukaryota > Metazoa > Chordata > Actinopteri > Cypriniformes > Leuciscidae > Rutilus > Rutilus rutilus. Next base: position 7,141,643 of record NC_140210.1, on the reverse strand, counting down.
ATACAGATTCATTTATTAGACATCCAAACATGATATATTTTACATTACCTTTAAAGTTCTCATGCTTAATTGATTCATAATTATTAGTCATGCTAAGGTTTTTTCCCATCTCTGTAACACTATAAGATATTTAACATCCCTCGTTCCCTACAGGTTTGTTCCAGGAAGGGGTGTAGTACTATACCCTCAGATCGGAGACAAAATGGACATTGTGTGTCCAAGAATCAAGGCAGGCTCCACTGAGCAGATGAACATTGAATACTTCCGGGTCTATCTTGTTCCCAAAGAACAATTGGAGACCTGTAGAGTTACTAAAAGCGACATGTTACTGCTCAACTGTGACAAGCCGGACCAGGACGTGAAGTTCACCTTCAAGTTTCAAGAGTTCAGCCCCAACCTGTGGGGCCTGGAGTTCTTCAAAGGAAAGGACTATCACATCATCTGTAAGTTTATTTCCAGTCTTACTCAAGAATTTTCCCTTTAGGTGCTGATTCATGATAGTTTTTCACCTCCATTGCCAGCTGAAACACTGTGTAGAAGGAGCCAAATGCAGAACTGATCCCACCCATGGGAATTTCAGCCTCCAGCATTGTCTCCCAAGATATCTTTTCCGTCTTTTCGTCTGGGAAGGCGACTGTCTAGTGTAGCCCTCCAAAAATAATGAACAAATCAAGTTTATAGTTAATGGAGATGTGTTAAATCCGTTGGCAAGTGTGTTTACCACACAAGATGTCTTTGTCATTACCATAAATATATTTATGCTCATTAATCATTGCATTGTTTAGCTTGCCTAGCACACATCAATTCTTTGGTTTTTTTTTTAAATGTAGTTTTTCCCAGGTCTATTTTTGTCCTCTTCTCATGTGGGGAGGGAAATGTCTCGAGTCTGAGATGTTCTCTGTGAAGCAAGTCTTGTTGATGGCCCTTTACATGTTATTAGTATCATTCAACCACTTCGGAAAGTGGTTATCGTTCAGTTTAGCGTGTGTTGATCTCAGCCCCTTTTCAGTTGGCACATTCCTTAATGGCCGTTTATGTGATTTTAAGATTTACACGCTCTAAATCCCCCAATCCTTTGCCAGTATGAGACGGATCGGTTTGATGTGATTGTTTAGGGCAGCTCGGCCTGCAGCCCGAGGGACATGGATATCTGACCTAAATGATTCTAAAGAGACTTACCTCGATGTTTGAGTGTGTGTGTGCCTTGTGTGCATGTGAATGTCAGAACATGTGCATGTAACTGTGATGTGTGTGAGAGTTGACAAAATGAGAGGAAGAGAACAATTTTTTACAAACTTTTTTTAGGCGTGTTGGAAAGTCCTGACATGCACTACCGTTCAAAAGTTTGGGGTCAGTGCAATTTAAAAAAACAAAACAAATTAATACTTTCATTCTGCAAGGATGCATTAAATTGATACAAAATGACAGTAAATACATTTAGAATGTTACAAAAGATTTGTGTTTCAAATACTTTCTATTCATAGAAGAATCCTGAATTTTTTTTATCACACTTAGCAAAGAAAATATTACGCAGCGCAACTGTTTTCAACATTAATGATAGTAATAAGAAATGTATATTGAGCTGTAAATGAGCATATTAAAATTATCTCTGGCGGATCATGTGACACTGAAGACTGGAATAATGATGCTGAAAATGCAAGTTTGCCATCACAGGAATAAATTACATTTTAAAATATATGAAAATAGAAAACAGTGGTTTTAAATTGTAATAATATTTCACAATAGTTTTGTTTTACTGTATTTATGCTTTGGTGAATGTAAAGACTTAAATAATTAAAACATAAAATAATGGTACTGAGCCCAAACTTTCAAGCTGTAGTTTATATTCGTTTTTTTTTTTTTTGTGAACAAGACACTAGCTACTATTAGTTTCTTATCAATTTAAGTTTCTAAAGAGACATTAAGGTTTTTGTAACAATGAATATTTCATTTAATTAATTGACTTTTGGTACGGTAAATTAAGAAACGTAAATTCACTTCATGTGGAAGTAATTGGAAAAATGGACATTTGTTAATAATATTTTATTTGACTGAATCAACCTGACTACATTAAGTTTCTTACATATTTTACAGTGTAGTTTTAAAAGGAGAAAGAGAGACTGTTAAATTGCATTTATATGTTTATGACTCAATGTATATCAGCAAATAAATATGTAAGAAATTACGAACAACCATTGAATGTCTGCGCAACCAGTGCAAGACATCATTATGTCCTGCTACAACTTACAACAAATAATTAGCATGTTTCCTAGACAGACAGACAGACAGACAGAATATATTTCACTGCGTATATGTGGTTAAAATATGATCTATAGGATAGTTAGACTTCTTAATGTCTGCTAAAAGCAAAAAAAAAAAAAAAAAATACTGAAACCATAACATCTGCTTGGACACTCTTTTTTTTGTGTGTGTGTGTGCGCGCAACTTCAATTTTCCACCTCCACTTTGTTGCTCGGTCGCTGGCTTCGTGAGTGACTGAGCTGCGCCGGCCCGAGGCTCTAAATGTGCTTGTTGTGGTTAGGAAATGAGCGGGCTTCATTCAAGCCGAAGAGTCGGGTCACATCTAGAGTGGCCGCTGCAGATGAATGTGGGAATGGTTGCAGGGAACTGGGACATGTTGGGTAAAAGCTCTCTCTCTCTCTCTCTCTCTCTCTCTCTCTCTCTCTCTCTCTCTCTCTCTCTCTCTCCCTCTCTCTCTCTCCCCCCTCTGTTTTCCCCTCTTAGCTCTCTTTCTCGTTTGCTTTCTCTGCCAACCCCCCCCCCCCACACACACACACACACACACACTCTCTTGCCCTTTCACTTGCTGGTCACTCAGTTCTTTCTGTGCCCTAAGCAGTTTGAAGGGGAAGTCCATTTGTTCATGTGGGATTGGTCTTAATCCTCGCAGGGAAAGAGAGATTACGGCCCAATGAAATTCTTTAGCTCTGCTATCAGAGGACACAGCATGGGTACCCAGGCACAATGGTATTTAAATCGTTCCACCAAGCCACTCCACTAGCCGTGGATTGACGGTCAAAGCAAATCCTTGATATTCTGTGATAATGATGTGAAAAGGCTTTGGTATTATGCTTAGTTTCTGTAAAGTTCAAACCTGTGTGATTACACTGGGTTTATTACTCACAGTATGAGGGTTTTCTAAATTAGCGTGCACGTGAGTGCGTGCGCGCCCCTCTGAATGCTTTTCATAAGGATTTACTAGCAAAGAAACGCAAGCTTTTAAGAAGCTTTGCCGTGCTGCAAAACTGTGATTTTTCCTTTGTGCGAGCAAGTTGAACCTTCACCTTCTGCATACACATACACAGTGACTGATGAACATGTGACTCGTATGTCCGCAAGGAACACTTTAAAGATTTTAAAGCACCTGTGAGTACACTTGTGGAAAGTTGACCCGGTCATAAACTAGCTCACTTAGCGCTACTAAACCTTATATGGCCAAATTCATCCACAAGACTGTAAGAGAAATGAGCCTCGAGAGGAAAGAATAATTTGGTGGCATGCAAACGTTTTTAAGATGGATGATGGCTGTAAATATTCAGCATCAGAAATGTAAGCTACTAAATGTTGGATGGGTGACTCTCACAATAAAAAACAAATAAATTGCATTAGAAATGTACTTTTTTCATAACAAACAAAAATCATAACACCCCCCCCCCCCCATATTGTCATTACTGTAATCCATGCAGATGTTTTGTAATTCTCATTATTATCTCATTGTTGATTCTTATATTCCCAATCACATTATAATTAGCAATAATAAAAATGATTATAAACGATTTTTTGTTTCAAATAGAGATCACGATTCTCTCTGGATTCTGAATAGACAACTAAACAAAATAGCATGCAATTTACTATAGGTTCTGACAAAATGTTAATTACTGCAGTCTATTTAAAAATGTTTAATTAACTTGATTTTTAATCAAAGTTAAAAATGAACTTTTTTTTATCGGTTTGAATGAATGATTCAATGACTCACTCATAAAGACTTTTTTGCTTCATTACTGCATGAATCAGTGTTTTGAACGATTCTCTTGAATGAATGATTCATTGACAAATACATTGTTAACACTCACTTGTCGCAACCTACTGGTGTAATGATGTATTTGATACAATATTTATTTAAAGCTTCACGTTACTTTCTAAAGGTGATTTACTCTATTTTGATCGCTACTTTAGACATCAGTGTTTTTCAAACTTTTATCCCAGTACTTAGCCTATGTGATCATTGTAACCCAGATATAATGATACTGTGTGGTTAAAAAGACCTGTTTCATACATATACATAATAAGTTTAATTAACTGAGTGAGTGTATGAATCTAGATTATGATCTTTTAACCATTAATTGCGCAGCTCTAATACTGAATGTATTATTATTTTTGATTCATTATAATGACATTTGAATGTGTTTAATTGTTTTGAAAATAATGTCACAATGCAAAAAAATATATTTCCATCAGAAAAAATATGATCCAGACATGTTCTTGTGATTTTTGTGTGTGCGATTAACAAAATTATATCAATGGCTAATTAATTTCTCCTTCTTCCCTCTTTCAGCCACATCCAACAGCACATTTGAAGGTTTGGACAACCATGATGGCGGTGTTTGTAAGACCAAATCCATGAAGCTGGTTCTGAGAGTTGGACAGAGTGAGTACCACCCACAACCTTTCTCTCCATACCTGCAATGATGAAGATCACTGCTTCCATAACAGTCTTTCATGTCACCGGTCTTCTAGTGGGTGTCCATGCTAGTGTGCCTCAGCGTGTAATTGAAATGTCATGTGAGCTTGTTTCCTATGGCTATGCCAGCTGTCCCTTCTTTGGGCTTGTGGGGAGATACTTGCAGCTTTACGCCAATTCATTAAATTCTCTCTCAAAACCTGGGGCATAATGCCTAGAAGCCAAAAAGATGTAAGGGTGGTCCGATATTATGTTCAGATCAGTTTTTCAGTTCGATGAACATTTCGTACTGCTTGAGCTCCACTAGTAATCTTTGTTGCTGCATTATATTTAATTTTCTGTTTTGTTTTTAGGTCCAACAGATTCAATCTCAGCAAAAAATCATCCCACAAGACATCCTCCAAAATACCCTGACAATAAGGACCAAAACATCTTCAGCAAAGAGAATGACGTTGTCAGCAAAATTGGTAGGTATTCATGTATATGAGGGTAAATCTCATTAAATCATAAATTATGCAATTCAAATTTCATCCAAAAAAAACAAACAAACAATATTTTGCCTAAATAATGGGAATAATATGTATATATATATATATATATATATATATATATATATATACTTTATACAATATATAATATCATTAAATACAAATAATGAGGATTAATGACACAATGCAAAAAGTCTTAATACAATTAGTCCTAAAATTATATATTTCTTTTGATTTTGATTTGAAATATGACCCAGATGTGCAATATGCTAGATGTTAATAAATCTCAGATGTCAAACTTTTCCTCAAATTTAAACTACAAAGAGTAAATTTAGAGGGTGACCAGTTTTAGCCCTTTTGTTTGTATGACAATGGATGACAGATATTCACAAATGACAAAAGACTAGTAAAGTAAAGTAAAACCTTTTGGATGTAAAATGATTGCATTTTTTGGATCTGTATCACAGATGCAGATTTATGTAAAAAATAAAACAAATGAAGTGCTGACAGTTTAGTGTGGATGATGTTAAATAATTTCCACTTTGACTATCATTGTGTTTTTACCCAACAAAGCAGAAACTACATCTGATCATAAACTCTTTCTCGTTCCCCAGACACTGTACAGAATGGTGAGTCCGGAGGGAAGAGCGGAGAGTCTGTAGGATCTGCTGGATCTGAAGTAGCCCTGTTTGCTGGTGTTGCATCCGGTGCCGTCATCTTCATCCTCATCATCATTGCTCTTGTAGCACTCCTTCATCGGCGTCATCAGAAACACTCCGCGCAGTGCTCTGCCCAGTTGCCGTTAAACACGCTGCCCAAACGCGGAAGCGCCGCCAGTGGCGGGAGCAACAATAACGGCTCTGAGCCGAGTGACATCATCTTTCCACTGCGGACCTCAGGAAGCATGTATTGTCCGCACTACGAGAAGGTCAGTGGTGACTACGGACACCCTGTTTACATCGTCCAAGAAATGCCACCACAAAATCCTGCAAACATCTACTACAAAGTTTGACAGAGCATGGACAAGCTACGGACACTGAAATGGTGTTGTTTTTAATGATGGACATCAGTCTTTTGATGCCGCTCAGATCAGTTGCTTGTTGCAGTTGATTTAGCCCTGTTGGCTGGATGCTACTACAAGGGCCGAAGTGTTGTCTAGTTCAGAAGAACTCATTCTTCGTTGGTCATGAGGCCTGGTTTCTGGATTAGATGCTGGTGCACATGGGAATTCGCCCTCAGTTTATACCTTAACATGGAAATCTGGATGACTTTCAAAGCATAGAACAAATGAACAAGCAGTGAAGAAGTGCTGCAAAATCATGCTGAATAAACATCTCACGTGAAGAATCTTAGAATACTCTTAACAAAAAAACTGGTTTTGTTAGGAAAATACAGGAATTTTCTTTTTTTATTTATTGTTTTTGATTGTTTTTATGTTTCTCAACTCCCAGATCTTGAATATCGAACTTTAATGCACGAGAAGAGGCCTTGATTCCTGTACTTTGCAGTTCTTCAAGTTATTTGAGTCCATCCGGTGTAATTTTGGCTGCCTGCATCCCAAAGCTGGCCTGATGGATGCATATTACATATCAGTTCAGACATTTGTAGCCCTTATGCTGTTGATGTGCAAGCTGGTGTGGTCCAAAACGCATGTGGTTCTTTTATCCCCATTTGCTTATAACTTTTCAAACATTTATTCAAACAGCAAACAAACAAAACTAAAGATCAAAATAAAGAAAGATCCTTTGTTGACTTGGTAATGTAAATACAATAGCCAAGCATTGAAATTATGCTCTAAGTTATGTTTTCTATGAATCTGAATATTGCTCGTCCGTTACGTTTCATCATTGAATGTTCAGTAAATTTTGTTAAAATACTTCAGGGTTTTACTTCAGCAAACTTGAAGCAACACGTTGGATATAATGGCTTTTTTTCTTCTTTTTTTTCTTTTTTTTTGTTAAACTTGTTTGTTGGTTCTAACCAATAGTGTGTTGAGGAAATTTCACATTCCAGATGGCTCATAAGGTTGAATGAAATGATTTGCCATCGCTTGAGCTGCTCTCTCTCTCTCTCTCTCTCTCTCTCTCTCTCTTCGTTTGAATGAATGAAAAGTTCAAATAAAATAAGTGGCCTCTTGTCAAAATTTGACTCAATATCTGAAAGCATCACTGTTAGTAAATCATTAATCATTAGCTTAGAGGATTTTAGTTTGAAAATTGTTTAAATATTAAGATGTGACAATTGACAATTGAGATATGCATCATCAATACTTACCAAGTTTGCTGATTTTTAACCAATTTCGAAAGCAAAAAACAAATCAGGGTCACACTTTAGATTGGGTTCCAATTCTCACAATTAACTATGACTTTTGCCTCAACAAACTCCTAATTACTGCTTATTAATAGTTAGTAAGGTAGTTGTTAAGTTCAGGAATTGGGTGGATTAAGGGATGTAGAATATGGTCATACAGAATAAGGCATTAATGTGTGCTTTATAAGTACTAATAAACAGCCAATATCCTAGTAACATGCATGCTAATAAGCAACTAGTTAGTAGTGAGAATCGGACCCTAAACTAAAGTATTACCTTAATCAGAAACAAGACTGTCCGATCATTGTCCCTGATGACTACATAGGAAGCACAAACCATTTGGCTTGATTTCCAAATGACGCATTGGGTCACAGGACACTCAGAGCTCTCCCACGGTGGGGAGTGTAGTGTGATGCATTTCAAAAGAAGCACTCACACCTCATGACCTCAGACACACTTTACCGCCTCACACAATCCCAACTACACACATGATGTTCTCACACTGCGTTTGCGCTTTTTCTTACAGACTCAGATAAGGACCTCTAACCTTCCACAGCACATTATCTGTGGCCCTTCCTCTACCCTCATACGTTACAAACAATATTCCACCCTGGATACTAAGCATGGGTAGAACAGAGCAGGAAACAGTGTGTTTTTGTTATGGAGGGACAGAACAATGGGGTGGTAAATCTACAAGTCAAGCCAGCTGCCTGTCACAGACGGCCAAAAGAAACACTTCTGTCATTTTATAAAAACCTGCATCCTGGAATGTACACATTTATGATGTTGTTTTGCAAATATACTTTTCTCATCTCCACAATCATTGAAACGCGAACTTCAATTTCTTATGTTCAGGATTATGAAATGACAAGGTCTGGAGGTCTCTTAGATAAGGTTTGTTGTACTGATAGGCCAATATATCAGCCAAGCTGTTTAATAAGCTTATATTCAATTTGAGAGAACCAGCATCATCTGATGCAGCTCAGTTTGTTAGTTTCCCCATGTGTCATGTTCAAAATGTTTTCCAATTTCAAATATTGCGTAAAACAAGTTCAGTATACATATAATTTGCCATCATTGTATTATTTGTTAATGTTGCTATCATTTGTTGTTTGTTTCATATTGTTAATGAAACCGGTGAGAATTCTGTTCCTCCATTGTAAGGCCATTCAGCCAAAAATGTGGCACTTAAAAGATGTCTTCTGAAGATACATGATTGCCTAATACAATGAACAGATTTAAGTTAGGCTTTCGAAGTCTTATGGTTTTGGAACAACATGAGGGTGAGTAAATGATGACCGAATTATCATATCAATCAAGCAACAATTTGTAGCAAAGTTTCTTGATTTTATTCTGAAGAACTTACAATGAATTTAAACCTATAGCAGTGTGCAATGGACCAATATTCTGGCAAGTATGGATAACTTGAGAGGTTTTATTCCACACTATACCTAAAAACTAACAATGACTGAAATACATCATCCGATTCCGCGACACACAATGCTTCATTAAATCAGAGAGAACAGCTGAAGTCGCATATCCGGAAGAAAGCACACATCTGGACTAGAAATGACAAAAGACCTTTTCTAGTTGCCCCAAACATTTACAGCTGGTTAAAAATCAGGAACAATTACTCAGAGACCACAATGCCTTATGCCATATTGAATAACTTTTGGAGACGTGGTTGATTGTGCGCCTTTTTGTTAATGTCTGTGAGTCAGAACTCACAGGAAATGGGAAACTTTTGGGGAAAATCAAGATATCATCATGTGGCAGGCACATTTCCTCCCCACCAAAGCGTGTAGGATGAAATAAAGGACCAGTGAGGAAAAATAAGGGTGCTGGAGGGGGAGTTAGTGGGGGAAGGGAGACACATCTGTCATGCAGGGTGAGAAAAGAAAAGGGAGGAAAGGCCTCAAGTATGTTTTTACTCTGGAGCAGAGCCATAGATCATTTGAGACCTGTCACAAAGGCTCTGTGTGAAAACACTACTGTACACAAGTTTGAATTCCTTAAACGACATGAGGTCGCTTAACCTGTATTAGACTAAATCGAGGTGCTCACTTAGACTCCACAAAATGTCTAGCAGGCTTCTGTTATATATCATTGGGCTATGAAAGCATATTTGTATAGTATTTTTGTTATCAGGAGATATCACTAGTCATAAAGCATAAAGGATGCTATCTTTTTATGTGATAGTTCCAAACCTGTATGACATTCTCTTTTTCTGTTGAACACAAAAGAAGACTGACATTTTACCAGTAAATGATGACAGAATAAAAAAAAATTGTGTGAACTTTTAACTTGTAATAGTTTATAGTGCACAACGTGCTCAAGGTAACCGTTTTGAATTGGAAAAATAAATGCAGTGCTCTAACAGATTGTCTCTCGATCTCGGGCGGAAACCTTGTAGGCCAATCTCATTTTTCTTTTCTTTCATAAATCTTTACTCTTGGTCACCCTTTATGTCTGCCCGTGGGTTTTGCAAATGTTAAACCGATGAAAAGTATTAAAAACAGCTTGCGATTAAACCTCGTGACTCCATTGGATCCTCAAACTGTCAGTCAACAAACCTCATAACTCCACCCGCCTCTATCATGAATGAAGTGCCGCAAGCATTTTGTCAGTGATGTTATCATCCAGCTTCGTCTTCGTCTTCGACACAAGATTTTGGCCAAATGACAGAAAAAAGATGAGCTACAGTAGATGAACTTTATAACATGTAAGTTGATGAAAAACTAATGCAATGCACTTACTGCCTCAGATGCGGCCTCTCTAATGATGGACCAAATATAGCCTATGTCTGAATTCCTAAATTCCCCAAAAAATGGTAACTCCATTTTAAGTTGATTTTGGTAAAATATAATTGCACATACAAGTATCTGACCACATATAAAGCCCCATTATCAACTTTGACAAAGTGGTGTTTAATAAGTGAAAAAATACTTTTCCATTTCCTGTAGCGTTAGTAGCTTTTTTGGAGAAAGGCTACGCATCCGCCAGCGATGATATTGAGCCCTGCACAGGACATTCAGGGACAAAAAAAACAAACAAAAAAACAATAAGATATCATGACCATGAATTAAGAATTCATTCCCACAACTTATTCATTTGTTTTAGGTAAATCATGGCCACGCTGTACTACTTAGTTTCCTAATTTTTAATTAGTTCAATCGTGACCAAACCAAGGGACGAATTTGTTCAAAGTGGCCACAATTGACCTAAACCGAGGGAACAAATGAATAAAACATGGTCACGAATTTAGTCATGGAAACAAATTCTTAATTCATGGCCATATATTAAAAACAAATTCTGCATGACATACGCTGAAAAATATCCAGACTCTTTATGAAGTGCCACATAAGATGCAATATTCCAATATTATATTGGAAGCAATAAGCTGGCTAGCACGAAAGACAAAAAGCAATCACTCAGACCTGCAGACTAACTGCCTGCGGATGATGCCTTCAAAGTTACCCGAAATTTCAGTGTCTCTCAATGCCATATATCACCCTCCTTACGTTCAAGTGACAGGGAAAGTGGAGGAAAGATTAAGGGCTTGTGCACCGAGGAATGTTAAGTGTGGTTGAAGCATGTGTGCTGAGTATAGACTAGCGCACGTTCAAGGCCAAATGGTTTGGAAACAATTAAAGTAATGGAGAAGAAAAGGCGGAACGCCTCCTCTGTCTGTCACCCCCCCATCCTCACCCAAGCAGATGACTAACAGTCCCACCGAGGCCCCAGCCTCACCTTTTTGATTGTGCCTTCATCTCATTTCTCACTTTCTAGTGCCTAGTGTCATTGCTGCCACGGCTCGGTGCATCTCGCAACATGGAGTTTTAATAAAATGTGTGAAAACATTTAAAAAACACGTCCATTTTCTACCTCAGCTACACTTAATGCTCAGGGCACGGGGTTAATAGCTCGATTAAATCAGGTTGCCTTTCCGGCATGTCACGCCAATGAAGTGAAGGTCAAAAAATGTGTTCTCTTTTAAGGAACCTTGCGTATGCAGGTAATAAAGCAGCAACCAGTGTTAAAATTGCAAATCCTTCTACATTTGTTCCACCACCCAGTAAAAGCAAACCAACATTCAGCTGAAAGGAACGCACATTGACAGCCAGATGTGCTGTCTGTCGTTTGTTTGGCACTAGAAAGACTTTGGCCCAAGGGTGTGGAGTTCCCCTTCTGTTCAATCTGTGATGTGACATCCCTGTCTGGAGGCCTTTTTTTTACATTTTAAGTATCTGCCGCTTTCATTCACGGTGTCTGTAATTTAGTCTTTGTAAAGTTAGTCAAAGCACCGAATTCAAAACGTGACTCAATGAAAGCAGTTTGAAAGAGATGTAGACCTCATTCTAGGGAGACAATTAGTGGAGTTCAACCCCTCGTAGCTGAACCTTGACCTCGTAACCCGCACAGGCCTTTCACAAAACAGGGTTTAGAAAGCCATCTGATTGCATTTTGTTACAGATCATTATGGAGAATGAGACAGAAGGGGATGAATATTTTATTAGACCGCCAAGGAAACAATCAAACTTTTGTTCCTCTATCTATCTATCTATCTATCTATCTATCTATCTATCTATCTATCTATCTATCTATCTATCTATCTATCTATCTATCTATCTATCTATCTATCTATCTATCTATCTATCTATCTATCTATCTATCTATCTATCTATCTATCTATCTATCTATCTCTGGATTGTTTATACTACATATTTTCTGCAGAAAACTTGCTGTGTAAATTGTGATGCATTATTTGTGCTTCACGTGAATATCTCGACTTTGGCACCTTTTTGGAGGATGTGCTATTACTTTTCTTAATTGTAATTTATTGGGCTTAAAAACCTCAACATAGGCTCAATAAAAAACTTGAATCTACCCACATTTTTGCTTCAAAACGTACCCACACAAAATTCACTGAAGTTTCCAGCTGAAATAAACTCTAGTGGCAGTAAAACACCAACAACCTTTATTCCTTTTCACAAAAAGGAAGCTTTCTATCCCTCCATAGACCGATACGCAACTATTTGACGCTTTAAAAAGTTCATAATGTGATGTAAAACTAATCCACATGAATTGAGCGGTTTAGTCCAAATTTTCTTAAGAGACTGTATTGCTTTTATATGATGAACAGATTGAATTTAAGCTTTTATTCACATGAGCATTGATCAGCGAACATAAACAGAAGCTCAACCGAACATGCTTAAAGCATGAGAACAAACCTCATTGGTTCTTGCTGAAGCTCAAACGCATGCTTGAGCTTCCCTTTACCACAACTGATGTGCGAGTTCATGAATGTTTACTGTATGTGAATAAATGCCTAAATTGAATCTGTTCATCATATTAAGTGATCGTGTTTATTCAGAAAATTTGGACTAAACCGCTCAATTCATATGAATTAGTTTTACAATTGCTTTATGAACTTTTTGAAGCGTTGCATAAGCCCCTTTCACACAGCGCTTTGAACCCGGGAAATTGCCGGCAAATTGCCAGAGTGCCTTCTGTGTGAACGCAAACACGACCCGGGATTGATGTAACATTGCCGTGTTCAGTCCCGGAACGCGCGCTGTGTGAACAAAAGCCGTAATAATGCCGTGTCATAGTGATGACGCTGAAGCGCGGGATCGTTCGCCAGCTGTGAAACGGTACGTAATGCGCAAGTTTATGATCGAATCAGAGTAAAAAATGCACAAGCGTGGTTTCTCGAGAGAGAAATCGCAGCTCATCAGCAAACTTAAGACGCTGCTGAGACATTACAAGTCACATCAATGTCACGTGTCTTTACGGGATTTTTACGGGTTGTGTGTGAACGCACTCTCTGATTGCGGAAAATCACTGGCAGTGTGAATGAACAAAAATCGAACGAACCCGGGTCAAATCCCTGGTCACTTTATCCGTGTATTTTCCGGAATCTCTGTGTGAAAGGGGCTATAGTTATCTATGGAGGGATATAAAGCTCTCAGATTTCATCAAAAATATCTTTATTTGTGTTCCGAAGATGAACGAAAGTCTTACGGGTTTGGGACGACATGAGGGTAACAAATAATTAATGACAGAATTTTCATTTTTGGGTGAACTAACCCTTTAAAGCCCCTTTCACACAGTGCGATGATCCCGGCAAATTGCCAGAACGCCTTCTGTGTGAACGCAAACACAACCCGGGATTGATGCCGGCATCGATGCCGGGTTGGGGACCTAGTAACATTGCCGTGTTCAGTCCCGGAACGCGCACTGTGTGAACAAAAGTAATCGTAATAATGCCGTGTCATAGTGATGACGCTGAAGCCGGGATCGATCGCCAGCTTTGAAACGGTAGCCTACGTAATGCGCAAGTTTATGATCGAATCAGAGAAAAAAATGCACAAGCGTGGTTTAAGCAAACTTAAGATGCTGCTGAGACATTACAAGTCACATTGATGTCACGTGTCTTTACGGGATTTTTACGGGTTGTGTGTGAACGCACTCTCTGATTGTGGAAAATCACTGGCAGTGTGAATGAACCAAAATCAAACGAACCCGGGTCAAATCCCTGGGCACTTTTGGAAAATGTACAAGAAGCAATTTAATATAGCCTAATTTTGTAGAAATGGAAGGTTTTTTTTTCTTTCTTTTGTTTTTCTCTAAAGAGCCTGGTTTGAAAAATCTGTAGGAAATCTGTAAAAGGAATCAAAGCAGGTTTTTTTTTTGGCCTGTAAACTATAGCAAGACTCCCTCAGAACACCCTAGAAACCATCGGAATGTCCTAGAAACCATTCAGAACACAACAGAATAGAATATACTGGGAAATATGTCAGACCAACTTCAACAGTGTGGTAGGTGAGTTTTGCACAAGAAAGAACGTACACTCTTCAGAAAAAAAAGAAAAATAAACAGCTAAGACAGAAGAACAAAGTCCCCAGATCAAACCTCAATAGAGAGACTAGCTTTGCAGAGAAGTGTGAAATGTTCGCAGGGAAACAGGTGAGAGCCAAACCTGCTGTGAGAGCCTTACGGCACACCACAAACAGTCCGCCTGCCACCTTCATTTCTGTCCTCGCAGCCAACTGGTTTGTCTGCTGTCACTTGCTCGGTAAATCGCTCTAGCTAGTAGATTTCACACCCAGATAGAAGCAGCTAATTGGAAGTGTGTGGACCACAAAAGAAGATGACACCTTTGAGCATTTGTTCTTACAACACTGAAAACCTTTTGTTTGCCGCTTTGTAATTGAATTAGAGAGCCTGCTAAAGTTGCCCTGTATGTTTTGATGAAAAAACTAGCAGATGGAATCCGCTATGCAAACATCTGTTGCAAATGATCACCATGTTTTCAAGTGAGTATTTCACCAGTTTCCATTCTGAGTTGAGGTTTCTTTGTTGTGACAGGTAAAAGGGGAAAGAATGGAAAGGTTTGCATCTGGAGCACACTTCTTCTAATAAATGTCATTGCAAAGTAACGACTTTATTGTCTCTGTTGCATGTGCCTTTAGCCAACAAGGTTAAATGTCACATCCAATATTCAATGACCAAAATAAGTATAGAATTGTCAATACAATGAGTAAAATGAAATAATTTGCAGGCAATTACAAAATGCTGAATACAAGTTGCATTGAGCAAAGAGGAACTGCAATGGAATAGCAATCATTAGGGTGAATTTTCTCTTGCTAAAAGCCGAAACTGATCATCGTTGAAGCATTTTGATATAAAAGTGGCCTCTTGAGTGAAATATAGATCATGACGGCATTGTTTCTGAAAATTTGAATCGGATCATGGATTTAGTACTGTGGAGTTAACAAGCATTCAGGGAGCTTTTGATTCTAATAGCTTTCTACTGCTGAGGAACGGATCCCATCCTGAACATCTGTATGAAATTGACTCTAAACAGGCTTAAATGCCTTCCCCCGTGCCTTTCACATACTCATGAATTCCCTCATCTCGAACGTCTTCGATTTCTGATTGAATACACAATATAACCTATCACTCTCCATTGTAAGCAATTCTTTGCCTGAGAATAATGTTCAATCACGTCCTTTTCAATCTTGCGGAACCGCCGCTGGAAATTCAGGAAGATCCATGTAACATGCCAGCAGGGTTTTGGATGTTTCTGCCGATTCGACAGAATCGTGAAACACGACTCAGTCCAACAGCAACCTCCCTTTCCTCAAGCAAACGTGTGATTTGACACAAAAGTGCCACTCCAGTGAGTTTGAGGCCATATGGGCGCTCTGTTGTAACAAGCATGCAATTAATCCTGAATTAGTCCACCCAATCTGCCACACGCTACAGTCTGACGAAGACTATGTGTGCACCCTGGGAAGCGGGCTGGAGAAGAGAGGAGAGCGTGTTAACGCTACGGTACACACACGGCTTCCAGGAAACATCAGAGCATCCGTTCCACATTTGCCTGACACCAGAGTGATCATTCCAGCTCCTGCCATCTCCAGAGATTCAGCACGGGAAGACACGACGATGAATAATTTAAACAAATGACAAAATCCATCCTGAGTAGGTGAGGATGGACTGCACGGAGGGATTACAAGGTTTCAGCAGAATATGATGGATTTGGACTGCTGCAGGATTTAGATAGTCTGGATTACAGTTTTAATATTTAGCTTTATAGTCATGATAAAAATTAATAAATAAATAAAAGCCGCTTTGGCATTCTAAAGGAGACTAAATCTGTTGTAGGTTGTTAAAGCTGGTGTGAGGATCTCAGGAGAGGATCTTTTGATATTCTATTGTACATCAAAGTAAGATTGTCTGAGACATCAAAAAAATAATCTTTTAAAAATCTAGAAATGTTGATTTCAAACATTTTTGAAAAACAAATGTTGATTTAATGACTAAAATGTCAAGTGGTGTAAATATAAAACAAATCTTGAATACAAGATTGAAGTGGTTTCAAACACATTTTTTTCAAGGTAAAAATATTTGCTAGTTACAAAACTCTGTTGTTTTGTTCTCACTTTCAGTGTGATTAATTTTCTTTCACAATAACAACAACACCATAGTCTTCTGTTTCTGCACAAACAGATGGTCAACAATAAATTAGTCACCATGAAATCAAAAAAGAATTTTGCAGTATTTATTATAAATGATTTATCTGTGCACATTCTTTTTTTTATGTAATGTGCCCGCATAATCTTTAATCAAAATAAATAACTTCCCTCCATCTTGCAGCGTATCTCTTTTCTTCTGACGTGTTTACTGGCGCAAGGGCGGGGCAACCTGTCACTCACATGAGGTCGACCAATAGCAAACAACAACCATTCAATCAATTCCAGATGGACAAAATCAAGTCCCGCCCTACATTTCTTCTTTCTTCAAGAATCTGTTTCACTTGGATATACGTCACAATAGGGAAGGAAATACTATCGCACCATCTGTTTCATGCCGTAAAAGAAACACCATGTGGGGTTCTTTTTACCATCCTACATGCAGCACTATCCAACCACATATATAACTTAAGTAGCTTTGAGAAAAACTCATCAATTTGTGGTTTACAGCAACAGCAGTTTTTAATGTTACATTTTTATTACCTTACTGCGAACGGAGGTAAACAACCACATTGCCGGCTCTCTCTCTTATGTAGCGCTGCTAAGTCTGATTCATTCTATTCTTTCTGTGCATCTTAACACAGTCCTATTTTTTCATACATTTTTTTCAAGTCCGATACATTTTAGTGAATTAGTTCATCCTATAATCTCATATGTAACTTTGTAAAGTCTGATTCATTCTAGTAAGTCAGTTAGTCCTAAATGTCCATCACTCATGTAATGAACAGATTACAAAAATGTTTTTTACATTTGGTCAATTTAATTCACCTACATGTATTTCAACCAGACAACGTGCAACATTTTAGACCTGCTAAAAATGTGCAATGAAAAACAATTCAATCTGTTCAGATCAATATACACTAATATAGATCTGCAAGCTTTTAAAGTCAGTTATATGTAAACGTAAAGTAATTGTGCTGTAAACTATATTCCTACATTAGGCCGCATTCAAATATCAAGGTAATTATTAAAGTCACCATGAAATGGCATTAGCAGACCATTTTTATGGTACATACTTCTATGTGAAAGAGTAAAATCAACAAGAAAAAAAAAAGTAGGACAGGATTTGGATATTTTCTTCCAGGGGATTGATTAAATGGTGAAAAGCTGACTCAATATGACAGGTGGTTGGAGGATGAAGGATTGCAAAGACAAACATTTTTTTTCTCTGGAATAACTCCCGCTGATTAATCATTCACAATAAGACCAGTGATGTGTACTAAGAAAGTAAATAGAGTCAATTTGATTTAATGTAGAAAAAGTAAATCAAATATGTTGGCCACAGTAAATCAAACTGACTGTTAAGGCTTTAAAACGTTTTTTTTTTTAAAGCTTTTTAAGTATTATTTTTTGTCTCTCATGATCATTATTAATCAAAGTTAATCATTATTAAAAAAACGTTACAATAAGCAATAAATCGTTATTGGCCGTGTCAATATTCCTCTTTCGATCCATCACCTTGTTGGCCAAGCTTGGGAAAACATTTAAAGCCACAGTATATTTCCAACTTGGCCACAACCACCATCTTTACTTTGTTTAACTTCTGTGTTTGTTTTGAAAAAGAGACCACTACTGTTGTGTCTAAGGAACCCATGAATCACAGAAAACCACAGCCATGCCACATACAGCACACTTTACATGCACATCCTGCACCAGTTATTGTGATACAGGCTCAGATACTCATGTATCTAATTACTAATTATTATATTCATTACACAAAAGTTTACTGGCACAAATCCATAAATCAATATGAAATGTTTTTTCCTTCCACCTTCGATTTTATCTATCTATCTATCTATCTATCTATCTATCTATCTATCTATCTATCTATCTATCTATCTATCTATCTATCTATCTATCTATCTATCTATCTATCTATCTATCTATCTATCTATCTATCTATCTATCTATCTTGCCTAACATCAGTAATGTTGCATGATTCTTTTGGGCTTTTTTCTCACTTAATCCACCAAATCTTACGCTTCTCCAAACTTAGGCCTTCACATGTGCTACTGGATCACCCAAAATTTGTTGTTTTTTTCCTCCCAGTATGTGTGTGTGCTCACAAAGCTTTGTCTTTCTAGACTTACCCAGAAGGCAGTGGGCCAAAGGTTGATTGCTGGCAGGGTGTGTCCACGCTTACAGTGTACTTGCATGGGTGCATTTCTGAAGCCCATGCTGCTTCAAGATCCCGTTAGGCTTCCCTGAAGGCTGCAAAACACACAGTGTGGAGACTCAGCAATAGTTCTGGTACTGGAGAGGCTTTAAATCAACAGATCTGGCCAAGCTAGCCAGCAGCAGAAAGCTAAAATATATGTGCTAAACGAGTCACAGCTAGTGGCAAGGTGCAACACATGCACCCTGTGAATACCTGCAAACACACAGTGACAGCTGAAGGCAAGTCATTTGTGAATGAACGTGAGACAGCAAGAGAGAAATTAGAGAAGTAAAGAGAACATGAGAAAGGGAAAAAGACAGAGAGAGTATAAAAGAAACAAAGAGAAAGAGCCTGGAAAATATTCTGTGTTAAAAAAAAAACATAATTTCCTGTGACTGGCTTTTCCAGTGCGGGGGAAGGGAAGAGTCGTTGTACCAAGGCTGACATCATGCCACGGCAGTGGTTCTCTTACTATATTACTGACTTATATACATGCACATCAGCGTTGAGGAGTTACTTTTAAACCGTTCCTTATCAAGCTACAAGCTACTCACAATTAAAGTTTTACATTTTGAAAAAGAGTAATAGAATGTTTGTTCAGAGTTATCTGGTCTTTAATAATGTTCTCAACATGTTATCATTAAAATTGTATTTATCGTTCGCAAAATAGTTTTTCTTTTTGAAACATTTTAGTTGGATGTTCATCTTAAGTTTTTTTAAACGTTCCCAGCTACCGATTGTTGGTTCCCAGAACGTTCTGTGAATGCTAGTTTTGTTCCCAAAACATGTATTTGTAATTGTTATAGGGGAACGTTTGTACAGGGAACGTTCAAAGGTTCTCTTAAGTTTAAAAAAAAGAGAGAACCTACAGAGAACGTTCTTATTTGGTTTCCCAAAAATAACCAAATGGAAACCATTTGGGAATATTAGGGGAACGGTCTATGTTTGCTGGTTACTTACTTGTTTGAGAACGTTCAGAAAACATTAAAAAGTAACGTCCCTGTACTGTTTGCAAAATGTTTAAAAAACTGGACCTTTTGGACCTAATGGGAAAGGTAGTAAAACTTCCTAAGAAAGGTTTTTTTTTTTTTTTTTTTGATGGGTCACTAATGGAGATCCTTATTTTTTGTACCAGATAAATACAGCTCAAGAGAGTATAATTTTCTTTTTAATGTAAAATTTATAATTTTCATTTTTAATATATAACTATTATCTTTGCAGATAGATAGATAGATAGATAGATAGATAGATAGATAGATAGATAGATAGATAGATAGATAGATAGATAGATAGATAGATATTCCTATAAATTAAGAAAAGTAATTGCACATCCTCCAAAAAGGTGCAAAAGTTGAGATATTCATGTGAAGCACAAATGATGTATCACAGTTTACACAGCAAGTTTTCGGCAGAAAATATAAAGTAGTATTGAGGCACGTCTTTGCAAGCACCGATAAATGGAGAACAAACAAACCAGATAGTATACGTATGTACGTACGTTTGTTTGTTTGTTACCGGAAGAATGTTTGCTCATAATTTTGAGAGAAACTTGCCAGAATGTTAGCCAAAGTCCTGAGAACATTCCCTGTAAGCTGAGTTAAAACTGAATGTACACTAAACAACTAATAAAAGTGGCAAAACACTAAGTTGAAAACAGGGAAATCAGCATTATTGTTGAAGATAGCTTGTTACTGTAAAATCTACACTATTTTTAAAGAAGCTGGGCAACCTAGTTAGCTTCCCAACACTGATGTAGACAGTTTATTAATCATATAGATGTTAAAATGAAAGCAAAATATTTTGTTCAAATTCTGAATTTATTAAATGTTCCTTTTGAGACACCTCGCTAAATATATACCCATCAATGGCTCATAAAGGTTTTATAGGCTTTTGTACAAAATAGCACATCACAGTACTACTTTATTTGCAGTATGCAATATGTAAATTGTGAAATAATGTGTAAATGTAAAATGGAGCGCAAACTGTAACACACACTGTCAATGATGCATTGGGCTTGACTTGTGACTGAGGAGATACCTGGAAGTGATATTAACATTTTTAAATTCATTTTTAATCAGGCAAGACATTTTAGATAAAACTGGATTAAAAATGCAAAATATGTTTTTGAGTGCACTATATGCCACTCGCTGAATAAAACAATAATGAGGTCATATGGCAAATAATGTAGCATACTTCTGCTTGAAACCTTTAACGTTACATAGTTATACCACATAGTGTTTAAAAATAAATAGTATATAGGATACAGTACCTCCACTGGGCAGTATATGCAGTGAGCAGGACTCAAGTTTTGACTTCCCTAAAGTCTCCCTGTGCATTGCACTTGCACTTAAATACCTTTTTTCCACTTGTGTGGCAATTGTACATAGTGAGCTGTGCACGTAAATGGATTTCCAGGCCTGCCGTGAGGGGACCGTTTCATAGTCCAGAAGGTTCCAATTTAATCACACAGAATGTATATTTTGTATGGGGGACATTCTCAACATGTCAGAGAAAAATGGCTGGTGTATATCTGTAAAATATATATAATTATAAGTCGCAAAAATCGTTTCAGACTGTTTCGTTTGCAAAAAGGGGTTAACAAAACATTTCACTGTCACAAGTGCAGGCTCCGAGCGTCTAGGGAGTGAAAGTTAATAAATGCTTTTCACAGCTTGTGTTTTGCCTTCCCGCTATACTTTGACTAGGCAGTCAGCATTCGCCTCAGCGGCCATAAATTACAGTGCGGTGTGTTTGCCCCGGGTCCTGATGGTTTATTTCAACCCTGTTCCTTCATGACAGATTTGACAATGTGGCTGTGAGATCCCCTCTGTTTCAGCTTTTTAGCCCCGTCAGATTGCGTGTGATTCTGTGTCAGAACATATGTGAAGCCATGGAGGAAATACTGTAGATTTTGTCAGGTGAGCACTTTAGCATTTGACTGAGTATGTGGCACAGTTGCACTCGCTAGTTTCCGTTTGCCCACCTAAAGTCTGTATGGCATTGATGTGTGTGTGTGCGTGTGTGCGAAAGAGGGAGCAGGAAAAATGATTTAGCCCCAGAGGAGACTCGCCGTATTATTTCAAGACTGCATTAGCCAGATTCTGCTAATGGAGCAGGACTATAACTCAGCAGTTTGAAAGAGCTGTTGCCCTGAAGCACAAGCATCCCTTTGACCCTAAATTTGAATACAGATTACAGTGTTGATGTGCAGTGACTGTACATAAATAGTGTTCACATGCAAACAAATATCGAGTACATGCAGGGCAGAAACAGATTCGCACTCTCTGTCATGAATACAAACATATATACACACTAATGTATGATGTAATGCATTGCATGTTGGGTTGTATGACCTTTTATATATATAGGGATCTTACATTTATCTATAAAACGGTAAAAGGGAAATTATACAGATATCTTTATGATATAAATATAATGATATCGTAAATAGTTAACGTTTTGTAGCTGTACATTTTGTAGATGTCCATATCATATGTTTCAGCATCTATCCAAACGTACAAAAAGTATGTTTTCTATCTTTGAAAAGTACGTATTACGTATTAACAATGAGACCAGGCTGGATTAAAAGGACTTTTCACTCTTTGTTTGAAGAATAGCCACAGAAGTGACTGTTGCAAAGCAAAGCAAATCTCTTGGCCGGATAGAGCCACCAGTTTCATCTTGGTTTAAGCTTTCTGTAATTAACTCAACAACAAATATTGTCCATAGATAAGAAGTGAAGGGACCAGAAGTCTTTTTCTGGTGCAGTCACTTACTTCAGCTGCTCCTCAAGGCAGAGTGGGAGGAAAGGAAAAGAGGCACAATGTGGCGACAGCGCGCTCCGGTCCACACCCGGGCTCAGACAATAGGGGAAGTCCTGCCCCATAATGTATTGTGTTTAATACAGAGCCAGGACGGGGAGAGGGAATTTGTCAATCTAGCTGTGTGCTGTAACAAGGTACACAAATCAAGCTTCGGCATCGAGCCAAACCTTTGGAGGGTTCTCATGTGAGAAGAAACCAGCGATTTTTCATCGTGTTGTACAGTTCTCAAAAACACAAAAACACTGCTTTAATGGGTTCGAACAATACTCTGTAAACAGGTGATTGCCATATGCACCAAATACCCATGACATTGCAGACGTTTATGATTTAGTACCATTTACAAACTCTGGTGGGGAAACGAATGTGGTGTAAACATGTAGACAATTGTGCACATTAAATCGGAAAAGCCTTGTCTTCATTATTTAGGCTAATGGGTTTGCAAGCAATGAGCACATTGTTTGTATTGCTTACTGTTTAATATAAAGGTGCTTTACTGAAAGAGAACTAAAACATTTTGTTCTGTTTATTTGGGAAAAGGTTAAAAACTATATATTTTTTTCTGTTTTGTTGTCAGTTAGTCATGCTGGTCCCAACATAAAGAATGTACATACAAAAGTTTTTTTTTTTTTTTTTTTTTTTGCATGTACTGTGTATTTGTGCTTCCTCATGTCATCATATATAATTAGTTGAGTTGATTTTTGGCACACAAAGTTACCATTAAGAAAAACAATAAATTGCAAATGCAACATTAGCCTACTTGAAATGTAAGGTTTTGGAATCAAGCTATTGTTTAAAAATCCATATTTTTTTTTACTATTAGTAAGTACATTTGGGGTCAGTAAGATGTTTGAATGTTTTTTTAAAGAAGTCTTTAATGCTCACTAATTTAGATTTGAATAAAAAAGACAATAAAAACATTAATACTGTTGAATATTATTACAATTTAAAATAACAATTCAAATAACTACTAAAATGTATTTATGTCTGATGGCAAAGCTGAATTTATTTCAGTATCACATGATCCTTCAGAAATCATTCTAAAATGCTGATTTGGTGCTCAAGAAACATTTCTTATTATTATCAATTTTGAAAAGAGTTAATTTTTTTGTGGATATATTTTTCAGGATTCTCTGATAAATAGAAAGCTCAAAAGAACAGCATTTATTTTAAATATTTAAATGTTCATTAAAGTTCCCCTAATACGCTATTTTAAAGTTCCTAATTTTACATGCAGGTTTACATGCATCCAAGGTCAAAAAACACTTTAATTTTCTCATAATATACAGTCTCAAAGAGTCTTAAAACAGGGTCTTGACATGTCGACAACACAAACCAAACTTCCAGTCTCAGCTAGAACTACAGTGAGGGCGGGTCAAAGTAAATGTCATTCGCGGACAGCCAATGAAGACTATAGGCTGGCATTATGCAAATTTGTTACATTGTTATGTAGGAATGTAACAGGATGGGAGACTGGAACTGCTGAAGACTCAGCAGGAGACAATAATTTGCATCTGTTGTGCACTTTTCTACTTTTTACATTCAAGAACATATACACACTGCATGAAAGGTAAATTATTTAGGACAGAACTTTAAGGTTCAAGTACCATTATTTAAAAAAAGGCCTCACAAAAAAATCTAAGCAAGTGCTATACACAAGTTTCATAAGGAATTGTGTACAAAAGGGATCTGTTACTTATTTTTTTATTTATTAATTATTTATTTTTTACAAATCCTTTCTTAAAAGATTAACATTTGCAGTGTCTTTTTCAGACATAATTTGAAAGTCGTTGTATAACGTTTTCAGCAAAAGGGAACACATCTGTTCTTTGCCATGCAATATGAGACCGTTCTATAATACAGCACAGACAGCAACATAAGCAAACTGGCAGTTGTTATTGCAAATGAATTATGACAGTATAACAGTGATTAATCAGGAGAGAATTCTTTTAATGCATGGCTTTACATATTCATCGCATAAATCACCACAAAAAAAGCCCTGCGCACATAACGAAGACAACGAATGAGGTGTTTCATGTTTTAATAGAAAGAAATAACAGCTTGTGGTTAACAAAAGCATAAAAGACATGAAAAATGACAGCCTGTTCAGGAGTACACAAGTGGTGATCTCACTCAGACGGTTTTGACAAAGTGACCAAACGAATGCACAAATAGAGGAAGACGTTTGAGCTTAGAGGTAGCTTCAAGTCTCAATATGAAGGAGAACATGGTCTCTGTGGGCTACATCAGGCAGGAGCGCGTGGGTGAGACTGTTTCATGCTTCTTGGACTATGTCATGCTTCCCATTTTCAGCCTGCCAGCATCTATGATCCCAGGCTACTGAGGGACCTTCACTCAAAGTGGTGGGCGACAACAGTGTAAAGAAGTGCATGGGATGAGATATGCAACAATGTACTGAAGGGGTTGTGTGAGAACTGACGATTACATCATTTTTTTGCATGCTTTATAGATGAAATGAACTAATTTAATAATTGATGATCTTTACAATGGAACTGAATCAACACTGAACTGACCTGAACTGCCGAAATGCATCATTTTCCTGTTATCACTGTAAAGCTGCTCTAAAACAAGCTCTGTATAAAGCGCTATAAATAAAGGTGACGAACTCTACAGTGATTGTGGGAAAGGATGCAATAACACTAACATTGTTTTGTTAGTTCTAACATCAAGAAGATTCGACTTAAAAAAAACAAAAATGGAAATAAAAGCATACTGTTGTTTTTAAAAGCCGAACTTGTGCATACACGCACAGAAAAACCAAATTGATGCATTTTCTTAAACATGTTATTGTCAGTGACAAAGGTTATAAAAATAATGTCATTTTGTATTTCTTTTGGGTTGTGGTAAAAGAAAGGAAAACAGCAAAGAAAAAACAACAGTCCTGGTGTTTGTCAAATTCAGCTCTGGTTAAACTGACATCCTTGATGATGAAAATGTCCCTTGAGGAGGGCCATATGCTTAGACTAGTCTTCTTTCCATTGTCAAAGTGAATTTGACCTTTTTAGATAATAACTTTGAACTAGACGTTGGAAATGTCTTTGTGAGTAGTTTTTAATTTGTGTTATTTTACTTTATTTATTTATTTCAAATTTTGTGCAAATGCCCGAACATCTTCAGCACACAACATGTGATGCTGGCATATTCCATGTGCCTGTTTCTTGTTATTTTTAATCTCGGGCTTTCTAAACAAGGGCCTAATGGACTTTTTAAATAACTGGGTGGCTCTCCATACAAAAGCATCTGGGAAAAGGAAGGAAGCATGGCTCAATGAGGGGAAGATGCGTATGTGTGTGTGTGTGTATGTTTCATTTGCATGGGAAAGGATTCAAGTAATAACAGACTGGACATTGCAGGGTCCTCAAACACATGTGGTCCAGTCTGCTTAAAAAAAACAATAAAAAAAAAACATCTGTGCACAAAAAGTGTGGTGTTACAAACTGTTACACATAACAAAAAGCCAGATTAGAAAAAAAAAAGAAAAAAAAATCTGATCCTGTTCAAACTAAACAGCTCCAAAGAGTCAAGTGTTTAGTATATATATATATATATATATATATATATATATATATATATATATATGTATATATATACACACTCACCTAAAGGATTATTAGGAACACCTGTTCAATTTCTCATTAATGCAATTATCTAATCAACCAATCACATGGCGGTTGCTTCTATGCATTTAGGGGTGTGGTCCTGGTCAAGACAATCTCCTGAACTCCAAACTGAATGTCAGAATGGGAAAGAAAGGTGATTTAAGCAATTTTGAGCGTGGCATGGTTGTTGGTGCCTCAGTTACTGGGATTTTCCCGCACAACCATTTCTAGGGTTTACAAAGAATGGTGTGAAAAGGGAAAAACATCCAGTATGCGCAGTCCTGTGGGCGAAAATGCCTTGTTGATGCTAGAGGTCAGAGGAGAATGGGCCGACTGATTCAAGCTGATAGAAGAGCAACTTTGACTGAAATAACCACTCGTTACAACCGAGGTATGCAGCAAAGCATTTGTGAAGCCACAACACGCACAACCTTGAGGCGGATGGGCTACAACAGCAGAAGACCCCACCGGGTACCACTCATCTCCACTACAAATAGGAAAAAGAGGCTACAATTTGCACGAGCTCACCAAAATTGGACAGTTGAAGACTGGAAAAATGTTGCCTGTGTAACCTGTTGTAACTCTGAAGGGGTCTAAATAAACTGATCAGGTTGAATGGGCACAGTATAGTTAATGTCTAAGTTCGGAAAGGAGGATTGAGACAGCAACCGACACAACTTGAGAAATTAAAGGAAATGTACTGTATTGGTACCAGTTTGTGAACACAGTTAATAAAACAAAAAAAAAATACAATCAGGCCTGTTGAGTATAACCAATCAAATAAATGGTTCCCCAAACACAGTTCCGAAAGTATTTTCCTTGTGTTGTTATTTCATTAAAGTCTGATCCTTCCAGGAAAGAAATATTGAAGTAGGAAAAAAATAGAAGCAGAAGTAGTCACGTGACAGAAAAAAAAAAAAAAGAATTTACTACCCGGGTAGTTTTAAACTCAGTTTCACTCAAAGTATCCAAAGTGTATGGTGTGTTGTATTCTCTTATCTGTTTGATGACAGATTAAGGATACTGAGCTCGCTCCAGAGAAAGATGCGTTGTGACATCAACTAGGCACTGTTGGCTCGCCATTCGCTCGTCCACGGTCAACTCAAGAAGCACACATCAACCGGAAACAAGAAGGAAGAAAAAAAAACAACCTGCATAATGCAGAGAACTTGTCACTCATTCACATTATCTGAATTGACAACAGATATAAATCACATGAAATTTCAGATCTTTTGCTTTTCTTTGTTCAATTGTATATTAACTTATTAACTTGGTTTACAAAGAAAATCCTGGAAGAATATACCCACTTAAATCAACATTAAACAGGGCAATGTCTGACATATTATTATTGTTATATGACTCAAAACCAAATGAAACTACTAAATGTCATATCCATATTCATCAAATCACTTACTCTGATTATTTTACAACAATATATCCCCAGAGTTAATTAACATCAAACCATCGTCAAATGGCTCGGTTTACACAAACCAATGCACATTAATTAGTATGTGACGCAGTTAATTTTAACATCACATTGGATTCAACTCCGATTGGGTTAATGACAAAACTATCCTTTATCTCTTCGTCACAACATGCATATTTGAATATTTACTCATCATCAGTTAGTTATCAATCATATTTCTTATCGTAAATCATTAATTGAACACATATGAATGATTACAGAGCAACAACAGAGTAACAAAACACTCACCGGAGTTCTTCGAAATAAAAGTATGAAAAGATGTTTCTTCCCCCCGGATTTCACTTGAAAAGAACTTAAAACTTTGTCTTCACACTATATTACTCTCTTTTATAATAATTACACTCTAAATCGTTTTTTTTTTCTCCGCTCTCTTTCTCGTTTTGCAAAAAATGGCATTTCTTTTCAGCTATTTTTTTTTTACTCATCACGGAGAAGCTTTTTTCTTCAAATTAAGAGTCTGTTTACTTCCTACATTTAAAGGGGTTACACCTGGTCTGATGAGTCTCGATTTCTGTTGAGACATTCAGATGGTAGAGTCAGAATTTGGCGTAAACAGAATGAGAACATGGATCCATCATGCCTTGTTACCACTGTGCAGGCTGGTGGTGGTGGTGTAATGGTGTGGGGGATGTTTTCTTGGCACACTTTAGGCCCCTTAGTGCCAATTGGGAATCGTTTAAATGCCACGGCCTACCTGAGCATTGTTTCTGACCATGTTTATCCCTTTATGACCACCATGTACCCATCCTCTGATGGCTACTTCCAGCAGGATAATGCACCATGTCACAAAGCTCGAATCATTTCAAATTGGTTTCTTGAACATGACAATGAGTTCACTGTACTAAAATGGCCCCCACAGTCACCAGATCTCAACCCAATAGAGCATCTTTGGGATGTGGTGGAACGGGAGCTTTGTGCCCTGGATGTGCATCCCACAAATCTCCATCAACTGCAAGATGCTATCCTACCAATATGGGCCAACATTTCTAAAGAATGCTTTCAGCACCTTGTTGAATCAATGCCACGTAGAATTAAGGCAGTTCTGAAGGCGAAAGGGGGTCAAACACAGTATTAGTATGGTGTTCCTAATAATCCTTTAGGTGAGTATGTATATATATATATATATTCTTTCATCATTTACTCTGTTCCAAACCTGTATGAATTTCTGTCTTCTGTTGAACACCAAAAAATATATTTTGAAGAATGTTGGTTACTAAACAGTTTAGGTTCCCATTGATTCCCATTGTATGGACAAAAAACATAATGGGAGTAAATGGGAACCAAAACTGTTTGGTTGCCAACATTCTTCAATATATCGTCTTTTGTGTTCCACAGAAGAAAGAAAGCCATACAGGTTAGGATAGAAATGTCATGAGAGTAAATGACGACAGAATGTTCATTTTGGGTGAATCCCTTTAACATTTTAGTGACATCTTCATTGCCAGAAAACATCCAGGCATAATAATCAAACTCCTGATATGTTTATTGATTATTCCATTTCTGTGAAAGTGAGGACACAAATTATAATAAAAGAACAGAATTGATACATGGTGGTCTGACTCAAAAAAAAAAAAAATTCAGTTTTTTTTTTTTTTTTTCAAATGTACAAGTTTCAATGGGAGTGTAAAAATACTGAATACGATTTTAAATGTGAATGAAATTTGAAACCAGCTTTATTGAAGATTCAAAATATGAATTGCCATGGATGAATAATCTAACAGCCAAGAGAGGTGTTAGGACACAACATTAATCCATTAAAAATCAATAAAATAATACTCAGTTACCGAATGTTGAAGGAATTGTAGCTTTTGGATTCATATTTGCTGAATAAACCATGACAGGGTGAAAAAGACACAGATATAAAGAGTCTTGTATCACATTAAACAAGGGGTTAAATTTGCGACAAGCACTGTAAACTTCACAGCAGTCCATCTGGTTGTCTATGCGTATTTGGGACAAGGCCTTATTGGCACAAATATGTTGCCATGGTCAACGTCATGATTCAAAATATATTTCATCACTCAATGCTGCAAATGACTAATCAGTATAACGTAATCTAGAGAGACATGTCACAATTAGCTGTATTCAACAGATAAAAATGACGAATAAATAATCAAAACATATCTTTACAGATATCTTTGACTACATCCTTTAAACTAGTTGGCTGACTCTAAAACTGGAGCTCAGTTTCCATTCCCACCCAAACAAAAACTTCAGGATGGCTTGTTTCAGCTGCCTGACTTTCAAAACACATCCAGTCGTGCTGATAGCACCACATGCAATGTCTAATACTGAGGCTTGGGTGGGCTTGGAGAACCAGCTAATGTATAAAATCACACGATCAAATGGGGTCACAATAATGCTTCTTCGAGACTCTAGATGTAATGGGAAATATCTGACACAGAATAAATATTTTAAAAACTCATTTATAACAATATTTACAACATCTTTCAATGTCCCTGAAAATGTGTTCTGGTCAATAAACACTGGTCAAACAGCCAGTGATACTAACAGTCCTCCAAGGCATTGAGCAGAGTTTTTGCATTACTTTGAACTTGCACCTTGTTGGTTTTGAGAAGAACAGTCTAAAAGAAAGCACAAAATGAATTAAAACCATTCTTTGAAGCAGTTTTGGTAAACAAACAGTATAAACAACTGCTGTACTTTTTCAGTAACAATTTACAAAAACGTCATATTTGAAATTATGCAGAATACAATATGTTGACAGAAGAATTCCTGTTCTTTTTTACAGTGTTAAAAATTATGTGATGACCTGAGGAATAAAAAAAAAAAAAAAAAAAGGATTTGCCAAGAGCTATACATTAATTAATTTCAGCTGTTCTGTGGCTTTCAATTGTGCACATTGAGAGGCTGGTTTAACTTTTAAATGAAAGCATTTTCTTTTTTTCATAAGTCATGATACATAATAGGCTACAGCATGTAAGGGTTTAAACTTTAGAAATTACTTGTTCCTGCTTTTATTATCATGGTCAGAAAACCTGCTAGTCAGACAGTGCTGCTCTGTTCACCTAATCATCTCTGTAGTCTGATTATGGATAAACACCCCCCTCTACAGGGTATTTCAGAGATAAAAAAAACGATTTCAACAGAAACTAAGCATGTAGCCTAGTAATAATGATTTAACATTAACATTCAATTCACAAAAAAATAATATATTTTGTGAATGAACTTAATTAAGTTATATACATAACATTATAGCCTATCATTATGTTTCAAAATATCAATAATATTGCAAATAATGTATGGCTATAACTTTTTTAAAGTGGGTGATGATCTGGGAAGATTAGGACAGTGAGAACAGTGTGTATTATTTACTGATAAATTGTATAAACAGTAGATGACTGATTTTATAATCTTAGTCAAAGCTGAATGACCATATGAGAAAATGGATGGATTTAGGCAAGTATGTAAACTATAGGCCTATTAAAAAAAAAGGCCCAGAGCTAGAAAAACTTACAATGCAGTAAAATGTAAAACAGTTACATAAATGATTTCTTCAGTACTCTACTCTAGAAAAACGGTTCTAAATGGTACCAAACTAGGGTTCGTCGGCTTGTAACAATATAGCAGAACCCTTTTTGGTGCTAAATAGAACTCTTTTTAAAAGGTTCCACAAAGAACCATGCTCTGAAAGTGCTATATAGGACCTTAATGGTGTTATACATAATCTTTTCAATTATATTTATTTTCATTAATATTAGTATATTAGTATCTTCATATTGTTAATATTACTATTATTACTATTATTTTTTATAAATTATTTGTAAGCATCTGAAATGCACAATTGAGTTTAGAGTTACATTGTGTCTCTTCCATTTGATTATGTAAAAACAATTATGTTAATGAAGGCCCAAATGAGCAAAAATTGACATTATGAGCCCTTTACCATGTTAAAAGGAAAAAGTGATATAAAATCATGGTATAGCTTTAATGTTTTTGTGACTAGGTATGTTTAGGCATAAAGTCATAATAAAAAAAAATCAAACAATATGGATCATAAATTCCATATCTCTGTTACTTACTTTGTGGAGAAGAGAAGATGAGTATCCTAGAGCTGCTCACACTTACATGTTCTGTTAAACTAAAAAGAGAAAAATACATGATTTTTAGGAAATGATTGTTACAATTTTGTTACAAAATTATTACAAAGTTATAATTTATAGACATTTTAAGAAAGAAATCATTTACCTGTTGAGAGTATGTTGACAGTCTGTGTAGTTGTATAGCTGAGCTCCAGAAAATCAGTAATGAGGTGGCTTTGACAGTTACAGATAAAAAAAAAAAAAAAAAAAAAAAAAAACCGGGAATAAAGAACCCTAAACTCTAAAACAAAGAACCATTTCACCATATAAAGGGTTCTTCAGGATGATACGGTACTAAATATAACTGTTACTACGTGTAAATAACCTTTAAAGAACTATCTTTTTTTAAGCCAGGTTCACACTCCGTTTGCAGTGCGTATGCAGTAGGTCTAGGCCTATTTGTAGTATGCAGTGCAGAGGCAGAAAAAGCTCACTGTGCTTTCACATGACATGTTTGCAGTTCGCAACTGATCCGTGGCTGTATAACACAAACTGAGGCTGTAACCATCGCTGCGTCCCAATTCGCTCATTTCTACTACTGTGAAGAAACTTTGAGTGTGTAGCAGAATAGTAGGCAAGCTTTGTGACATACTGGGCATTTCTAAATACCAAGTATGCAAAGTTCAGACTTGCGTCCTTACTTCGGACTTGCCAAGTTCGACTCAGGAGAACGGACTCCGCAAGTCCTAATTCTGCAAATGGTACAGCAGCATAATTGATAGCTTCACTCAGCTTTCTCTGGCTACTCGGTTATCTCTGAATACACTGTAAGAAAAGTCCATAAAAAAGGGCCCTACACTGTAAAAAAAAAGTTTCTACCTTAAATTGTAAAGTACAATCAACTTGAATGTTTATGTCATTTCAAATTAAATTGACTTAAAAAATTAGTTAATCTTGTATGACATAAAAAAAGTAGAAAAAGGCTTAACTTGTTTTGATGAGTTAATGCAATGTAAAAACATTTGTTGTCATAACTTATTGATCATATAATTCTTTTTACAGAGTATATTTTAGGCAACAATAAAACAGTATATGTTATAAAACGTCTTGGGGAGGGACACAGTGTCACGGAACGAGACACTGTGATTCCATTGCTATGGGAACGACGGTGTGACAATGTCTGAAGCCTTTATACCATCACGCCAATATTATTGGCCAATAGCGCTTAGCACCACCCCAAGAATACGTATTCATATTAGTGTGCTGCACGCTATTTCCATGATGAAGGAAGCACTATTCAAAATATGGGAAGGCCGGCATCGCAGTGTTTCGTTCCCTACTCAGGGAACAAAGGTTACATTCATAACCGAGACGTTCCATTTCAAAGGTCTCTCAACACTGTGATTCCGTCGCTATGGGAATGATATACCATAATGCCTTCACTGACCTGAGAATAGCTGGAAGACCGTGGAAAGTGTCCGCTCAAGCAGATAAGACCTGGGAGCCAGGAGCCATCCTCACATCCTGATCGTAGAACCTGATAAAGGTGTTCGGAAAGAACCATCCTGCTGCAACACAAATATCCACTAAAGAAGAGTCTCTGAAAAGAGCCTGAAAAGAAGCCATTCCTCTAGTGGAATGAGCCCGCACACCTAGGCGAAGCCAAACCACATACCTCATAGGCCGCCCAAATAGCCTTAATCACCCAAATGAGACATTCTCTGTTTGGTGACAGCAGCTCATCTGTTTTTACCACCAAAACACACAAACAATTGCTCCGATCTACCACTAGGCTGAGCGGTCGACATAGATCTGCCGCCCTCACATGGGCAGAGGCCGAGAGGCCGCGAATCATTCCCAGTCTTCAAGTCAGGAGGGGAAAAAGCCTCCAAAACCACTTGCTGGGAACGAAAAGGGGTTGACACAACCTTAGAAACATACTCTGGCCTAGGTCGCATCAAGACTTTAACCACCCCCGGGGCAAAGACCATGCAGGAAGGGCTGATAGAAAGAGCCTGCAGGTCCCCTATTCTCTTAAGAGAGGAAAGAGCCACCAAAAGAACTGCCTTAAGAGTCAAAAACTT
Source organism: Rutilus rutilus (assembly GCF_951802725.1). Lineage (NCBI taxonomy): Eukaryota > Metazoa > Chordata > Actinopteri > Cypriniformes > Leuciscidae > Rutilus > Rutilus rutilus. Next base: position 7,107,890 of record NC_140210.1, on the reverse strand, counting down.
TTCTGACAAAGATTCTAATGGTTCGAATGGATGTTCTGCCAGACCTTCCATAACAATAGCTAAATCCAAGAGGGAACACATATTCACCCTCCCCGGGGGAAAACAGGAACGCCCTCCCCAGGCTTTAGCCTCTTAAAGGACCTCACTATTGAATAGTCAGTCAATACGTTAGGATACAATAGCTACAATACTCTAGGAGGCTACAATGGTAAAGTTAAATAGCTTTATTATATAAAGTCATTAAACTTACTTGATAAAAAGGGGTGGATCAAAAATACACCATTTGAACCATTTTGGTAACCATTTTTTTTATATACTGTACAATAAAGAATAAAGAAATAGAACCGTGAAGGACATTCTATTTCTAGTAGGGAAATAATCATTTCGAACTATTTACAAATAATATTTGCATTAATTTGCATTCAAATATGTACATATGAATTAGGCCTACTTTTATTTGTATGCCTATTTCAAAAATGTCTCATCACACTAAGTTATGAACTAGCTAAACATTAATCACGTAAATGCATATTTTCAATTCAAAACGGCCTTGTCCCCCTCAATGTACACTGGCGTTCAAAAGTTAGAGATAGGTATGATTTTTAACGTTTTTAAAAGAAGTCTCTTATGCTCACCAAGGTCGCATTTATTTGATTAAAAAACAACAACAACAACAACAACAAAAACAGTTTAAAATAACTATTATCTATTTGAATATATTTTAAAATGTAGCCTAATTTATTCCTGTGATCAAAGCTGAATCTTCAGCATGACGACTAAGTGTCCCATGGTCCTTTAGAAATCATTCTAATATGCTAATTTGATGCTAAAAAAACCATACTTTATTATTATCAACGTTTAGAACAGTTGTGGATTTCTTTTCAGGATTCTTTGATGAATAGAAAGTTATATTTCATTTATTTGGATTAGAATCTTTTGTAACATAATAAATGTCTTTACTGTAACTTTTTTTTTTAATCAATTTAATGGATCCTTGCTGAATAATGTTACAAAAGCTTTCTATTTCAGATCAATGCTGTTCTTTTGAACTTTCTATTCCTCAAATAGAAAAAAAAAATGCACATAACCATTTTCAACATTGATAATATTAGGCTACTTTGAGACCAGCAAAATCTGCACAGAACCGATCACTGGTGATCACCGCGAGATGCATGCCGGTTAGAAATGTGTCCGAGCCTTCCTCTGATGTCATGCTGACGTATTGTCAAAAAACTCTCGCGACGGCGAGGCGGACGTGTCAGATTCTGTAGTCAGGCGCAGTTGCTCTCCACCGACTGCTGATCGAAAGCATGATGGGAAACGACTTGCTGACAACACAGCTTTATGCTCATTGGTTTAAACAACCGTGATTGTTCTCTTTTAAAATGTTTGATAACTCTGATATCATGTTTTTATGTTTAAAAATGTTTATGAATATTTCCTTTACATATTTCCTTTATACTCTGTCAGTGCGATCTCTATATGGGTTATGTGATTGTTTATATATATAATGGAAATAAATAACAGTACTTTTGTGTCTTGTTCATTATATTTATTTTCATATAAAAGCAAGAGAACTTAAATTACATTCATTTTATTAGCAATACTATGCATGAGTGTAAATCGCGCAATATCCACCTTTGACATCGCAGGTATCTGATCCATTATTTCTATAGGTTATACAAAAAAAGACAAAAGAGGACAAAATAAATAGGCTGAATAAGCTGATCTATAGCATGTAAAATGGTGGTAGCCTAGTCTATGAACGGTACACCCCCCTAAGCTCACAGAAATGGTTAGACCCAAGTCTTCAGCAGCCAATGACACTGACCTGTTCAAACTGATTTTTAACGTTTCACACATATTTTACATGTATTTAATGCATCTCACGTGTTAAATACGCGTTGAATAGGCATATTTAACGCGCTGATTTGTCACGCGTATTCAACGTGTATTTAACACGTAAAATACGCGTTGTTGACGTGTTAAAATTCACTGGCGCTCTTGGCTTTCCACATGGGACACATGGGACACTTCTAAACGCACCTCGTCGCGGCTGGTGTAAACATAAGCATTTATGTTAGAGTGGCTGCGATCAGCTCTCGTGGCCGTGTCGCAGCCTAACGCGCCGCAGACGTGTGCAGTGTAAATAAGGGGTAAAAATAAACTATAATAAGATAGTTTACAAGTAGTATTAGTAGGCTATAACTACAAATAATTATTTTCCCTAATAAATTTCCAGTCCACTTTGACTGTACAATAAACCTCACGATATGATTATTTTTCATGTAGGCTATTGAAACTGAGAAATTAAACCGTTTCGGGGGATGAAACGAAACTACTGTGATATCCAGGAAATGAAACTAAGCAAGTAGCCTACATAAACACTCTAGGATTCACTTTACCGGTAAAGAGCAGCATCACTCTGAGACAATCATTTCGAGGAGTGCGCGAACATACAGCGCCAGACATATCGACTTGAAGTAGCCTATTTCTCTTTTTTTTATTTAGATATTTCCGTCGTTGGTTGAGGATGGAGAAAATTAGTTATACATTCAGTCAGCAATATGAGGAAAAAATCCGCCCTTGCATCGACACTATCGACAATTTACGGTCTTTGGGAGTCGAAAAGGACCTGGCGTTGCCTGCCATCGCCGTCATTGGAGACCAAAGCTCAGGAAAGAGTTCTGTTCTGGAGGCGCTGTCAGGAGTAGCGTTACCCAGGGGTAGTGGTAAGGACTGTAGGGAAATATATGATATATATAAATATAAACTAAAACAGAAATAAATAAAGTATAACTTATGTGATTAACTATCCTTAGCAACGAATATGGCACAGTGATGGTATACCGGGATATCTTTCTTTTTTTTTTTTCATATTCATATAGAGCGCGGGGTACAGCGTAAGACGGGGCTAGTTGTAACACACTTGTTTTAAATACTTCCACACATGCTAGCATGACGAAACTTGGTGTATTTACTAATTGCCATATTAACACTATAGAAAAAATTGCGCCAAAATTAAAAAAATTTTGGAAGATATCCATAGACATTAATTAAACCATAGCAAAAGTAAATTTCTTACTTAAGTTAATTTTTCATCTCTATTTTTTTGTGTTTATTTAAAATTAGACAAATCTGATATTATTTTAATCTCCAATAGCCTATGTTATAACAGTTAATGCTTCGCTAACTAGCAGAAGACACCAGCCGGGTTTAAATCCCAGTTGTGCAGGCGGGGCATGTTGTCACACTGCGTTACAATGTGCCCCTATTAGAAATATGCTATTATATTCTATACTTTTATTAATTCTATTGAGAAAACATGAGAAAAAGGTGAATAAAGACTGAGAGTCAATGTTCAGAAATGTATTTGTTTCGAACTATGTTGTATAGCTGTTTTCCTGTGTTCGTAGTCAAAACTCAAAAATTTGTTTATATTTAATTATTAAACAATGCCATTATTTTATATGAAAAAATTAATAATTGAATTTTATTTAGAAAATATTTTAGTTTGTTTTGTATATTTTTTTATTAGATCAGATAAAAACATTTTAAGCTGTAATATGGTCATGTTACAATGTGCCCCTCACATGTTACAATGTACCCCACCTATGGGGCATGTTGTCACATTTCACTTCCATTCTTTCTGGGTATATCAAGAAAAAAAGATATACTGTATTAATAAAACAAAACCACATAATTGTAATGTCACAAATCAGACTGGTTATTTTAAACACTCAGGGAAGGGTTAACTAACCCAAACAGAACTGTGGAACCTTTCACAAATCAGAATGGTTAATTTAAACACCCAGGAAAGGGTTAACTGACCCAAACTGAACTGTGGAACCTTTCACAAATCAGAATGATTATTTTAAACACTCAGGGAAGGGTTATCTGTCCCAAACTGAACTGTGGAACCTTTCACAAATCAGAATGGTTAATTTAAACCCTCATGGAAGGGTTAACTGACCCAAACTGCACAGTGGAACCTTTCACAAATCACAATGGTTAATTTAAACACTCAGGGAAGGGTTAACTGACCCAATCTGAACTGTGGAACCTTTCACAAATCAGAATGGTTAATTTAAACACCCAGGGAAGGGTTAACTGATCCAATCTGAACTGTGGAACCTTTCACAAATCAGAATGGTTCATTTAAACCCTCAGGGAAGGGTTAACTGACCCAAACAGCACTGTGGAACCTTTCACAAATCAGAATGGTTATTTTAAAACCTCAGTGAAGGGTTAACTGACCCAAACAGAACTGTGGAACTTTTCACAAATCGGAATGCTTAATTTAAACACTCAGGGACGGGTTAACTGTCCCAAACAGAACTGTGGAACCTTTCACAAATCAGAATGCTTAATTTAAAGACTCAAGGATGGGTTAACTGTCCCAAACTGAACTGTGGAACCTTTCACAAATCAGAATGGTTAACTGACCCAAAGTGCACTGTGGAACCTTTCACAAATCAGAATGGTTATTTTAAACACACGGTGAAGGGTTAACTGACCCAAACTGAACTGTGGAACCTTTCACAAATCAGAATGGTTAATTTAAACACCCAGGGAAGGGTTAACTGTCCCAAAGTGCACTGTGGAACCTTTTACAAATCAGAATGGTTCATTTAAACCCTCAGGGAAGGGTTAACTGTCCCAAAGTGCACTGTGGAACCTTTCACAAATCAGAATGGTTAATTTAAACACTCAGGGAAGGGTTAACTGTCCCAAAGTGCACTGTGGAACCTTTCACAAATCAGAATGGTTAACGGACCCAAACTGCACTGTGGAACCTTTCACAAATCACAATGGTTAATTTAAACACTCAGGGAAGGGTTAACTGACCCAATCTGACCTGTGGAACCTTTCACAAATCAGAATGGTTAATTTAAACACCCAGGGAAGGGTTAACTGACCCAATCTGAACTGTGGAACCTTTCACAAATCAGAATGGTTAATTTCAACACCCAGGGACGGGTTAACTGACCCAAACAGAACTGTGGAACCTTTCACCATTCAGAATGGTTATTTTAAAACCTCAGGGAAGGGTTAACTGACACAAACAGAACTGTGGAACCTTTCACAAATCAGAATGGTTAATTTAAACACTCAGGGAAGGGTTAACTGATCCAAAGTGCACTGTGGAACCTTTCACAAATCAGAATGGTTAATTTAGATCCGAAGATGGCGGCGCGAGTACATCGCGAGGCTCGCGGTCTCTCCAGATTCTGTAATTTAGCAGTATTTTTCTTGCTCATTTCGGGTCTGTTCGTCCAGAACAGTTGTGCCTTAACATCGTACACCCAAGGTGAGCTTTTGGATATTGGTTTGCGAATTTCCGACAGTTTTATGGACAACCTTCGACTCCTTCCTGAGATCGCCAGATCACCCGAGGCTATGCACTCTGCCCGGCCGGGCGGAAGTGCTCGCAGGCGCCGGCGAGATCGTAAACAAAGGCGGGGGAAGCGCGGAGGACTAAGAGCTAAGCTAAAGCTAACACCACACCGGCTCTCTTTACCCAGCATTTTCCTTGCCAATGTACGGTCGCTGTTGAACAAAATGGAGGAGATTCGACTCAACATCACATACAGCAAGAGACTTTTGAACTGTAATGTTCTAATTTTCACGGAAACATGGTTAAACAGCGGAATACCGGACAACGCTATTGAGCTAGCGGGACGCCATACATTCCGGGCGGATAGAACATTACATGGCTCCGGTAAGACCAGAGGTGGTGGATTGTGCATTTACATTAACAAAGCTTGGTGCACAAACTCTGCTATTGTTGGGAGACATTGTTCAGCTAACCTTGAGTTTCTCATGGTTAAATGTAGACCGTTTTATCTACCGCGGGAGTTCACTTCCACTATTATAACTGCAGCCTATATTCCCCCGGATGCTGATGCCAAGTTTGCTATGAAAGAACTTCACGCAGCCATCAGTAAACAACAGACCGTTCACCCGGAAGCTGCGTTTATTGTTGCGGGTGATTTTAATCATTCAAACTTAAAGTCAGTGCTACCGAAATTTCACCAGCATGTTTCCTGTCACACCAGAGGAAACAAAACCTTAGACCATGTTTACACAAACATGGCTGAAGCTTACGTCGCGACACCCCTCCCCCACTTGGGACAGTCAGATCACCTTTCTTTGTTCCTCACCCCCAAATATGCACCTCTGATCAATCGCGTGAAGCCATCAGTGAAGACCATCAAGGTGTGGCCTGCGGGGGCAGATTTCTCACTCCAGGAAAGGTTTCTACACACAGACTGGAGTATGTTTGCTTCTCAAGCCACCAGTGGCTCTCACACGGACATTGACTGCTACACCTCCTCTGTACTGGATTATATTAATACCACCATTGACAGTGTTACAACCCAGAAGCAGATCACCACATACCCAAATCAGAAGCCATGGATGAACAGGGAAGTGCGACTCCTATTGAAGACACGCAATACTGCCTTCAGATCAGGAGATGCACAAGCCTATAGCACATCCAGAGCAAATCTGAAAAGGGGCATCAAAGAGGCCAAGCACTGCTACAAGCTTAAGATAGAGGGACACTTTTCCAACGCTGACCCTCGGCGCATGTGGCAGGGCATTCAGGCCATCAGTGACTACAAACCCTCTCACTCCACCCCCGCAGCCACTGATGTCAACTTCCTGAACGAGCTAAATGACTTTTATGCTCGCTTTGAAAGAGACAACAGAGAAACTGCCACCAAGCTCAAATCCTCAGCTGACCACCCACCGATCACACTCTCCTCCACAGATGTCTGCAATGCACTGAGCAGGATCAGCGCGCACAAGGCTGCTGGACCAGACAACATCCCTGGACGCGTACTCAGGGCATGTGCGGAGCAGCTCGCTGGGGTTTTTACAGACATTTTCAACCTGTCTCTTGCCCAAGCAACTGTACCAACATGCTTTAAATGCACTTCCATTGTGCCAGTGCCAAAACACTCCAGCCCGAAGTGCCTTAATGACTACCGCCCTGTAGCACTCACACCCATCGTAATGAAGTGCTTTGAGCGGCTGGTCCTGGCACACCTAAAAGACTCTCTACCATCCACATTGGACTCACACCAGTTTGCCTACCGTAGCAATAGGAGCACAGAGGATGCAGTCTCCATGGCACTGCACTCTGTGCTCACACATCTGGACAATAAGAACACTTATGCACGCATGCTGTTTGTTGACTTCAGCTCAGCATTCAACACTGTCATCCCAACTAAGTTAATAGCCAAACTTGGAGACCTGGGCTTCAACACCTCCATGTGCAACTGGATTTTGGACTTCTTGACCAACAGACCCCAGAATGTTCGATCAGGCTCCAACTGCTCCACATCCATCACACTCAACACTGGTGTACCACAGGGCTGTGTGCTAAGCCCGTTCCTCTACTCCCTCTTCACCTCCGACTGCAAGCCTGTGTACGGATCTAATTCCATCGTCAAGTTTGCGGACGACACTACGGTGATTGGTCTCATCAGCAACAACGATGAGACTGCCTATAGGGAGGAGATCAAGCACCTGGCCACATGGTGCACCGAAAATAACCAGCTCCTCAACACCACCAAAACGAAGGAGCTCATCGTGGACTTCAGGAAAGTGTCAAGAGGCACACACGACACCATCTACATCAATGGAATGGCTGTTGAGCGTGTCTCCAGTTTCAAGTTCCTGGGGACCCACATCTCGGCGGACATGACCTGGACAACCAACACCTCCAGCCTGGTCAAGAAGGCTCACCAGCGCCTCTTCTTCCTGAGGACACTGAGGAAGAATCAGCTTTCCTCCACTATCCTGGTGAACTTCTATCGCTGTGCAATAGAAAGCATCCTGACCAACTGTGCTACAGTGTGGTATGGGAGCTGTTCTGTTGCAGAGCGCAAGGCACTGCAGCGGGTGGTGAAAACCGCCCAGCGCATCACTGGGACTCCACTACCTGCCATCGAGCACATCCAGAGGAAACGCTGTCTGCATCGAGCTCGCAGCATCCTTAAGGACTCCTCTCACCCAGCCCACAGACTGTTTTCTCTCCTGCCTTCCGGCAGGCGTTTCAGGTGCCTCCGGACCAGGACCAGCAGACTAAAGAACAGTTTTTTCCCCAGAGCTGTCTCTTTATTAAACTCTAACCCTCATTGATCCCACTCCCCTCATATACTGATTGACTCTCCTCTCCCTCCTCACACCTGCCTCCATTTTGTTATTTGCAATACTATAATGTTCATTTGCACTGCTGACTGTTATTACAGTAACAACTGTTTACATATGCATCTTGCACTACTACCTTGACTGGAATATGCTCATTTGCACTGCCGACTGTTTATTTACAGTACCGACTGTTATATATACATTGCAATATCGTACCTTAACTGTAATATGCAATTACTTTCCACTGCACTCACTCGGATAGCTTCTGTCCAAACTTTATTTGCACTACTTTAAATCCATTGTTATACTGCTCATTAGCCTAACTTATACATATATCTATTTGTAAAATTCTGTTTATAGTAATATCCATCTGTATATTATGCTCACATTCTGTTTATAGTAACAGCCATCTGTATATATATTCATAGTACATATCTATCTGTAAAATTATGTTTATAGTAACAGCCATCTGTATATTATATTCAGTACATATCTATCTGTAAACATTCTGTTTATAGTAATAGCCATCTGTATATTATTATATTCAGTACATATCTAGCTGTAAATTCTGTTCACAGTAATAGTTATCTGTATATTATATTCATAGGACAATCTATCTGTAAATTTTTGTTTATAATAGTATTCAACTCTATATTTATTCAGTACATATCCATGTTCTGCACTTATGAACCACTGTATATCCTGCACTTGCTGCTATTGCACTTCTGGTTAGACCTAAACTGCATTTCGTTGCCTTGTACCTGTACTTGTGTAATGACAATAAAGTTGAATCTAATCTAATCTAATCTATACACTCAGGGAAGGGTTAACTGACCCAAACTGCACTGTGAAAGTTTTCACAAATCAAGCTCAATATAAAACAAGTGTTTTTGTAATCCAGCGGTCTGTGTTTATTATAAATTGATGTTAAACGTGAAGAACGGCTATTTACCAAATTCCTGTCTAGCGGACTTGCCAACCGGTTTACAGACAAGAGATTTGCTGTGAAAAAATTCACAAATCAAGCAGGTCAAGATGAAACTGGGTTCATTCTTCTAAGTGACCGACTTTTGGAGTTATACGCAATTTAAAAATAAAAGTCAGTATAAAAAAATACATGTATTTCGGACCGGAGGACCGCGTCACACGAATTCACAAATCATGAATAACGAAATGAGATATTATTTGCATGTCTACGACATCACACGGCGGGACAATAGCCAAAAGAATACAGAATATCAAACCGCAAAACTATCTTTACTCCGGTGACTCACCGAACATCTTTTAGTTGGGCTAGTGCCTATTACCAACACAATCCAATCTTAAGTTAATTAATACATCGTTCGACCAGACATATAAATATTAAATGTGTTTGCGCACCTGACATCAGGAAGCAACATAATAGGTGAAGTCAGGTAAAGTGGGACACTTTTTCGTAAATTGCATTTTAAACAACCTAAATCAATGTGTTTTGTTTAAATAGATTGTAATGAAGGCCACTATGGTGAAATTTTCCCAATTTATGTATTTATTAACAAACTGTTCATCTTTAAACACCATCTGACACCCTCTTCAGCAAACTGGAAGCAATCAGGTTGAGTGGGACACTTTGTTAGGGAAAGTGGGACACTATTTTATGGTTAAAATGAACATGAGAAATACAACCCCAATTCCAATGAAGTTGGGACGTTGTGTAAAACGTAAATAAAACCAGAATACATGCATTGAAAATGTGTGGCGCATTATCAAGCGTAAAATACAACAACGGAGACCTTCAATTAATGAATACTTGGAAGGATTTAAAAAAAAATGCATTTCTGGAAATAATGCAAAAATTGTAACACTGTAAACTTCACTCTACATTCAATGAATGGATCTTTCATTAAGCCTACATCCTTTTACCACCTTTTAAAAACTTCAGTGAACACATCCAAGACAGATGAAGTCATCGTCATCCATAAGTCCGTTGAGCTCTCCGCAGGACTCATGATACCACCATTGGCAGTAGCAGCAAGCCACCCATTCCTCATTGGCCTTTGGGTCGCTTGCATCCCCATAGACCCCCTTGCAACCAGTACAGGGGTCACTTCCCTGAACTGTTTGCAGGGGAGGAACGGCAGCTTTTTGGGGGCGGACACCAGCAGGCTTACGCACTTTGGGTGTTTTTGGTTTCTTTTTGTCTGCTTTGGCCTGGACAAAGTTGAATTTTTCCTGGCTTGTTAGGTGGTAGCTGGGTGGCCTCGCCATCATCCTCTTCTTTCCCCTCTCTCTTGTAGGTACTTCAATAAGGTCTGAGAACCTTACAGTGGAAGCCCACTCAGCTGTTGAAGTGCTGGGTAGAGAGGGTGGCCCAGTTGTGAGGGTGGAGGCATGGGGGGCTGGCCCAGTTGTGAGGGTGGAGACATGGGGGGCTGGCCCAGTTGTGAGGGTGGAGGCATGGGGGGCTGGCCCAGTTGTGAGGGTGGAGATATGCACGCGCGTCCTCATCCGGCTGGCCGGTTACCACCACTTCTTCTACACCAAAATAAATGTCCTCCTCTGACAACAGAAGGGTTTCTGATCACCCTTTCAGTGACACATTATTATTACTTATAACTTTAAAATGTTATCTTCTTGTTCATGAAATGGCTGCACTGGGTTTGCTAGCATTAGCCCTAAAACTGTCCCACTCAACCTGTAATGCACTGTCCCACTCAACCTAACACTGTCAGGTTGAGTGGGACAGTGCTGTGAATCTAATTTTCACTAAATATTTTACACACATGACGACAGGAGGGTGACGGCGGTGTGTAAATCGAGTTACCCCTCCCACTTCTGCTAGTTTTACTGGGATATATTATCCCATGCGAATTGGCCATTACTATTACAGACGTCCTGTGGTAAAATTACATTACTCCATCTACCCTTGTAAAGCTAATCCCGTCCGAATAGGGCTTAAGGCTAAAACTATGTCTGTCCTCTACCATTTTGTACAGGAATTGTTACACGATGCCCTCTTGAGATCAAGATGATAAGAACTAAGGGCGAGGACAAATGGCATGGGAGAATCAGTTACCAGAACTATGAGGAAGACATTGATGACCCAGCAGAAGTGGAGAAAAAGATTCGTGAAGGTATAAAATGCTTGCTTGAATGTATCCAGAGGTCTCTCTAAGTCAGCATTTCAACAATATCTTATTATTTTTGTAGCCCAAGATGAGATGGCTGGAGTAGGTGTTGGTATTAGTGATGAACTCATCAGTCTGCAGATCCATTCTGCCAATGTTCCTGACCTCACTCTCATTGACCTCCCCGGGATTGCACGAGTGGCAGTCAAAGGTCAGCCTGAAAATATTGGAGATCAGGTAAATTTAACTGTCTCATAATGTTCTTTTTGTAGTCTATGATTTGTTTTGTTTTTTTACTTCACTATATTTTTCATATTATATTTTGTTGGAAAGAACATTGTGATATAATGGTCTGTTTAAAGACACAGGAACATTAATGAAATGCATTTCCAGATTAAGAGACTGATCAGGAAGTTTGTTACGAAGCAAGAAACAATCAACCTGGTTGTGGTGCCATGCAATGTTGACATCGCGACCACAGAAGCATTGCAGATGGCTCAGGAGGAGGACCCTGAGGGCGAAAGAACTTTAGGTGTGCATTACTCACTGCAATGCTACACATCAAACTGAATCAGACTCAGTATAACTATTGTTTGTCTACTACAGGCATCTTAACAAAGCCAGATCTGGTGGATAAGGGCACTGAAGGGACAGTGGTAGATATTGTGCACAATGAGGTCATTCACCTTACTAAAGGCTACATGATTGTAAGGTGCAGGGGACAAAAAGAGATTGTAGATCAGGTCACTCTTAATGAAGCCACAGCAACAGAGAATGCCTTCTTTAAAGACCATCCTCATTTCAGGTGGGTAAATGGTCACAACATAGTTAGTTATTGAGATTCAAGCTGAACTTTTCAACTTTTCTAAGTAAATCACCAGTAGTATGTATCACCTGCCTTTTTTTTTCTCCCAGCAAACTCTATGAAGAAGGTTTTGCTACTATTCCTAAGTTGGCTGAGAAACTAACAATTGAGTTGGTTCATCACATTCAGGTGAAATAATCTTTATTAAAAAAAAAAGGCCTACAGAATTTTTTGACTTATAATAAACACAGCTCATTTTCATAATTGCTGTGTAGAAATCCCTGCCTCGGTTAGAAGAACAAATTGAGGCGAAGCTCGCTGAAACACAGAAGGAACTGGAAGCATATGGCAACGGACCCCCATCAGATCCTACAGAAAGAATGAGCTTTCTCATTGATGTGAGTACAACCATGACATTTACACAACTACTATATCAAAGAAGTGTGAATATTTAGTCATATTAATATAAGTGAGTAACTAAAATCTTTCACATTTTATCACTGAATTTAGAAAGTTACATCTTTCACACATGATACCCTCAATCTGACCACTGGAGAAGAGGTTAAATGTGGATCAGATCTACTGATTTTTCCAGAACTTCGTGAAGAATTTGCAAAATGGGATGGCTTCTTGGATCGTTCAGGATATTCCTGTGAGTGAAGCACTGTTGCTTTTGTTTGTCTGTTTGTTTAAAAATACTTTAACCATATCCACATCTGCACAATTTTTTTCCAACATAAATTGATAATTTAATCTAAGTAATTTTTTACTAAGTAACATTTTGGATGCTTTTATGAAAAAAAAAACTTAAAATTTTAAGTTTTTTGGAAAAAAATTAAGAATTTTTTTTTTGGATTATTTGACAACTTTTATTTCCTTTATTTTTATTTTTATTTTTATATATATATATTTTTAATCTGATTTGAAAAAAAAAATCTGTGGTAATGTAAATGTAATAGTGCCTTCTGACATTATTCATAAATCCTTTGCAGTCAACACAAAGATTGAAAAAGAAGTTGATAACTATGAAGCCAAATATCGGGGAAGAGAGCTTCCAGGATTCATCAATTACAAGACCTTTGAAGGGCTTGTTAGGGATCAGATCAAGCTGTTGGAAGAACCTGCCTTGAAGATGCTGAAAACTATCTCTGGTTTGTGTTTTTAAAAAAAAAATTATACTTTGTTTCTGCAGTTTTTTTAAAATATTTTTATAATGTGTTGAATATTTTTATATGGATCTTGCTTTGTGCACAGGCCCTTTGTCATTATGAAACTGGTGGAGTTTTAGAACTGCCAAGAAAACCATGAACCAGGAAAATCTAAATCCATTTTAACCACAAGTGAACTTTCCGGTTTATCCAATAGATATGTTGATTTTCATTTGTTGACAATACGTTTTGTTGCCTAGTGGATAAATATCAAATATCACATTGAAAGGTGACTCATTAACTCAACATTCTGTCTTCAAGTAAAGCATGTAACCTTAAGTTGCTACAGGTAGAGTTTCCTTTAATTACATTAAAGCTACACTGTGTAATTTTTTAAGTTGATTCTTAGCTTACTTAGCTCACTTTGTTCTTTCAAAATGATATGTGCTCATTAATGTGTAATTACTTCTACCAACTAATCAAGTATTCTCGGAAGCGTAGAATCTGCCATTTAGAATAGATACGAGCGAGTCGCTCGAATGGCGACAGCCATGTTGTGCCTCCATCTTGAAAATACATTAGCCAAAGAGGGACATACCTGGAAATTCAAGCTTCGCCTTTCGCGTTTTTACACTCAGTGGCACCATGACGAATGGGGGAGATTACTCACGACTGCCGGTAGATTTGAAATAATACGGCCACCGTAGGAGTTAAAACGCCCTCGGAATGGGAGGGGCTAGAGAGTAATATTCAGTTGGTATTCATAAACAATTTCACTGCTAGATGGGAGAAAATCCTACACAGTGTAGCTTTAACACCTTGCTTTGGATAAAGGTATTACAGTGCAGTTTCTCCTGACACCTGGATTCACTGGATAATCAAACTTTCAAGCTGGAAGTTTGGTAAAGAAACTATATCAAGTCAAGTCATCTTCATTTATATAGCGCTTTTAACAATGTAGATTGTTCCAAAGCGGCTTTACATTGATAATAGGAAATTAAAGTAACAGAGATTGTTTTGGCTTTATAGCAGCTCTAGAATAAAGTTATTGTCCAGCTAAAGTTATTTTGATTGATTCACTTCCATCGCAACAATCATTAGTTATTAACTTAGGGGCCGCTAACACTACACTGTTTTAACAGAAAACTCTTAAGTTCTTTCTGCGCAAACTTCAAAAACGCGAACCAGTGAGAACGCCGATGGCGTGCACATGCACATTACGAGTTCGGTCTATAGGTATGCGCGTTTGAATATATGTGCGCAGACCTGTAGTCCTTTCCTACAAACCAACCCTCAACAAACTACTTGTCTTAAAATTTATAATACAGAATTTTTATTGCTTCCGTGTAGCCACGCGAACCGGAATTATCCAGACAACGCTTTATCTGTAGAGTGGTAAAGGGAGGGGGGGAGGCCTTCACAGGGGAGAGACTAGTTGACACTTCAGGACTGCGTTGTCGTCGCATCCAGGCGCAGGTCCTTCATTAGATCTGGATGCAGCCTGGATCCAGCGGACTGCAGTAAACCTCGGGATAAACAGAGAGACTAATATTAGCATAGATGCCATTCTATGATGTAACGATTTATGGGAAGTGTTCCCAGTTCCGGCTGACCTAATAATCTATGCAGCCTAACATTGAATTATAAAAGTCTATAATGTGTTATGTGTATGCTAGGTTAAAGAGATGTGCTTTTAAGTCTAGCTTTGAACTGACAGAGTGTGTCTGCTTCCCGGACAATTTTAGGAAGACTGTTCCAAAGTTTTGGTGCTAAATAGGAAAAGGATCTACCACCAGCAGTCGATTTTGATATTCTAGGTGTTATCAACTGGCCGGACTTTTGAGATCGCAATAGACGTGAAGGACTATAATGCGTTGAGAGCTCGCTCAAGTACTGTGGAGCTAAACCATTTAGTGTCTTGTAAGTAATCAGCTATATTTAAAAATGTATACGATGTTTAATAGGGAGCCAATGCAGTGTTGACAGAACTGGGCTAATATGGTCATACTTCCTGGTTCTGGTAAGAACTGTAGCTGCTTCGTTTTGGACCAGCTGTAACTTGTTTATTAAGTGTGCAGGGCAACCACCCATAACAGCATTACAATAATTTAGCCTTGATGTCATGAACGCATGGACTAATTGTTCCGCATTTGTCAATGAGAGCATATGACGTCATTTAGATATATTTTTAAGATGGAAAAATGTGGTTTTACAGATACTAGACATGTGACTTTCAAGTGAAAGATTGGTATCAAAGAGCACACCCAGGTTCGACAACGAAGACTTGACAGAGCAGCCATCAAGTGTTAGACAGTATTCTAGATTATTACGTGAGGACATTTTTGTCCAATAATTAGAATCTCATTTTTTTCAGAATTAAGTAGTAGGACATTACTAGTCATCCAATTTTTTATATCACCTATGCATTCCGTTGATTTTGTGAATTGGTAAGTTTCGTCAGGGCGTGAAGAAATTATAGAGCTGAGTATCATCAGCATAACAGTGAAAACTAATTCCATGATTCCTAATGATATCTCCCAAAGCTAGCATGTACAGAGTGAAAAGCAACGGTCCTAGTACTGAGCCTTGTGGTACGCCATACTGAACTTGTGATCGATGAGACATCTCTTCATTTACTGCTACAAACTGATAATGGTCAGATAAGTATGATTTAAACCATGCTAATGCAATTCCACTAATTCCACTAATGCCAACATAATTTTCGAGTCTATTTAAAAGAATGTTGCGGTCAATGGTATCAAATGCAGCACTAAGATCGAGTAACACTAATAGAGAGACAACCACTTTCGGATGATAAGAGCAAATAATTTGTAACTCTGAGAGCAGTCTCAGTACTATGGTACGGTCTAAATCCTGACTGAAAATCCTCGCAGATAACATTTCCTTAGGGAGACTATAATGCACTGCCTGATGCGATACTGTAGTAGACGGTTGCATAGTAATAATTTGATCCCTGATATTATCAATTTTATAGGTGAAGAAGTTCATAAAGTCATTACTGCTATGCTGCTTGTAAACTTCTGGGCTTGAAGCTTTATTTTTCGTTGGTTTAGCCACTGTTTCAAATAAATACTTAGGGTTTTGTTTATTTTCTTCTAATAGGGTTGAAAAATAAGCAGATCTAGCAGCTTTTAAGGCCTCTCTGTATGCAATCGAGCTCTCTTTCCATGAAATGTGAAATACCTCTAGTTTTGTTTTCTTCCAGTTGCGCTCCATTTTTCTGGCTGCTCTCTTAAGGGCCAGAGTGTGCTCGTTGTACCACAGCGTTGGACTATTTTCTTTAATCTTCTTTAAGCGCAACGGAGCAACTGTGTCTAAAATGCTGGAAAAGAGAGAGTTAAAAGTTTCTGTCGCAGTATTGAGTTCTTCTAAGCTATCTGGGACGCTGAGATGATGAAACTGATCAGGAAATGTATTAATAAAGCAATCTTTAGTGGCAGTGATAGGTCTAGATAGATAGATAAGTGATAGGTCTAACATATTTGTAACACGGAGTCGGCTTTGCAGCCTTGGCTAAATGAAGTTTACACGAGACTAGATAATGATCTGTGATGTCATCGCTCTGCTGCAGAATTTCAACGGCATCAACATTGATTCCGTGTGATAATATTAGATCTAGAGTATGATTACGACAATGAGTAGGTCCTGACACATGTTGTCTAACTCCAATAGAGTTAAGAATGTCTTTAAATGCCAATCCCAATGCATCTTTTTCATTGTCTACATGTATATTAAAATCACCAACAATTATGACTTTATCGGCAACCAGTACTAACTCTGATAGAAAGTCAGCAAATTCTTTGATAAAGTCTGTATGGTGGCCTGGTGGCCTGTAAACAGTAGCCAGATCAAATCTCTCTAACGTGATTTATCATTTACACTATATATTGCTATATTAAGCACCAACACTTCAAAAGAATTATATTTTAAACTAGACTTCTTAGTAATTCTAAAAATAGTACTATAAATTACAGCAACACCTCCCCCTTTGCCTTTCAGATGAGGTTCATGTTTATAACAGTAATCTTGCGGGGTGGACTCATTTAAAGTAATGTAATCATTTGGTTTTAGCCAGGTTTCTGTCAAACACAGCACATCTAGATTATAGTCTGTAATTAACAGTGTGTTTTTTTTGTTTACATAGATGTGGTTAGAAGGAAATTCATCCAGTTGGCCCAGTGCAGCTTCATTGGATTCCCTAATCTTCTGAAAACAGCAAAGGTATTTTTTTTTTGAATGCCAATGTTTCTGGCAATACACAAATTCAGTGTTCATTTCGAACTACTTTCAGTTGGCTTTCTTGGTCTGTCAAGTTGACAGTTTGACAAACTGATTGAGTGTTAATATTAAATTTCATACAAATAAATCACATTACTTTTCAGTGACAAATATTCAGTAATGCCTTTAAATAATAATAAAGGTTTTAAGGAATTTTCTGTTTTGTCACTTATAGAGAGTTACAATTTTTCTGTATTTTTTTTTAATACTTTCTAAGACTAAGATCGAAGCCATCAAGCTGGATAAAGAATCATTTGCAGAATCCATGCTGAGGACCCAATTCAAGATGGAGCTCATTGTTTACAGTCAAGATGGCACATACAGCCGGAGCCTGAGAGATGCAAAGGAAAAGATGGTAGAGGATGAAGACACTAAAGACCGTTTGAATTGCATAGGCATTAGCACAGACAGTCATGCCACCTTGCGAGAGATGAGGTTGCACCTTGAGTCCTACTACACGGTAAGTGTGCCAACTAAAGCTTTCTGTTCCATGAGTGGAAGCTCAAACTGTACTGTATTTCTGAGATGCTGTCTTATATACCTTACCAGATTGCAAGCAAGCGTCTAGCCGACCAGATCCCAATGGTGATCCGCTATATGTTGCTCCAGGAAGCAGCTTTGGAGCTGCAAAGGAGCATGTTGCAGTTGCTACAAGATAAAGATGCTGTGGACAACCTGCTTAAAGAAGACTTTGACATTGGCCAAAAGCGGGAGAGCTTACTGAGCCGCCAGAAACGTCTGATGAAAGCACGCAGCCTCTTGGTTACCTATTAGAATTCACTTCATATAGTCGATTTCAACGGTTTTAAAGCAACAAAATGCTCATGAGGTTATAGTTTGAAATATACATTTACATTACATTTAACATTTAATCATTGAATCATGGCATGCTGTCTTGCCCCACGAGCAATTTTGAACTACTGTAATTGGCTGTATAATGGCATTTCTCAGCGTTCCATCTCTCGTCTGCAGCTGGTACACTGCTGCTAGACTAATCAAAGGGAAACACAAACATGACCACATTACACATATTTTAATTTCTTTGCACTGGCTCCGTCAAGTATCAGATTGATTTTAATCTCATTATTTGCCTACAAAGTCCTCAATAACCTGGCACCTCAATACTTAACTGATTTATGGGTCCTGTATACCCCTTCTAGAACCTTAAAATTTTGTGACCTTGGCCTACTCACTGTCTCTAGAGTTAAACTTAAAAATTGCGTCTATTGCGCTTTCGCTAAACTGCTGGACCGAAACTCACTTGGAATAGCCTTCCTCTTACATTAGGCATGGCCCATCTATCACTGCTTTTAAATCCTATCTTAAGACATTTATTCTTCCTGGCTTTTTAACACACCTTTAGTATGTTATTTTGTGTCTCTTTTTATAGTGTTGATTGTCTTTCTTTTTTTTTTTTTTGCTTTTATTTCTATATTTTGTTCTTTTAATTCATTGCGATTATTTTATCCATTGTAAAGCACTTTGGTCTACCTGGGTTTTATTTAAATGTGCAATATTGATTGATTAATGTGCTGAAAAGTCTTAAGCAATACTTTGTAGTATCTGCCAGTCTATCACAGTCTTGGGGGTTAAAATCAACTTGCATCAACTGTTGCTTCAGCTGATCCTCATAGCACTTGCATGGGGATCCTCGATTTCGCTTATGAAAAGAAAATATATTTCCCTATATATGAATGATCAATATATTAAATGGTTTAGAAGTATACAGAATAATATATTACAATATATTGAATAATACATAAGGAATTGCCGCTTTTCATATACTAAAAAAAAATATGTGACACTATATTTACTAATAATGTATGTGATTTTATATTCAGTAATACACTTCATAATATATCGATGTATATGTGATCAGATATGGTACTGCATGTGTAATATGTTGCAGATATATTTACTCATGAAGCATAAAAACTTGTATAGAAAAAATACATTGTGTAACATATTTCTTTAAAAAAAAAATTATTATCATTATAAATGTTTTATATTTTCAAGCTAGTTAATAAAAACACATGCATTCCTGTATGTACTAAAGTATTTAGCCAAGAGTCATCACAGTGCTGAGGAGTGCACAGTCATTACTTATAAAATATAATAATTCTAGTCTTAATGGTTTTTGGCCAGTAGTTAACCTAACCATAGGCTCTACTCTTCAGCATAATGATAACCCCAATACCTCACACATACCAGAAACTTTAAAATTCCAACACTTTTAAATTCCAAAATAATAGAACATTAAACACTAATAGTAACAGGGCTGTTCTACTTGAGGATACTCTCATAATGCACTTCATGACCAATGTGGACACTTGCACATTGATGATCATTAACATCTTTACCATTTTAACATGGGCCTCACTTTGTGCTTGGGCTCTTGGTCATGCTGAATTTTTTTTTTTAAATGGCATTCTCCAGGCTGTTGCCTCAAAGATGGAATCTTAGAATTGACAAGAAAACCAGGACCAGGAAATACCAAACCCAATGAACTTTCCAGTTGGCACAATGCATTTGTAGTGTGTTTTTTTTGGTTGAGAGGGATGTTGATAATCTTCTTTGTCAAAAAAGATAATTTGTGTCTAACTGTACCAAAGGTGAATCACAAGCCCTTTCTTCCCTGCAGAAAATGAGCAAGGTCATCGTCAAGCCTGCAGACAAAGGTGGCGGTATTGTTCAAACATCCAGGGAATCGTATGATCAAGAAGTACAATGTCAAATTAATAATGATGATTTCTATGTAAAGTTGAATGGTGATCCTACCTAGTCTTTTAAGAAAGATATTGATGGATTTCTTATATCAGCTTTCAATAACCAAACTATTACTGAAACGGAATTGCCGTTTCTAGCATGCAAATATGCAGTGAGGCCAGTTCTGTATGTTTTACCTAAAGTACATAAGACACTTTCAAATCCTCTGGGACGTCCAATTGTAAGTTGTATAGGATCTCTCACAGAACCTCTATCAATTTTCATTGACCATCATCTTTTTTGCCAACCAGCCTTCATATTTGAGAGACACAATTGACTTTATTGATCAGCTCAAATCAGTCAAGGTGGACAAAAAGATCAAATTAATGACTTTAGGAATTAGTCACCAATATTCCACATTCTGAGGGCCTTACAGTGATGAGACATTTTATGGATTCAAAAAGTGACCCTACACCTCCTAGTCAATTTCTTGTTGACATGACAGAACTTGTATTGACCAAGAACTACATTTATAATAAGGAGTTTTATTTGCAAAAGAATGGAACAGCAAGTTTAAAAAAAAAAAAAAAGCTTTTTGGATACTTACTGTATCTTTGTGTAAACGATAATACTTTATTATTTACAACTCTTTATAGAAAACCCATGAACCGTAACAGTATTCTTCACACTAAAAGCTTTCATCATATCCCTCTGAAGAAAGGTCTGCCCTACAGCCAATTTCTTCGAATCAAGAGAATTTGTATGAACATTGACGATTTTGAGGTGGAGTGTGACAAGATGAACATATACAGTTCCTTCTATTAGGATATCCTAAAAATGGCCCAAACAACAACTGTAAAAGTCAAATGTACATCAACTAAGTCACAATCTAAGTCATCTCATAGATCGTCTCACATGCTTTACCACCTATTCTGTCCACAGTCAGACAATTAAATTCATCATTAATAAACAATAGCATCTTCTGAAAACTGATGACATTGGAAATATAATCTTCAAGGAGCCTCCCCTTTTTCACACTAGGGGATGTAATATAAGAGATTATCTGGTCAATTTGGAAACTTTCATCGAGCAGAACAAATGTGACTTTGGACCACTCTACTGGCTTTTTTCCATGTAATTATGCTCAGCTTGTGATAATGCCATCAAAACTGATTAATTTATGAGCACCGCAACTCAGAAAACATATAAAATCAGAGAGTCACTTGCTCATCGTCTTTTGTAATTCACATGTTCGTGCGATATACTGGTAAATATATACTGGTAAGTTACCTACAATATATTGGTAAGAACAACCACCAATTAAAGATCCGCATCAATGAGAACAGGAGTTCTATAAGAAGGACAGATATCCATTCTCTTGTGGCCAGACATTTTGCAGATGCTGGTCACAAGCTTACTGACATGAGATTTTGTGGCATTCAGAGACTGTCTAACTCAAGAAGAGATGGTGACTTTAACAAAAAACTATTGCAATGTGAAGCTAAGTGGATTTATTATATGGATTGTGTGTATCCACATTTTGGATTGAATGAAGAACTTCAGTTGTCATGTTTCTTATGAATTATACCTTCTTGTTAATCCAAAGTACAGCAATCATTCTCCAATTTGATGTAAACTATTTACCCATATCATGATGTTTACAACATTTTTGTATTGTGATATACATTTTTATGGGTTTATTTATAAGGACTGTGTAATTCAGCATGCAAACTTAAATTGTAAGACGTACAATTTTTTTTTTTTTTTACAAAATTTAACACCCACATATTCTTACAATTGTAAGAATTATTATTATTTATTTATTTATTTATTTATTGATTTATTCTTTTTTTTTTCAATCTAATATATATATATATATATATATATAAATTGTAATGTATGTAGATAGGTGCACCTAGCCAATCAAGATGCCACTTAAGGAGCTTCCATAGAGGAACATAACCAATGTCCATCGTATATGCAGATGATATCTAAAAGTAGTGATGGGCGCTTTTAAAACACACTACCTGAAGCTTCGAACCGTCTACAAACACATAAGTTGTCTTTTTATGGGTTTTCATCTTAGTCCAAGAAAGTATATAAAAGATTTACTGAAAAATGTAACAACAACACAGTTTACAGTTACAGTTGCTTTTGCAAACTTTCACTTCCAAGGTTGATCATACAATGAATCCGGTTTTGCCACATGCCGCAAACAACTGCAGCAACTGAAGAAAATAGAAAAAAAAAAAACCCACATGCAAATAGAAAAAACACACACATGCAAATAGAAGAAAAAAAACACCCGCAAATTCAGAAAACATCTTCATCAGTTTCACAACACAACCAAATACAGAAACGCGCTGCAAATAGCACAGACCACAACGGAAATTTTTCCAGGGGAACCAAATAAGTGACATACCCGACTGGGACGTGCTTATTGCTCGTGAGCATCCCTATGCCTACTCCAGGGATGGGCAACTTCGGTCCTGGGGGGCCACTGTCCTACAGAGTTTAGCTTCAACCCTAATCAAACACACCTGAACTAATCAAGGTCCTCAGGATTACAAGAAAAATACAGGCAGGTGATTTTTTCAGGGTTGGAGCTAAACTTGGCCCTCCAGGACCTAAGTTGCCCATCCCTGCCCTACTCCCTTCTAAGGGCAGATGGCAGAGCCTTTGTAGTGGGACTTTGGAGTGAGCAGGGCACTAGTGTGCTATTGTGTAGCCTCTTAGAGCGCACTTGATGAAGGGAGCAACGAAAGACAACGTAATTTCTTCATTAATTTCACCTGAGATGTTCCCATGACATAACGGTTGCAAATATATATATCCACGGAGCAACCTTGGGTTGCGCATGCCTTACTGAAGGAGAGAATGTTAAGTTCATGGCTTGCACTTCAAAAGAGTCTCACGAGCAATAAGCACGTCCCAGTCGGGTTCGTCACTTATTTGGTTCCCCTGGAAACATTTCCGTTGTGGTCTGTGCTATTTGCAGCGCGTTTCTGTATTTGGTTGTGTTGTGAAACTGATGAAGATGTTTTCTTAATTTGCGGGTGTTTTTTTTTTCTATTTGCATGTGTGTGTTTTTTCTATTTGCATGTGTTTTTTTTTTTTTCTATTTTCTTCAGTTGCTGCAGTTGTTTGCGGCATGTGGCAAAACCGGATTCATTGTATGATCAACCTTGGAAGTGAAAGTTTGCAAAAGGAGTTGTACTAACAGTGTGTTTGTTTTAACATAGATGTGGTTAGAAAGAATTTCATCCAGCTGGCCCAGAGCAGATCTTTTTTCAGATCTTCCCTTATTTTCTGAAAATAGCAAAGGAACTTTTTGTTAAAAGTGTTTAAGTCATTTTTATGGGCTTTTCTTTTAATTATGCATGTTGATGATGCTAATAGATTCCACATAATTACAAGTCGCATTACTTTTCAATGTTCTTTTATGCCTTTGAATCACAATACAAATGTAAAGAAACTGTGTTCTTGTCACATTTTTCAGTAAATCGTTTATATACTTTCTTGGACTAAGATCGAACCCATCAAGCAGGAGAAAGAATCATTGGCAGAATCCATGCTGACTGAGGACCCAATTCAAGATGGAGCTCAGTGTTTACAGTCAGCATGGCACATACAGCCAGAGCCTGCAACATGCAAATGATAAAATGATGAAAGATAAAAAGACAAAGACAACTTATGTGTTTGTAGACGTTTCGAAGCTTCAGGTAGTGTGTTTTAAAAGCACCCATCACTACTTTAAGATATCATCTGCATATACGATACGATGGACATTGGTTATGTTCATCTATGGTAGCTCCTTAAGTGGCATCTTGATTGGCTAGGTGCACCTATCTACATAAATGACATAATTTATATAGATCAGTCCTATAGCATGTGCACAAGATGGTGCTATGGGAGCTTTGGTGATGAGTGTGTGCATGCCCATACACAAAAGAAATATATTTGAAATATATTTTCAAAATAAATTTTTGAAATATATGAAAATATTTGAAATTGGCACAATAAATATATTTTAGTTAAATATATGTAAATATATTTTCTTATATGTTTACATATATTTTTATATATGTTTTAACTTTTGCAAATTGTTTCATTTGAAATATATTTTGAAATTTAAAAAGTTAACATTTTCACAAACAAACAACCCATTTTCAAATTATTTTTTAGATAGACCACTTCAGCCGTGGATATGGGCATGGGAGAGCAGTGCTCTACCACTTCCCCCGCCCACATTTTTCCTACTGGTCGGGGATTGAACCGGCAACCCTTCAGTTACAAACCCAAAGCCCTAACCAGTAGGCCAAGGCTGCCCCTTTACTACACACAGAATGCAGAGTTTTTTTCCCCTATTTTTACAGAATTGAATACAGTTATTTAATAGTGTGTATATGCAGTGTTAGACACTGAGTACTATCTATTGTTTAAGTGCACTTCACAGTTGGAGTGTCACTGTTATACTTGCATCATAAATATTGTGCATATTTTCAATATTTAAATGACTTCAGGAAAGATGTCAATAAAACAACAAATCTAATAATTGCACTTAGTGTTAGGTACGTGCCACCTAATATGGCCTAATAGTCCTAGAAAAGCAACTATCTGTCATTTTACATTGCAGTCATTTCACGAGTTCACATCTACATATAATTAGTACAATAAGTTTATGCGTATTTGGCGTGCTGTCCGGGGGGAGGGCTCCGAGCTCGGAGTTAGGCCCGAACCCAGAGTACTCCCCCCAGTTGGTAAGTGTAGATGGAACTGTAAGTGAGGAGATGGGGTGGAGGAGGGATGCTGACAAACTTTCAATGAACAGAGATAGGTCTGCTGTGAATTTATACTTTGTCATTGAGTTGATTACTGATTAATCTCCAGCTGTGCATAATTTGGTTAATTATCTGAACCTGCTCCTCCCGAACTTTGTTAATAAAACATCATTTAAATGTAAGTAGTATTTATTATAGCTGTGTGTAAAAATACAGTAGTGAAATATGGTAGCCTACTGTTGTGTATAGGGGAAAAGGTAGAGGAATTACTATGATCAAAATACATTTTTGACCCTTCTTTAGGGTTTTAGGGACCCATTTTATGACCATTTTGTCATATATTTTACATTACATGTTATAAATGTAAATATACTTCACACTTAACATCATATATTTTTGTTATATTTCAGAATATATTTCAAAATGATAAATATAAGTGAACAACAATGCAAATATATTTCAATGTATTTGGAATATATGCCACATATATTTTTGACACTTTAAAATATATTTCAATATTTTTTTTTTTTTTCTGTATGGGTGTTTACTTGGTGACGAATCGGGTCCTCCTGCGTTCAGCCCCGACAAAACGTTGCACAACGTTTTTTAAACAGAAACGGGGATGCATTGAACACACTGTTCTGATGACGCAAGAGTTGCAACTATGGCAGCTGAGAAGACCATTCTTTGTGTTCTTTGGGAAGAATTTTCGGAGCCTGATGAAGTCGGTATAAATATGTGTTTAATACTACAAAATATGCCCGATGTTACAGTTACTGCACTTTCCGCCCAGAACAAAAGAGAACAACCCAATCGAGTGAAGGGATTGCTGAAACTGAAATGGAAGCACAGGCACACATCTTAATTCAGAATAAAACACATCTATTTAGCCTCACATACTGACTTTATTTGTAGTTCATACTGTTTTAATACCCTGTATTTTCTTTCTCATTTTTAGGAAAAGCACTTTATTACCATTGTTTATTTCTATACCAAATGTCATACACTTGCAATGAAGCTAAAAATATAAACAACTACATCATGTTGATATCCTATATTTTTACAATAAAACTTACGACAAACATGTCTTCTAATATCCTCAGCTGCATTGAACACATTTGTAAATTACTTTCCTTGAACCCATTGTGCGAGTTCACTTTAATGCAAGTGCTTTATATACATGTTGCTGCTGATTGGACTGCAGTTCTGACACACCCACCAAACAAGAGAAAACGTATCTCAAACCCCGTTGCACACCGGTTCACGCCGTTTCCAGGAAACATGACGTTCAACCCGGAAACCGTATCAAAACGTTGCGCACTGTTTTGAACTTGAACGTGCCCCTGGTCTTCATTATGACCCTGGGCGATCCCATTCAAGTGGTGCCAGAGCCCGTCTACGGAGAGCCTGCCCACTCCCCATTAAGTCCTATTGTACCGAATTTTGGTTGTAGTTCCACCAGAGTTCCACTGGGGGCGATCGACCATGAGTGCAGAATGAATGGGAGTCTATGGGGCTAGACGGCTAAATTTGTCTCTTTCACCCGATTGCCGTTGAGAAATCTCAGATTCGATAGTAGGTTTTGCAAGTTCAACATGGGTTATCGGTCCAAAGTTGAATGAACGAGTACTTATGTCCTTTCGATTTCTTACAGGTTGAGTTGTTGTTGCCCATAACGCGCTAGCATTCTGCTAATGAACGCTGATTGGTCAGTGAAGGACTGATTACGACCAGAGATACCGCTTGATGGCATCGTGGCATCCGAAGCGGGACCAGAAACAAACAAAACAAAAACTCTTCTAGCACGTGTATTTACCTGTGTCAGATGTGTTGTCGATGCCTCGAGAGAAAAGAAAGTGCAGAGCGCGAAAGCACCAAAATGACTGAAGGATTGCCGTAAAGCAGTATCTCTGGTCGTACGATGTGTATGACGTCATTGACACTTTAAAAGACTTTTTAAAGCAAGTGACTCTAAAAAATCTAACACCCAGCATTGTGTAATTTCGTTGCATTTCCAATTTGAATACAATATTCAAATTACTAGACAAAATATTATATCCTGAGAAAAGTGGATTTTGATGGGTATACTGCCATAGACCTCCATTCATTCTGCACTCGTCCTGTGAGCGCCCTCATATGGATTCAAAGTGGAACTGCAACCATTTCAGAAGCCGGAAGTGTACTGAGAGTGAAACTTCTCGCCTTATTAGACATTTTCTGGTGGTGCTCACTGCACTGTCAAATTACGTCCAGCTCCACCTCTCTGGTCATCTAATTGGTGGAGGGATAGAGTTATGGGTAGGGTTAGGGTGTGGTTTGATATTCTAGCTCCACCCATTAGGCCCAAATCAGAGAGGGGAGCTGGACTTCCAATCCACCCATGGCTCCGCAGTGAATAGCCTCTCATTCCATTGGCTCAAATTACTTTAAATAGGCAGTCTCTTTAGTGCCTGCACAATTCCTACAAAATCCTGTTATGATCCATGTTTGAACTATGTTATAATTTGTAACTATGTTACCATTAATGTCTGTAGCTTATAGCAGCATACAGATACCCGACTAGCCTGATAGCTTAGTTTATACACACATTTGCTTACCCTAAATTTATTCACAATCATCTTTAATGCAAGTAGGCTATGTGTTACATTATGTGTTAAATGTCCAAATATTTTAGTTATAAAAAGAATGTAATGATGTTAATTTATTCACTTTAGGCTATTTTATACATAAATATTATTATTAATAATTAACTATCAAGTGAAAGAAATGTTAAATACATTTTTAATGCACTATATAGTAGCCTAAGCTATAGGCCTACGTATTTCAAATTAATATTGTTTGTATGTACTTAGTATAATCATTAACTGATAGTTGATAGAGACCCGATTTAGAGGGAGGACCCGATTCGTCATGACTGGCTAGAAAAAATATCTTTAATATTAAAGAGAAGATGGTGGACTATTAGAGACATCTTTCTTTTGTGTACTCTGCAGTTGGTAATTCATCGAGATACGCAGAGATTTTCTTTCATTTCATTTATTCTGCGGTTCAGGCTTGGTGTTAGTAGCCTACTTTATTTGGTAACACAGAGCGATTACTGTTGTTTTTATCTAAAAAGATGCAAAGAGAACAGGGTGTGTGTGTAAAATAGCCTGCAGTGACAATATTGATATGGATCAAGATAGGTGAAAATACAGTGAGGAAAATAAGTATTTGAACACCCTGCTATTTTGCAAGTTCTCCCACTTGGAAATCATGGAGGAGTCTGAAATTGTTATCGTAGGTGCTGTGAGAGACATAATCTAAAAAAAAAAAAAATCCAGAAATCACAATGTTTGATTTTTTAACTATTTATTTGTATGATATAGCTGTGCAGAACTGAGAAAATATTTGTGGAGATAAATTGCTGCGTCTCACAGGGCAAACATGTGAATGTTTTATGCAAACAACTCTCTGATTGCGATTATTTTTCATAAGCTTTCATCAGAGTATGCTTTAGATAACAGTCATTGAAACTATGTAACATTCCGTTGTCAACATTAAATCATTGAATCAACATCAAACTCTGATGTTGATTCTACATCATTTTGCACCCTGTTTTAACATTGAAACAACGTTGAAATCCTATCCATAGATCAACGGAATTTCAATTATCAGGAATATTGAAACAATTTTGAAATTTCAACTGAACTAAGGATCAACGTGATTTCAATGGAATTTCAATCGTTATAAAGCCATAGAAATTGATTGCTAGGCATATGAAAATGTAATGCCCTAAATTAAATAGCCTATAATGAATATCCAGCTTTATCTATATACAGCCAAGGATGATAAAAAGTGATGGAACATTTGAACGCTTGTATGCCTAAAACACTTACCACACCACACTATTTAAGGTAAAAACTAATTAATTGTATTAGCCTCTTATTTCATTATTTGTCCTCTTTACAGTTCATGGTCCTCTGACGTCTGAATGGTTTGTCGTCCAGTCCCTCCTGCCCGGTCTGGCGCATAGCGCAGCCACTTTTGCACAGCCTGGGCAAAAGTAAATTGGGCAGCTGTCCCCATCTGCTGTGTAAGAGCATCTAAAACAGAAAATACAAGCACAATGCAAAAAAAATAGCCTTTAAGTTAAACAGAACAGCCACATATTTGCACACTTGGAAACAAATTCAGTAGCCTAGGCCTAGGATTTTTCAATGATCAGATAAGGCAATTTGTCCAGTGTTGTAGGCTAGCCTATCATCTTTTCCCTACATTCAAAGCACTTTTCAAAATTACCCAATATGTCCATGGGTTTATTCAAATTAAAGGGAGGCACAAATAATCCGCTTGCAGTGACACCTTTCACAAAAAAACGATATACACTTCAATGTATAAAATATACATTGATTCTCATTAAAGCTAGTGTATAAAGGTTCTTCAGTTAAGAGTAGTGAGTGATTTTCTCTTTTGTTGTTTTATTAACATTAAAGGGATAGGTCACCTAAATGAAAATTCTGTCATCATTTACTCACTCTCAAATTGTTTTAAACCAGATGTTTAAATTGAACATAAAAGTTATTTTGAAGAATGTGAGTAACCAAACAGTTGCTGGTCTCCATTGACTTCCATAGTATTTTTTTATTTATTTTTTCTACTATGGAAGCCATTGGGGACCAGCAACTGTTGGTTACCCACATTCTTCAAAATGTCTTTTTTTTTAGTTCAGCACAAGAAAGAAATTAATACAGGCATGGAACAACATGAGAGTGAGTAAATCATGACGCATTTTTTGGAGGGTGAACTATCCGTTTAAGGACAAGGGGCAGTGTTTGAAAAAGTGCATCATGTCAAAACAGAACGCCAATGAAATGTCTGGCAAACCTTTAAAGCACGAGCAAATAATACACCTTTGTGATTGCGAATAAGTGCAGTGTCCTGTGAGTGTAACTCTGCCGCTGCGTTAACGTGTGATGTGAATGTACGTCGAGTTGTAGGCTTAGAGTCCTGCACGGGTCCAATTTTTTAAATCCGCACCCGCCCGTACCCGCAGTGCTTAAAACCGAATCCGACCCGTTTTCCGACAGCAGCACTAATTCAAATCCGCACCCGACCCGACCCGCTTAAAATAGAACCGACACCCGACCCGCACCCGAAATAAAATCAGTTTAGACTATCACATTATAGACACACTTACAAAAATGTTTATTGCCCGGTCATACAGAAGTTATTACACAACCATTAACACAAGGACAACTTCAGCCGAATCTGTCAAACGGCCGGTAGGCTACATGAAGAACATAGCCAACGTTACCACAAAACTCGAGTAGCCTAATAACAGACGCGGCTACAACACTATTTTCTGCCACGCAATTTTGTCTAGCTTACATCTGACAATTTTGGGTTCAAACACGCCCTGCCTGCACACAACACATATTTAACAGTGTTAAATGTGAAAAATACTGTTCGATAGAACTGCTTACTGCGTGCTTCCTCGGCGATGAATCCACATTTGCGGCAATCCAACACGAAAATGCATGCAGCAAATCCTTTCACAATATTGTTTTCTTCCGATATCTCCAAATTTCTCCCACACAATGGACTTGATTTTTGATAACGTATTGTCGACAACTTTACAATCTCCTAGTCCTAGCTATTCTTTTCTCCAACTCTTCAGCATCCATCTCGCCGACTGCAAGCAGATCGCGCGCGCGGTTATGACGTTTTTTTTTTCAAAGTGAAAGTAGGTATAGAGACAGACTCCTGAGAGGGCGTGGGCACAAATAAACTGATGTGGATTTTAAATTATTTTATCAACTTGAAATACAGGCATATTTTTGTAAGTGTGTTCCTAAAAATATGCATATAGCCTATATTTTTACGTTTGCACGTGATTGTTTTAAACCCGTGTTTAAACCCGTGTTTCCTCCGTGTCCGACCCGACCCGCACCCGTATCCGACACAGTTGGATATTTCTCACCCGTTTGAGCAAAATTTGCGGGTCACCCGTCGGGTACCCGCGGGTACCCGAACCCGTGCAGGTCTCTAGGCTACAGTGTTGGGACGGAGGCGACAGAACTGCAGCTGATAGAATGTGCGCTGTAGCATGATACTATACCATATTTCTTCAAAAGCAGATCGTGGAAACATATTAATCCATGCTAGCAATCACAAAAATAGACTGGACTCGGAGGTTTTGCTAACTTTGTAAACTGTTGGAAGCGAACCACGATAGCCACCAACACGAAGTTACATTAAAGTTTGGCAGATTTGACATTGGTTTAACAAAATCTATTTAAATGACTGCAGCACTGCGTCGGTTACAACACTAACCATCATGTTAACTAGTAACAGTATTTGATATGGTACAATTCATTCATATCGAACATTAAACAAGCTTACCTGATCGCATGGGTCCCGATGGCTGTGTCCGGTGCAGTAAGTTTGCCGTTGATCTCCCGGTCAACCAAAAATCGCTGCATTTTCAATCATATTTCCCGATCAACTATATGTCGATGACATTTCAACAACAGGTCGTTTCCCGGTCAACTCTATGACTTTTCAACACATTGGCAATCGCCCGGTAAACCACATATCAATGCTTAATCAATCATAAAGATAACTATAGATAAATGTTGTTCCAATGTTGTTGCCATCAACATTAATAACGTCAGGTTTCATCGATATGGTAATGATGATTCAACGTTTATTTTGCATTGAAATTTCAATATCAACCATAATGATGATTCAGATGGAAAAACAATATTTATTCAATGTTGACTTGCTGTCTGATCAGTTAAGGAATGCACGCACAAAACATTTTATTTTATTTTTTCTGATCAAGATATGCTGCAGGTTACTATACAGGTATACAATAGACTACAATATTTTTGTAGGCCTACCCATTTCAAAATGTTACACAACAACTGTGCACTGTAAAGCTAAAAGTTGAGATGTTTGTTGCCCAGAGAGAAAAACAATATGTGGTGTAGGATGAAAAGATGCACGAGAGATGGCGTATTTTCCCCGGGTTTCGTAAAATTACTTAAATGTCACACTCATCCACATACATGGGGATTGAGTGAGAAAAAGCATACAAATAAACATTCCACTCTGGTCACAAAAAGTCGGTAGAGCGGTTATCTCTTCTCCTGCTCACCTAACATCTATTAGGCTACAGACTCACTCTCTACGCACATGCGCAGTTCTCATTGTATCCCGAATTACCGTAAGCTGTTCACCCCAAGTGACCGTTACAGCATTCGAGAGGTTAAATATTTATTGGTCTGTATATATTTTTTTTAAAGACATATTTAGCCTGCCCTATAGTCTACATATTTACAATTTGGCCCGGGTTACTTTTGAGGTCTGGTAGCCTACAAATGACTGACATATAGGGTAGAGTGGGGGAAAACGCCCCCCTTAAGGAAAATGTGACATTACAGTGAAACAAAACATAAATGTGACTAGAATTGCCATCCCGGTTTTGAGTGACTATGGCAGGAGTTATTCACCAAATATTAAAATTGCTCAGCCTTCATAATTAATTAGTATTTTCACTGAAAATATTTTTGTACAAAGGGGGCGTTTTGCCCCAGCGGTGGGGTAAAACGCCCCCCAAGGTGGGGTAAAATGCCCCCTTTCTTACCAACCAGTTTGCTTCATAGATCAACAGCAAAATTAACAGACAATAGTTTTTAATCTCTAAAGGTAAAAGGCAAGTAATGTATCAACATGTATATATATTAATATTTATTTCAGCAATGTTCAAAATAGGCAAAATTAACTACCTTCCATCAGTGAGCTAACTGTGCTAGCAAGCTAGCTAGTTAATGCTCACCTGAGGTAATTTTTTCATGTTTTGTTCAAATATTTTGATTTTACCACCTAGTTATACTGCATTAAGTGTCAAACAAAGGATTTGATAGACAGAAATATTTTATTATAGTAATTATGATAGAGAAACTATGCCCCCAGAGGGGGCGTTTTACTCCTCAGCGTAGGGGGCATTTTACCCCACAAGCTATGAGTTTAAAAAAAAAAAAATTTTTTTTTAAATATAATTATATTCCTTATAAATAATATATGATCTCAAACTACAGACTTCACTATTCATCTATCATACATCACTGCGATATCCTGCAGAACAATATTCTCTTAAACACTTATTTACTAATATCTGAAAATTATAGCATTTACCATGTAATCCTCTTCTCTTCAAATGTGTCGCTGGTGTCAGCTTCTCCATAGAGATTTGTATATCCCCGTTATCAACGTAGTGCATAGCAACAGTAAAAATGTATCTTGACTACTTTTAGTGGTTATTTTGGGAAAAACAGGTGGGGGGCGTTTTACCCCAGGGGGGGCGTTTTCCCCCACTCTACCCTAAGGCCTAGCCTATACACATACATAGGCTACTACAGGCTCCATTATATGTAGCTACGATTAATAATTAAAATATATCAATCTCGATTCAAACTGGTGACTAAATGACAATGACTCCGCTTTTCTATTAAACCTTTATAATAGGCTACTTACAATCCGATATAATTTCTCCGTGTGGTCTGTTCTACTAATTTATTACAATTAGTATCTCTACAAGGCTATTCTACAAATAGGCAACTCTATATAAGTATTAAGTAGCCTAGCCTAAAGTACAAATACCCTATCAAAATGTTTTTCAATCAAGACAATATCAGCAATGGTTCTTCTGGTGCCGGAGAAGTTCTTCAGGTGGACACGAAACCACTGTCGTCATCACGGATGTTTAAAGATAAATTAGGGACCTCCCAGAGGGAGTCCATCCAGACTGGTAACACCCTCGGGGTCTGCTTATATAGCACTCGTTGTCTCTTCCTCTTGTCTCCTCAGTGCTCTTTGGCTGCCTTCTGCGTCTCGTCTGCAACATATTCATCTCTTATCTGATGGTAACGCATTCTCTTTTTTTCCCTTCTTCTAATATTTGTTTTCTCTCTCTATTCTACTTTTAATAAAAATAATTATATGAAAAAGTGGTCTTTCTTATAGCTTAGCTACACTACTCTACTTTTAATAAAATACGTTTAAAGTACAAAAAAAGTGGTCTTTCTTATACATGTTTTCTCTATACTTTGAGCATAATAAAGGCCTCATTATACTTCTGCGTCGGACCTACACCGGAGCCTATACGCCGTAGGCAACGTGTTGGTTTTAATTTATACTTCTGTGTCGTTGTCCGCGTTGACGCGTACCTAGGGAGCGTGTGAAACCCCGAGGGAGGGGTTCTGGCAGACCAATCACAGCGCTTGTGTCCGCGTAGAATTGACGCGTTGTTACATTTTTGGAGAGGTGCACGTCAGGGTACGCCGTAGGGTACGCGCGCTACACACAGCCTACGACGTAGCTACGGCGGCAGTTCGACGCAGAAGCATAAAGGCCTCATTATACTTCTGCGTCGGACCTACGCCGGAGCCTATACGCCGTAGGCAACGTGTTGGTTTTAATTTATACTTCTGTGTCGTTGTCCGCGTTGACGCGTACCTAGGAAGCGTGTGAAACCCAGAGGGAGGGGTTCTGGCAGACCAATCACAGCGCTTGTGTCCGCGTAGAATTGACGCGTTGTTACATTTTTGGAGAGGTGCACGTCAGGGTACGCCGTAGGGTACGCGCGCTACACACAGCCTACGACGTAGCTACGGCGGCAGTTCGACGCAGAAGCATAAAACAGGCTTAAAACAGGCTTAAGTAGCGGTCTCATCCTTACCTCTTTGACTTCGAATTTAACTCTGTACAGCTGATTTTGCACTTGCACACACGTATAACTCTGCAAAGCTCTGCAGCCTAACACTCAGTAGCGGTTAGGCACGGGCGAACCGGGCAATCGCCCGGGGCGGCATTTTTGGGGGGGCGGCACCGCCGGCACGAAAAAAAAAAAAAAAAAATAATAATAATTCTGCGCCGCGAAGCGGTTTTCTATTATCTATCATTTCACTGTGTGGGGAATTGGCAAATTTGCACCCCCTCTCAGCTGCAGGCGCCCCTGCTTGCTGAGAAGATGCCGCGCACAGAAGCTGTTTGTTTGAGAAGCAGGGGGGCAGCGTTTCATATTATGTTGAAGCTTCCCCGGGCGCCGCCATTGGCTATCAGACCATCACCTGCTGTTAGCATCCCATTGACTCCCATTCATTTTGGCGTCACTTTGACAGCGAATAACTTTACATCTGAGGCGTTTAAAGACTCCATTTGTCCATTATTTATTTCTAAAGAAACACGAAAATGTATAAAAGGCTCCATTACCTTGTATCTTACGTTATGGCCCCGTAGAAGCAGTTTTTGTAAAAATAGGCTAACGATTGCGTCATACCAACGCGACTCTCTGTCGCACAGTAGATAGATTACCGTATGGACAGGAGGAGAAGCTCGCGGGCAATATCGGGGGGACGTGGAGGCAAAATGGCAAAGTAATTAATCAGAATACCTGTTGAGAGTATGTTGACAGTCTAGTTGTATAGCTGAGCTCCAGAAAATCAGTAATGAGGTGGCTTTGACAGTTACAGATAAAAAAAATAAAATAAAAAAAAAGCGGGAATAAAGAACCCTAAACTCTAAAACAAAGAACCATTTCACCATATAAAGGGTTCTTCAGGATGATACGGTACTAAATATAACTGTTACTACATGTAAATAACCTTTAAAGAACTGTCTTTTTTTAAGAGTGTACCTTACGCCAGGTTCACACTCCGTTTGCAGTGCATATGCAGTAGGTCTAGGCCTATTTGTAGTATGCAGTGCAGAGGCAGCAAAAGCTCACTGTGCTTTCACATGACATGTTTGCAGTTCGCAACTGATCCGTGGCTGTATACCACAAACTGAGGCTGTAACCATCGCTGTGTCCCAGTTCGCTTACTTCTACTATACTGTGAAGAAAATGTATATACTTTTGAGTGTGTAGCAGAATAGTAGGCAAGCTTTGTGACATACTGGGCATTTCTAAATACCAAGTATGCAAAGTTCAGACTTGCGTCCTTACTTCGGACTTGCCAAGTTCGACTCAGGAGAACGGACTCCGCAAGTCCTAATTCTGAAAATGGTACAGCAGCATAATTGATAGCTTCACTCAGCTTTCTCTGGCTACGTGGTTATCTCTGAATATGTACACTGTAAGAAAAGTCCATAAAAAAGGGCCCTACACTGTAAAAAAAAGTTTCTGCCTTAAATTGTAAAGTACAATCAACTTGAATGTTTATGTCATTTCAAATTAAATTGATTAAAAAAATTAGTTAATCTTGTATGACATAAAAAAAGTAGAAAAAGGCTTAACTTGTTTTGATGAGTTAATGCAATGTAAAATCATTTGTTGTCATAACTTATTGATCATAATTCTTTTTACAGAGTATATTTTAGCCAACAATAAAACAGAATATGTTATAAAACGTCTCGGTTACGTATGTAACCTTTGTTCCTTGAGTAGGGAACGAGACACTGTGATTCCATTGCTATGGGAACGACGGTGTGACAATGTCTGAAGCGTTTATACCATCACGCCAATATGACTGCTGGCCAATAGCGCTTAGCACCACCCCAAGAATACGTATTCATATTAGTGTGCTGCACGCTATTTCCATGATGAAGGAAGCACTATTCAAAATATGGGAAGGCCGGCATCGCAGTGTTTTGTTCCCTACTCAGGGAACAAAGGTTACATTCATAACCGAGACGTTCCATTTCAAAGGTCTCTCAACACTGTGATTCCGTCGCTATGGGAACGATATACCATAATGCCTTCACTGACTGGAAGACCGTGGAAAGTGTCCGCTCAAGCAGATAAGACAGGAGCCATCCTCACATCCTGATCGTAGAACTTGATAAAGGTGTTCGGAGAGAACCATCCTGCGGCAACACAAATATCCACTAAAGAAGAGTCTCTGAAAAGAGCCTGAGAAGAAGCCATTCCTCTAGTGGAATGAGCCCGCACACCTAGGTGAAGCCAAACCACATACCTCATAGGCCGCCGAGATAGCCTTAATCACCCAATGAGACATTCTCTGTTTGGTGACAGCAGCTCATCTGTTTTTACCACCAAAACACACAAACAATTGCTCCGATCTACCACTAGGCTGAGCGGTCGACATAGATCTTCAATGCCCTCACAGGGTAGAGGCCGAGAGGCCGCGCATCACTCTTCAAGTCAGGAGGGGAAAAAGCCTCCAAAACCACTTGCTGGGAACGAAAAGGGGTTGACACAACCTTAGAAACATACTCTGGCCTAGGTTGCATCAAGACTTTAACCAGCCCTGGGGCAAAGACCATACAGGAAGGGCTGATAGAAAGAGCCTGCAGGTCCCCTATTCTCTTAAGAGAGGAAAGAGCCACCAAAAGAACTGCCTTATAAGAGTAAAAAACTTTTCTGACACAGATTCTAATGGTTCGAATGGATGATCTGCCAGACCTTCCATAACAATAGCTAAATCCAAGAGGGAATTCGTACAGGGCAAAAAGGCCTAAGTCGCCTCGTCCCTTGTAGAGCAGTAAGCAAGAGCGTCCGAACAGTAGCTAAGCAGGAAGCAAATTGTAGAGTAGAGGGCTGCTTTGGGGCAAGCACTGAACGTAAAGTGGAATACGTTTTTGCACCACACACACAATGAGCAGCATGGAACGTTTCTTTGCATCATCCTTAATATCATTTGCAAAAAACACATATTCACCCTCCCCGGGGGAAAACAGGAACGCCCTCCCCAGGCTTTAGCCTCTTAAAGGACCTCACTATTGAATAGTCAGTCAATACGTTAGGATACAATAGCTACAAGACTCTAGGAGGCTACAATGGTAAAGTTAAATAGCCTTATTATATAAAGTCATTAAACTTACTTGATAAAAAGGGGTGGATCAAAAATACATCCAGGGATTTTAACCCTTTTGGTAACCATTTTTTTTATATATATATATACTGTACAATAAAGCATTAAGAAATAGAACCGTGAAGGAAATTCTATTTCTAGTAGGGAAATAATCATTTCGAACTATTTACAAATAATATTTGCATTAATTTGCATTCAAATATGTACATATGAATTAGGCCTACTTTTATTTGTATGCCTATTTCAAAAATGTCTCGTCACACTAAGTTATGAACTAGGCTATACATTAATCACATAAATGCATATTTTCAATTCAAAACAGCCTTGTCCCCCTCAATGTACACTGCCGTTGTCAATGCCGTCAATCTTCAGCATGACTACTTAGTGTCCCATGGTCCTTTAGAAATCATTCTAATATGCTAATTTGATGCTAAAAAAAAAAAACATACTTTATTATTATCAACATTTAGAACAGTTGTGGATTTTTTTTCTGGATTCTTTGATGAATAGAAGGTTATATTTCATTTATTTGGAATAGAATCTTTTGTAAAATAATAAATGTCTTTACTGTAACTTTTTTTTAATCAATTTAATGCATCCTTGCTGAATAATGTTACAAAAGCTTTCTATTTCAGATCAATGCTGTTCTTTTGAACTTTCTATTCCTCAAAGAATCCTGAAAAAAAAAAAAAAAAAATGCACATAACCGTTTTCAACATTGATAATATTAGGCTCCTTTGAGACGAGCAAAATCTGCACAGAACCGATCACTGGTGATCACCGCGAGATGCATGCCGGTTAGAAATGTGTCCAAGCCTTGCTCTGATGTCATGCTGACGTATTGTCAAAAAATTCTCGCGACGGCGAGGCGGACGTGTCAGATTCTGTAGCAGGCGCAGTTGCTCTCCACCGACTGCTGATCGAAAGCACAATGGGAAACGACTTGCTGACAACACAGCTTTATGCTCATTGGTTTAAACAACCGTGATTGTTCTCTTTTAAAATGTTTGATATTAACTCTGATATCATGTTTTTATGTTTATAAATTATGTGTGAACATTTCCTTTACATATTTCCTTTATACTCTGTCAGTGCGATCTCTGTATGGGTTATGTGATTGTTTATATATATAATGGAAATAAATAACAGTACTTTTGTGTCTTGTTCATTATATTTATTTTCATATAAAAGCAAGAGAACTTAAATTACATTCATTTTATTAGCAATAGGGTAGAGTGGGGGAAAACGCCCCCCCTGGGGTAAAACGCCCCCCCTGGGGTAAAACGCCCCCCACCTGTTTTTCCCAAAATAACCACTAAAAGTATTCAATATACATTTTTACTGTTGCTATGCACTACGTTGATAACGGGGATATACAAATCTCTATGGAGAAGCTGACACCAGCAACATATTTGAAGAGAAGAGGATTACATGGTAAATGCTATAATTTTCAGATATTAGTAAACAAGTGTTTAAGAGAATATTGTTCTGCAGGATATCGCATTGATGTATGATAGATGAATAGTGAAGTCTGTAGTTTGAGATCGTATGTTATTTATAAGGAATATAATTATATTTAAAAAATTAAACATTTTTTTAAAAAGTCATAGCTTGTGGGGTAAAACGCCCCCCCTGGGAGCATAGTCATATGTAATCATAATTACTATAATAAAATATTTCTGTCTATCAAATCCTTTGTTTTACACTTAATGCAGTATAACTAGGTGGATATTTGAACAAAACATAAAAAAAAATTACCTCAAGTGAACATTAACTAGCTAGCTTGCTAGCACAGTTAGCTCACTGTTGGAAGGTAGTTAAATTTGGCTATTTTGGACATTGCTGAAATAAATATTAATATATATATATATATATATATATATATATATATATATATATATATATATATATGTTTATACATTACTTGCCTTTTACTTTTAGAGATTAATAACTATTTTCTGTTAATTTTGCTGTTGATCTATGAAGCAAACTGGTTTGTAAGAAACGGGCATTTTACCCCACCGCTGGGGCAAAACGCCCCCTTTGTACAAAAATATTTTCAGTCAAAATGCTAATTAATTATGAAGGCTAAGCAATTTTAATATTTGGTGAATAACTCCTGCCATAGTCACTCAAAACCGGGATGGCACATTTTCCTTAAGGGGGGCGTTTTCCCCCACTCTACCCTTCTATGCATGAGTGTAAATCGCGCAATATCCACTTTTGACATCGCAGGTATCTGATCCATTATTTCTATAGGTTATACAAAAAAAGACAAAAGAGGACAAAATAAATAGGCTGAATAAGCTGATCTATAGCATGTAAAATGGTGGTTGCCTAGTCTATGAACGTACACCCCCCTAAGCTCACAGAAATGGTTAGACCCAAGTCTTCAGCAGCCAATGACACTGACCTGTTCAAATTGATTTTTAAAGTTTCACACATATTTTACATACATTTAATGCATAGTATCTCACGTGTTAAATACGCATATTTAACGCGCTGATCGTGTCACGCGTATTCAACGTGTATTTAACACGTTAAATACGCGTTGTTGACGTGTTAAAATTCACTGGCGCTCTTGGCTTTCCACATGGGACACTTCTGAAACGCACCTCGTCGCGGCTGGTGTAAACATAAGCATTTATGTCAGAGTGGCTGCGATCAGCTCTGGTGGCCGTGTCGCAGCCTAACGCGCCGCAGACGTGTGCAGTGTAAATAAGGGGTAAAAATAAACTATAATAAGATAGTTTACAAGTAGTATTAGTATAACTACAAATAAGTATTTTCCCTAATAAATTTCCAGTCCACTTTGACTGTACAATAAACCTCACGATATGATTATTTTTCATGTAGGCTGAAACTGAGAAATGAAACCGTTCTTCAGGGGATTAAACGAAAGTACTGTGATATCCAGGAAATGAAACTAGGCAGGTAGGCTACATAAACACTCTAGGATTCACTTTACCGGTAAAGAGCAGCATCACTCTGAGACAATCATTTCGAGGAGTGCGCGAACATACAGCGCCAGACATATCGACTTGAAGTAGCCTATTTCTCTTTTTTATTTAGATATTTCCGTCGTTGGTTGAGGATGGAGAAAATTAGTTATACATTCAGTCAGCAATATGAGGAAAAAATCCGCCCTTGCATCGACACTATCGACAATTTACGGTCTTTGGGAGTCGAAAAGGACCTGGCGTTGCCTGCCATCGCCGTCATTGGAGACCAAAGCTCAGGAAAGAGTTCTGTTCTGGAGGCGCTGTCAGGAGTAGCGTTACCCAGGGGTAGTGGTAAGGACTGTAGGGAAACACACACAAACTAAAACAGAAATAAAGTTTAACTTTTGTGATTAACTATCCTTAGCAACGAATATGGCACAGTGATGGTATAGGCTATCCCTTTCGGGATATATTTTTTTCATATTCATATAGCCTACCTTATAATTTACATGGTACCGTAAAGCCCTATATAGTTTAACATGGAGAGGTGGGGTAAGTAATTATTACCAGAGCTTCTCAGTGATTTTAGTCCCGTCCGAATGTGCCATCTCAGTAATAATTTCTATGTTTGTAAAAATTACGGCGACTTTTACTTTCTGTAAAAAGGTCCGGAAAAATTTCGTCAGGTAAAAGGCTACTAATTCCGTGCGAATAGACCAGCTGTAATGTACGTACATATTCCGTCATTTCCTGTTTAAAAGTAGTTTTCCGCAGTTTTTCAAGTATGGAGACGCTTGAAAAAGCATTCAGTTGCGTTCTAGAAGCTGGAAGAAGTCTCTGGCAAAACTGTGTTTTCCACAAACCATCAAAAAGAAGATCGAAAGCACTAGAGGCAAGAAACATCTTTTAGTTGGGCAAGTGCCTATTACCAACTCAATACAATTTTAAGTTAATTAATACATCGTTCGACCAGACAAATTAAATGTGTTTGCGCACCTGACATCAGGAAGCAACGTAATGCAGGTGACGGCGGTGTGTAAATCGAGTTACTCCTCCCACTTCTGCTAGTTTTACTGACATTTATTATCCCATGCGAATTGGCCATTACTAGTACAGACGTCCTGTGGTAAATTACATTACTCCATCTACCCTTGTAAAGCTAATCCCGTCCGAATAGGGCTTAAAGGGATAGTTCACTTTGAAATAAAATTTTGGTATGTTTTAGCTCCTAGGCATCCAAGATGTTGGTGTCTTTTTTTCCGCAGTAGTTTCAATTTTGATATTTTTAGGTCAAACCCTTCTTGTCTGTCAGTCATATAATGCAGGTCGATGGTCACTGTCTCAAAACACAAGCACAGAGTCCAAATTAAAACAATTCCCCATCGTCCAAATTAAACAATTCTCCATCGTAAGTACACATTGATGGCCTAAGACACGAAACGAGCGGTTTGTGTGAGAAAACGAACAGTATTTATATCGTTGTTATCTCTTGAACACAGCACACGTCCAAATGTACTGCAGTTCATTGGAACGAAACCGTAGCCAAGGCGACATCTATGTATATATCTATACCCGCCCGCACCGTCAGATCATTTGGACGTGTGCTGTGTTCAAGAGATAACAACGATATAAATACTGTTCGTTTTCTCACACAAACCGCTCGTTTCGTATCTTAGGCCATCAATGTGTACTTACAATGGGGAATTGTTTAATTTGGACGATGGGGAATTGTTTTAATTTGGACTCTGTGCTTGTGCTTTGAGACAGTGACCATCGACCTGCATTATATGACTGACAGACAAGAACGGTTTGACCTAAAAATATCAAAATTGAAACTACTGCGGAAACAAAGACACTTACATCTTGGATGCCCTTGAGGTAAGCTAAAACATATCAAAAATTAATTTCAAAGTGAACTATCCCTTTAAGGCTCTTCGAAGAACATAGGTAGGCCTACAACTATGTCTGGCCTCTACCATTTTGTACAGGAATTGTTACAAGATGCCCTCTTGAGATCAAGATGATAAGAACTAAGGGCGAGGACAAATGGCATGGGAGAATCAGTTACCAGAACTATGAGGAAGACATTGATGACCCAGCAGAAGTGGAGGAAAAGATTCGTGAAGGTATAAAACGCTTGCTTGAATGTATCCAGAAGTCTCTCTAAATCAGCATTTCAACAATATTTTTTTTATTTTTGTAGCCCAGGATGAGATGGCTGGAGTAGGTGTTGGTATTAGTGATGATCTCATCAGTCTGCAGATCCATTCTGCCAATGTTCCTGACCTCACTCTCATTGACCTCCCCGGGATTGCACGAGTGGCAGTTAAAGGTCAGCCTGAAAATATTGGAGATCAGGTAAACTTAACTTTCTCATAATGTTCTTTTTGTAGTCTATGCTTTTTGGTTTTTTTTTACTTCACTATATTTTTCATATGATATTTTGTTGGAAAGAACATTGTGATGTCATGGTCTGTTTAAAGACACAGGAACATTAATGAAATGCATTTCCAGATTAAGAGACTGATCAGGAAGTTTGTTACAAAGCAAGAAACAATCAACCTGGTTGTGGTGCCATGCAATGTTGACATCGCGACCACAGAAGCATTGCAGATGGCTCAGGAGGAGGACCCTGAGGGCGAAAGAACTTTAGGTGTGCATTACTCGTTGCAATGCTACACATCAAACTGAATCAGACTCAGTATAACTATTGTTTGTCTACTACAGGCATCTTAACAAAGCCGGACCTGGTGGATAAGGGCACTGAAGGGACAGTGGTAGACATTGTGCACAATGAGGTCATTCACCTTACCAAAGGCTACATGATTGTAAGGTGCAGGGGACAAAAAGAGATTGTAGATCAGGTCACTCTTAATGAGGCCACAGCAACAGAGAATGCCTTCTTTAAAGACCATCCTCATTTCAGGTGGGTAAATGGTCACAACATAGTTAGTTATTGAGATTCAAGCTGAACTTTTCAACTTTTCTAAGTAAATCACCTGTAGTATGTATCACCTGCCTTTTTTTTTCTCCCAGCAAACTCTATGAAGAAGGTTTTGCTACTATTCCTAAGTTGGCTGAGAAACTAACAATTGAGTTGGTTCATCACATTCAGGTGAAATAATCTTTATTAACAAAAAAAGGCCTACAGAATTTTTTGACTCATAATAAACACAGCTCATTTTAATAATTGCTGTGTAGAAATCCCTGCCTCGGTTAGAAGAACAAATTGAGGCGAAGCTCGCTGAAACACAGAAGGAACTGGAGGCATATGGCAACGGACCCCCATCAGATCCTGCAGAAAGACTTGGCTTTCTCATTGATGTGAGTACAACGATGAAATTTACACAGCTACTATATCAAAGAAGTGTGAATATTTAGTCATATTAATATAAGCGAGTAACTAAAATCTTTCACATTTTATCACTGAATTTAGAAAGTTACATCTTTCATACATGATACCCTCAATCTGACCACTGGAGAAGAGGTTAAATGTGGATCAGATCTAATGATTTTTCCAGAACTTCGTGAACAATTTGCAAAATGGAATGGCTTCTTGGATCGCTCAGGATATTCCTGTCAGTGAAGCACTGTTGCTTTTGTTTGTTTGTTTGTTTGTTTAAAAATACTTCAACCAT
This sequence comes from Rutilus rutilus, assembly GCF_951802725.1. Lineage (NCBI taxonomy): Eukaryota > Metazoa > Chordata > Actinopteri > Cypriniformes > Leuciscidae > Rutilus > Rutilus rutilus. The sequence goes on along the minus strand of NC_140210.1, from coordinate 7,063,486 downwards.
ATCCACATCTGCACAACATTTTTCCAACCTAAATTGCTAATTTAATCTAAGTAAATTTTTACTAAGTAACATTTCTGATGCTTTTATGATTTTTTATTTTTTTTATTTTTTTGGATTATTTGACAACTTTTATTTCCTTTAATGTATGAAAAGCATACATTATGCTTTTTTTTTTTTTTTTTTTTTATCTGTGGTAATGTAAATGTAAGAGTGCCTTCTGACATTATTCATAAATCCTTTGCAGTCAACACAAAGATTGAGAAAGAAGTTGATAAGTATGAAGCCAAATATCGGGGAAGAGAGCTTCCAGGATTCATCAATTACAAGACCTTTGAAGGGCTTGTTAGGGATCAGATCAAGCTGTTGGAAGAACCTGCCTTAAAGACGCTGAAAACTATCTCCGGTTTGTGTTTTTTTTTAAATATTTGTATACTTCATTTCTGTAGTTTTTTTTATCTTTTTCTAATGTGTTGAATATTTTCATATGGATCGTGCTTTGTGCACTTTGTACTTTGTCATTATGAAACTGGTGGAGTCCCAAGAAAACCATGAACCAGGAAATCTAAATCCATTTTTAACCACAAGTGAACTTTCCGGTTTATCTAATAGATATGGTGATTGTTTCAGTTGTTGACAATACATTTTGTTGCCTAGTGGATAAATATCAAAGATCACATTGAAAGGTGACTCATTAACTCAACATTCTGTCCTCAAGTAAAGCATGTAACCTTAAGTTGCTACAGGTAGAGTTTCCTTTAATTACATTAACATCTTGCTTTGGATAAAGGTATTACAGTGCAGTTTCTCGTGACATCTGGATTCACTGGATAATCAAACTTTCAAGCTGGAAGTTTGGTAAATAAGCTATATTAACAGTGTGTTTGTGTTTACATAGATGTGGTTAGAAGGAAGTTCATCCAGTTGGCCCAGTGCAGCTTCATTGGATTCCCTAATCTTCTGAAAACAGCAAAGGTATTTTTTTTATTTATTGTTTTTATGCCAATGTTTCTGGGAATACACAAATTCAGTGTTCATTTCAAACTACTTTCAGTTGGCTTTCTTGGACTGTCAAGTTGACAGTTTGACAAACTGATTGAGTGTTAATATTAAATTTCACACAAATAAATCACATTACTTTTCAGTGACAAATAATCAGTAATGCCTTTAAATAATAATAAAGGTTTTAAGGAATTTTCTGTTTTATCACTTATAGAGAGTTATAATTTTTCTGTATTTTTTTAAATACTTTCTAAGACTAAGATCGAAGCCATCAAGCTGGATAAAGAATCATTGGCAGAATCTATGCTGAGGACCCAATTCAAGATGGAGCTCATTGTTTACAGTCAAGATGGCACATACAGCCGGAGCCTGAGAGAAGCAAAGGAAAATATGATAGAGGATGAAGACACTAGAGACAGTTTTAATTGCGTAAGCTTTAGCACAGACAGTCATGCCACCTTGCGAGAGATGAGGTTGCACCTTGAGTCCTACTACACGGTAAGTGTGCCAACTAAAGCTTTCTGTTCCATCAGTGGAAGCTCAAACTGTACTGTATTTCTGAGATGCTGTCTTATATACCTTACCAGATTGCAAGCAAGCGTCTAGCCGACCAGATCCCAATGGTGATCCGCTATATGTTGCTCCAGGAAGCAGCTTTGGAGCTGCAAAGGAGCATGTTGCAGTTGCTGCAAGATAAAGATGGTGTGGACAACCTGCTTAAAGAAGACTTTGACATTGGCCAAAAGCGGGAGAGCTTACTGAGCCGCCAGAAACGTTTGATGAAAGCACGCAGCCTCTTGGTTACCTATTAGAATTCACTTCATATAGTCAATTTCAACGGTTTTAATGCAACAAAATGCTCATGAGGTTATAGTTTGAAATATTACATTTACATTACATTTTACATTTAATCATTGAATCATGGCATGCTGTCTTGCCCCACGAGCAATTTTGAACTACTGTAATTGGCTGTATAATGGCATTTCTCAGCGTTCCATCTCTCGTCTGCAGCTGGTACAAACACTGCTGCTAGACTAATCAAAGGGAAACACAAACATGACCACATTACACATATTTTAATTTCTTTGCACTGGCTCCGTCAAGTATCAGATTGATTTTAAACTCATTATTTGCCTACAAAGTTCTCAATAACCTGGCACCTCAATACTTAACTGATTTATGGGTCCTGTATACCCCTTCTAGAACCTTAAGATTTTGTGACCTTGGCCTACTCACTGTCTCTAGAGTTAAACTTAAAAATTGTGTCTATTGCGCTTTCGCTAAACTGCTGGACCGAAACTCACTTGGAATAGCCTTCCTCTTACATTAGGCATGGCCCATCTATCGCTGCTTTTAAATCCTATCTTAAGACATTTATTCTTCCTGGCTTTTTAACACACCTTTAGTATGTTATTTTGTGTCTCTTTTTATAGTGTTGATTGTCTATTTATTTTTTTGCTTTTATTTCTATATTTTGTTCTTTTAATTCATTGCGATTATTTTATCCATTGTAAAGCACTTTGGTCTACCTGGGTTTTATTTAAATGTGCAATATTGATTGATTAATGTGCTGAAAAGTCTTAAGCAATACTTTGTAGTATCTGCCAGTCTATCACAGTCTTGGGGGTTAAAATCAACTTGCATCAACTGTTGCTTCAGCTGATCCTCATAGCACTTGCATGGGGATCCTCGATTTCGCTTGCCCTGGCAACCCTTATGAAAAGAAAATATATTTCCCTATATATGAATGATCAATATATTAAATGGTTTAGAAATATACAGAAGAATATATTACAATATATTGAATAATACATAAGGAATTGCCGCTTTTCATATACTGAAAAATATGTGACACTATATTTATTAATAATGTATGTAATTTTATATTCAGTAATACACTTCATTAAATATCGATGGATATGTGATCAGATATGGTACTGCATGTGTAATATGTTGCAGATATATTTACTCATGAAGCATAAAAACTTGTATAGAAAAAATACATTGTGTTATATGTCTTTTATTTTTAAATTATTATCATTATAAATGTTTTATATTTTCAAGCTAGTTAACAAAAACACATGCATACCTGTATGTACTAAAGTATTTAGCCAAGAGTCATCACAGTGCTGAGGAGTGCACAGTCATTACTTATAAAATATAATAATTCTAGTCTTAATGATTTTTGGCCAATCGTTAACCTAACCATAGGCTCTACTCTTCAGCATAATGATAACCCCAATACCTCACACATACCAGAAACACTTTTAAATTCCAAAATAATAGAACATTAAACACTAATAGTAACAGGGCTGTTCTACTTGAGGATACTCTCATAATGCACTTCATGACCAATGTGGACACTTGCACATTGATCATTAACATCTTGACCATTTTAACATTGGGCCTCACTTTGTGCTTGGGCTCTTGGTCATGCTGAAATTTTTTTTTTTTTAAATGGCATTCTCCAGGCTGTTGCCTCAAAGATGGAATCTTAGAATTGACAAGAAAACCAGGACCAGGAAATATCAAAACTTTTTGCCTAATGGATAAATATGAAAGATTACATTAAAAGGCAACCCATGAACCAATAGAGCTGTTTAAATTCTTCTGTTACTTAAAACTGAGATACTTTTTTGACAAAAACCAGACAACCCATGTATCAAAAAAAGAATCTACACTCCTTTTAAAACGAAGAGCACCTTTTGCCCGCCAACTTCAAGTGCTCCAATTGATACTTTTGTGGAACTGGTTGAGAGGGATGTTGATAATCTTCTTTGTCAAAAAAGATAATTTGTGTCTAACTGTACCAAAGGTGAATCACAAGCCCTTTCTTCCCTGCAGAAAATGAGCAAGGTCATCGTCAAGCCTGCAGACAAAGGTGGCGGTATTGTTCAAACGTCCAGGGAATCGTATGATCAAGAAGTACAATGTCAAATTAATAATGATGATTTCTATGTAAAGTTGAATGGTGATCCTACCTAGTCTTTTAAGAAAGATATTGATGGATTTCTTATACCAGCTTTCAATAACCAAACTATATATTACTGAAACGGAATTGCCGTTTCTAGCATGCAAATATGCAGTGAGGCCAGTTCTGTATGTTTTACCTAAAGTACATAAGACACTTTATTGATCAGCTCAAATCAGTCAAGGTGGACAAAAAGATCAAATGAATGACTTTAGGAATTAGTCACCAATATTCCACATTCTGAGGGCCTTACAGTGATGAGACATTTTATGGATTCAAAAAGTGACCCTACACCTCCTAGTCAATTTCTTGTTGACATGGCAGAACTTGTATTGACCAAGAACTACATTTATAATAAGGAGTTTTATTTGCAAAAGAATGGTTTTGAAAAACAAAAAACAAACAAACAAAAAAAAGCTTTTTGGATACTTACTGTATCTTTGTGTAAACGATAATACTTTATTATTTACAACTCTTTATAGAAAACCCATGAACCGTAACAGTATTCTTCACACTAAAAGCTTTCATCATATCCCTCTGAAGAAAGGTCTGCCCTACAGCCAATTTCTTCGAATCAAGAGAATTTGTATGAACATTGACGATTTTGAGGTGGAGTGTGACAAGATGAACATAAAGTTCCTTCTATTAGGATATCCTAAAAATGGCCCAAACAAGCAATTGTAAAAGTCAAATGTACATCAACTAAGTCACAATCTAAGTCATCTCATAGATCGTCTCACATGCTTTACCACCTATTCTGTCCACAGTCAGACAATTAAATTCATCATTAATAAACAATAGCATCTTCTGAAAACTGATGACATTGGAAATATAATCTTCAAGGAGCCTCCCCTTTTTTCACACTATAGGGGATGTAATATAAGAGAATATCTGGTCAATTTGGAAACTTTCATCAAGCAGAACAAATGTGACTTTGGACCACTCTACTGGCTTTTTTCCATGTAAGATATGCTCAGCTTGTGATAATGCCATCAAAACTGATTCATTTATGAGCACCGCAACTCAGAAAACATATAAAATCAGAGAGTCACTTGCTCATCGTCTTTTGTAATTCACATGTTCGTGCGATATACTGGTAAATATATACTGGTAAGTTCTTACCTACAATATATTGGTAAGAACAACCACCAATTAAAGATCTGCATCAATGAGAACAGGAGTTCTAAAAGAAGGACAGATATCCATTCTCTTGTGGCCAGACATTTTGCAGATGCTGGTCACAAGCTTACTGACATGAGATTTTGTGGCATTCAGAGATTGTCTAACTCAAGAAGAGATGGTGACTTTAACAAAAAACTATTGCAATGTGAAGCTAAGTGGATTTATTATATGGATTGTGTGTATCCAAAGGGATTGAATGAAGAACTTCAGTTGTCATGTTTCTTATGAATTATACCTTCTTGTTAATCCAAAGTACAGCAATCATTCTCCAATTTGATGTAAACTATTTACCCATATCATGATGTTTACAAAATTTTTGTATTGTGATATACATTTTTATGGGTTTATTTATATGGACTGTGTAATTTAGCATGCAAACTTAAATTGTAAGACTTACAATGTTTTTTTATTTTCTTTTACAAAATTGACCACCCACATATTCTTACAATTGTAAGAATTATTATTATTTATTTATTTGATTTATTCTTCTTTTTTTTTTTTATCTAATATATATATATATATACATTGTAATTTATGTAGATAGGTGCACCTAGCCAATCAAGACGCCACTTAAGGAGCTACCATAGATGAACATAACCAATGTCCATCGTATATGCAGATGATATCTAAAAGTAGTGATGGGCGCTTTTAAAACATGCTACCTGAAGCTTCGAAACGTCTACAAACACATAAGTTGTTTTTTTTATGGGTTTCATCTTAGTCCAAGAAAGTATATAAAAGATTTACTGAAAAATGTAACAAGAACACAGTTTCTTTACATTTGTATTGTGATTCAAAGGCATAAAAGAACATTGAAAAGTAATGTGACTTGTAATTCTGTGGAATCTATTAGCATCATCAACATGCATAATTAAAAGAAAAGCCCATAAAAATGACTTAAACACTTGAAAAAAGTTCCTTTGCTATTTTCAGAAAATTAGGAAAGATCTGAAAAAATCTGTTCTGGGCCAGCTGGATGAAATTCTTTCTAACCACATCTATGTTAAAACAAACACACTGTTAGTACGACTGCTTTTGCAAACTTTCACTTCCAAGGTCGATCATACAATGAATCCGGTTTTGCCACAAGCCACAAACAACTGCAGCAACTGAAGAAAATAGAAAAAAAAAAAAAAACACATGCAAATAAAAAAAAAAAAAAACACCTGCAAATTCAGAAAACATCTTCATCAGTTTCAGAACACAACACTGTAGTTTCTACAGAAACGCGCTGCAAATAGCACAGACCAGACCACAACGGAAATGTTTCCAGGGGAACCAAATAAGTGACGAACCCGACTGGGACGTGCTTATTGCTCGCGAGCATCCCTATGCCCTACTCCAGGGATGGGCAACTTTGGTCCTGGAGGGCCACTGTCCTACAGAGTTTAGCTTCAACCCTAATCAAACACACCTGAACAAACTAATCAAGGTCCTCAGGATTACTAGAAAATTACAGGCAGGTGATTTTTTCAGGGTTGGAGCTAAACTCTGTAGGACAGTGGCCCTCCAGGACCGAAGTTGCCCATCCCTGCCCTACTCCCTTCTAAGGGCAGACAGCAGAGCCCTTGATGTGGGACTACAGTGTTAGAAGAACATCAAAAGGAAGATCATATCTTAATTTATAGAACAGACCAACATATTTTGACAATTCCTTTGTTAAAAACTCTATATGTTGTTAAAAGCTTAAGGACTCATCTAAATAAATTCCTAAGAATTTGATGTTCTCTACTCTTTCAATTACTTTATTATGTATTTTGATTTGTATCCTTTCAATGTTTGTCTGGCTTCTATTTGAACGAAATATAATAAATTTGGTTTTAAATACATTTACAGATCATTTATTGTATTTAAACCAACTATCTACTTTAACTAATTCCTCATTAACAAGCTTTTGTAAAATATCAAGATTTTTATGAGACAAAAAAAAGATTAGTGTCATCTGCAAAGATAACCTGATGAAAAATATTTGATGAGCTTATAATGTCATTTACATACAAAATAAAAATAAGTGGACCTAATATAGAGCCCTGGGGGACTCCACAAACAATATCTGTGCATTCTGAATAACTATTTGGACAAATTGCTCCCTATCAGTTAGGTAGCTTTTGAACCAGCTGAGTGCCTTCCCTCTGACACCATAGTGTTGCAATTTCCCAATTAGAATTTCTAAATCAATGGTGTTGAAGGCTTTTGATAAATCTAAAAATACACCAATACCAATCTCATCATTATCTATAGCGTCATTGATTTTTTCAATGAGATCCAGAATTGCCGAACAAGTAGAGCTCTTTTTCCTAAAGCCATATTGAGATGGGATGAGTATATTCATTTTATCCAGGTAACCACTAAGTCTATTGTACACAACCCTCTCAAGTACCTTGGAAAAAGTAGGTAAAATTGATATAGGTCGATAAGTTTGTAAGTTATTTTTATCACCAGATTTATAAATTGGTATAACTTTTGCAATTTTTGTCATTTTTGGTACTATACCATGAGATAAAGAGAGGTTTAGACAATAGACAAGTGGATCTAGAATTTCATTTGCAATAGATTTAACAATTTTGCTACATATATCATCCACACCAGCAGTATAAGAGCTTTTCATATTCATAATAATTTTCAAAACTTCCATTTTGTTGGTAGGTGTTAAAAAAAAGAATTCAAATAATTCCCTTTTAAATATTGTTGGTATGAAGCTCCCCCTGGAGGATTTATGGATTTCGAAAGAGTTTCGCCTATAGAAATGAAATAGTTGTTAAAACTTTTGGTGAGATCGTCATCATTGAGATAGTGATTATCATTATGTTTGACATTGGTTTCTGGAAGGACAGTTGCTTTTCGATCCCGGCCAAGCACAGTATTTAGTACTCTCCAGCATCGCTTTTGATCACCACGAGAAGCCTTAATTAAATCAGTGTAGTAATTCTGCTTCCTTATTCGTATTAACTTTGTGAGTCTATTTCTAAATCGTCACCACCTTTATAGTCACCACTGGTGGTAGTTGAGGAGAGATCCCCTGACATGATTGTAAAGCGCTTTGGGTGTACAGTAGTACATATGAAAGCGCTATATAAATGCCTCATTCTATTCTATTCTAAATGTAGAATATTTTTCTTTAGTTGGATTTTTAATGTAGCATTTGTAAAGCTTATTTTTTCTTTTAATTGATTTTAGGATTCCCTTTGTAAGCCAAGTATTTTGATTGCTTGTATCTCCTTTTACAATGTTTTCCGGTATTGTGATATTAATACTGTTGGTTAATTCATCGATAAAAGCACTATAGGCTTCTTCCGGAGTATTCCAGATAAATACAGAATCCCATGTTTTATGCCTAAGATTACCAAGCAATTTATCTAAATATTTTCCTGTTAATACTTTTATGCTTTTTTTTAAGAGGTAATGTCTTCTTTTGTTGTTGCTTGGTCTTAGTATCCAGGTCTATGAAAAGTACAATTGGAAAATGATCTGTGATGTCTGACATAATTACACCTGAGTCAAAACGGACATTTAGTTTTTGTAATAATATTATCAATGGTGGACTTAGTTGTTTCTGTTACTCTCGTATATGAGTTGGACAAAAATTACGACGATACGATGGACATTGGTTATGTTCATCTATGGTAGCTGATTAAGTGGCATCTTGATTGGCTAGGTGCACCTATCTACATAAATGACATCATTTATATAGATCAGTCCATGGGAGCTTTGGTGATGAGTGTGTGCATGCCCATACACACAAAAAAAAAAATATTTTTTAAATATATGAAAATATTTGAAATTGGCACAATAAATATATTTTAGTTAAATATATGTAAATTTATGTTCATATATGTTTACATATATGTTTATATATGTTTTAACTTTTGCAAATTGTTTCATTTGAAATATATTCTTGAAATTTAAAAAGTTAACATTTTCACAAACAAACAACCTATTTTTTTAGATCGACCACCAGCCGTGGATATGGGCATGGGAGAATAAGCTCTACCACTTCCCCCGCCCACATTTTTCCTACTGGTTGGGGATCAAACCTGCAACCCTTCGGTTACAAGCCCAAAGCCCTAACCAGTAGGCCAAGGCTGCCCCTTTACTGACTTTTTTTATGTAGGAAATAACACACAGAATGCAGAGTTTCTTTTCCCTATTTTTACAGAATTGAATACAGATATTTAATAGTGTGTGTATGCAGTGTTAGACACTGAGTACTATCTATTGTTTAAGTGCACTTCACAGTTGGAGTGTCACTGTTATACTTGCATCATAAATATTGTGCATATTTTCAATATTTAAATGACTTCAGGAAAGATGTCAATAAAACAACAAATCTAATAATTGCACTTAGTGTTAGGTACGTGCCACCTAATATGGCCTAATAGTCCTAGAAAAGCAATTATCTGTCATTTTACATTGCAGTCATTTAAATGTAAGTACAGTATTTATTATAGCTGTGTGTAAAAATACAGTAGTGAAATATGGTAGCCTACTGTTGTGTATAGGGGAAAAGGTAGAGGAATTATGATCAAAATACATTTTTGACCCTTCTTTAGGGTTTTAGGGACCCATTTTATGACCATATATTTTGTCATATATTTTACATTACATGTTATAAATGTAAATATATTTCACACTTAACATCATATATTTTTGTTATATTTCAGAATATATTTCAAAATGATAAATATAAGTGAACAACAATGCAAATATATTTCAATGTATTTGGAATATATGCCACATATATTTTTGACACTTTAAAATATATTTCAATTTTTTTTTTCTGTATGGGTGTTTGCTTGGTGACGAATCGGGTCCTCCTTTAAATCAGGTGTTCATTATGACCCTGGGCGATCCCATTCAAGTGGTGCTCACTGCACTGTCAAATTACGTCCAGCTCCACCTCTCTGGTCATCTAATTGGTGGAGGGATAGAGTTATGGGTAGGGTTAGGGTGTGGTTTGATATTCTAGCTCCACCCATTAGGCCCAAATCAGAGAGGGGAGCTGGACTTCCAATCCACCCATGGCTCCGCAGTGAATAGCCTCTCATTCCATTGGCTCAAATTACTTTAAATAGGCAGTCTCTTTAGTGCCTGCACAATTCCTACAAAATCATGTTATGAACCATGTTTGAACTATGTTATAATTTGTAACTATGTTACCATTAATGTCTGTAGCTTATAGCAGCATACAGATACCCGACTAGCCTGATAGCTTAGTTTATACACACATTTGCTTACCCTAAATTTATTCACAATCATCTTTAATGCAAGTAGGCTATGTGTTACGTTATGTGTTTTAGTTATAAAAAGAATGTAATGATGTTAATTTATTCACTTTAGGCTATTTTATACATAAATATTATTATTAATAATTAACTATCAAGTGAAAGAAATGTTAAATAAATTATTAATGCACTATAGTAGCCTAAGCTATAGGCCTACGTATTTCAAATTAATATTGTTTGTACTTAGTATAATCATTAACTGATAGTTGATAGAGACCCGATTTAGAGGGAGGACCCGATTCGTCATGACTGGCTAGAAAAAATATCTTTAATATTAAAGAGAAGATGGTGGACTATTAGAGACATCTTTCTTTTGTGTACTCTGCAGTTGGTAATTCATCGAGATACGCAGAGATTTTCTTTCATTTCATTTATTCTGCGGTTCAGGCTTGGTGTTAGTAGCTTTACTTTATTTGGTAACACAGAGCGATTACTGTTGTTTTTATCTAAAAAGATGCAAAGAGAACAGGGTGTGTGTGTAAAATAGCCTGCAGTGACAATATTGATATGGATCAAGATAGGTGAAAATACTGTATGTGCAGAACTGAGAAAATATTTGTGGAGATAAATTGCTGCGTCTCACAGGAACATGTGAATGTTTTATGCAAACAACTCTCTGATCGCGATTATTTTTCATAAGCTTTCATCAGAGTATGCTTTAGATAACAGTCATTGAAACTATGTTAAATCAATCATTGAATCAACATCAAACTCTGATGTTGATTCTACATCATTTTGCTGCCTGTTTTAACATTGAAACAACGTTGAAATCCTATCCATAGATCAACGGAATTTCAATTATCAGGAATATTGAAACAATTTTGAAATTTCAACTGAACTAAGGATCAACGTGATTTCAATGGAATTTCAATCGTTATAAAGCCATAGAAATTGATTGCTAGGCATATGAAAATGTAATGCCCTAAATTGAATAGCCTATAATGAATATCCAGCTTTATCTATATACAGCCAGGATGATAAAAAGTGATGGAACATTTGAACGCTTGTATGCCTAAAACACTTACCACACCACACTATTTAAGGTAAAAACAAATTAATTGTATTCGCCTCTTATTTCATTATTTGTCCTCTTTACAGTTCATGGTCCTCTGACGTCTGAATGGTTTGTCGTCCAGTCCCTCCTGCCCGGTCTGGCGCATAGCGCAGCCACTTTTGCACAGCCTGGGCAAAAGAAAATTGGGCAGCTGTCCCCATCTGCTGTGTAAGAGCATCTAAAACAGAAAATACAAGCACAATGCAAAAAATTAGCCTTTAAGTTAAACAGAACAGCCACATATTTGCACACTTGGAAACAAATTCAGTAGCCTAGGCCTAGAATTTTTCAATGATCGGATAAGCCAATTTGTCCAGTGTTGTGGACAATCATCTTTTCCCTACAGCACTTTTCAAAATTACCCAATATGTCCATGGGTTTATTCGAATTAAAGGGAGGCACAAATGATCCGCTTGCAGTGACACCTTTCACAAAAAAACGATATACACTTCAATGTATAAAATATACATTGATTCTCATTAAAGCTAGTGTATAAAGGTTCTTCAGTTAACTTTTCTCTCAGGAATTTTCTCTTTTGTTGTTTTATTAACATTAAAGGGATAGGTCACCTAAATGAAAATTCTGTCATCATTTACTCACTCTCAAATTGTTTTAAACCAGATGTTTAAATTGAACATAAAAGTTATTTTGAAGAATGTGAGTGTAGTCCTCTCAGGGCTGCAATAAACACAGCTACTTATTCCATTCACCCCCACCCCCTCCCTTCTGGGCTCCTTCCAAAGCCACGCCCCCAAAACACATGAACGCGCGTTGCGCGATGCCGACCGCTCAGCTGGAGGACGCGTTTGCCAGCGCGAGCAGAGAGGAGCGCAGTGCATGTAGTGACATCATGTCAGAATCACATGTAATAAAATACCTAACTTTATCATTATGAATATAAACAACTAACATGGCTGTTAGTACTCACTATCAAGCTAGCATATCGATACGGGTCAAGTTTAAAATATATTGAGTTTGATTCGGTAACGAGCTAGTAACATAAGGCAAAGCTAAAAACAGGTTGCATTGATACACGTTTTCCCATTACCATCAGTTACACTGTGATGAAGGTAAATTTCGTGTAAGATTCATAACATATACGGTGTTTTGCATGTAAGAGCTTCCACGATGAAAGCGCTGTTGGCTCTGATGAGGACTACACTCCGGAGACAAGTACCGCTGCTTTATCCAAAGACTTTTTGGTCATAGCCTTTTCGAATACTGTCTTCCTTTTTTTGCCTTGTTTGCCTTCGCTGACTGTATATGCAGGTACTGGGAATTTTGACTGCTCTTTCTCTGCCATAATTGTGATTCTTCCTAACTTCCGTGCCTCTTCCTCTCCTCGAGTCAAACGGGTGCGCGCATGTGGGCAGCTCCTGTAGCAGCAGGGGTGGTAGCCATGGTAGCGAGGGAGAGTGACAGTCGCCCAGCCAACACTCTTAAAAAAAAGGGTTCCTCGAGGTTCTATATAGAACCCTGGGGTTCAGTACTTGGCCAATAGAACCTTTTACCAAAAAAATGGTTCTATGTAGAACCCTTGCATAGCAAAGAACCTTTTTTTATTAAAATGGTTCTATAATTCATGTTTTATGACTGAAGTGTAAACTAAAGATTACACAACACATTCACAAAGCTTTTTGAGTCAAGACCCATGAGAATGACTGCATGCTGTAGTCAAAAACAAGAGTAAACAAATATTAATATGAGCTGTACATTAGCATGAAACTTATATTTCCTAATATATTATAGTTAAACTTTTTGACAAATCATTTTGTGAAGAAAAAAATAAACTAACCAGGAGTTTTCTTTATTTTGTATACCATATTGTGATGGTTTTAATCTATCGAAGGGAACATTAAAAACAAATAATCGTAAAAATGCTCCCTGGTGGCGTACATGCGTTGCGTTCTGGATTGTTTATATTTTCTTATTTAATAATAACTCGTTTAATAATAAAGAACCCTTAAATGGTTCTATTTAGAACCATCTAACTTGGATTCAAAGAACCATTTGGGGTTCTTTTTATGGAACCCTTTTAAATGGTTCTATATAGAACCATTTTGGAGTTCCATATATGAAGCGGGTGATAGAACCATTTCTGGTTCTAAATAGAACCATTTCTTTTAAGAGTGAATCATTTCATTTGTTCCGAATGGAAATAAGTAGCTGTGTTTATTGCAGCCCTGAGAGGACTACAGACACTCGATTTTTATACTCTCTTTTTCAGAGTACTTACATTTTAATTATGCATTATGTATTAAAGACAGTTTAAACAAATTTGGGAAAAAGTTTTTTAGAAAAAAACTGCCTACCCTGCCTTTAAGGACTTGTTTAGTGAGATTTTAACAGAAAAGTTTTTAGAATTTTGATTATATATTAATGTATAACATTAATTGTAAAAAAAATATATATATTTTTTATTATTGTATTTATGCAACTCTTGTATTTTTGTAACTCCTATTGTATTTATGCTTCTCTTGTATTTTTGTAACTCCATTTTTTCCATGTAAATTTCCATGGTAGTATCTTATCAGAGTATCGGTGAGGCAGCAGAACTTGTTTCAACACATTAAAAATGAAACTTCATGGCACCACAAAATTCCATAATCAACTGAAATGAATGTGTAGAATGTTCAAATAGTTGTCCTCTATCTGCAACGGACACAAATAAAAAATAAGTGTTTTCTCATGGGGTTCTGTATTGTTTGGACAGCAATGTTATATGGTAATGGAGAGGGTGGGATTTTAAATATTAAAAAACAACCAAATCGGAGATGGTCTTCAGCGTCTTTATGGCAGATTCTTTCAAAAGCTTGGTCTGTTCCCTAACAAATTTTTCAAAGGTACTGTAATTGATCAATCCCGATATGTTCACACGGAACTCACTTTGTGCACGTGGGACCTTTGTCATTCTGAAGAATGATATGGCCGTTCTCTAGAACTGTTGCCTCAAAAGTGGAATCTTAGAATTTGAATGAATACCAAGTGTTATGATTTCCTGATTGGTCGAGAAACTAAAATAGATTTTAGTTCTATTTAATAGAACACAAATAGATTTTGTTTGCCAATATATGTCCGTCCTGTTTTGTTATCCTCGTAACTGACTGAAGGACTTCATATAATACATCTTGGCGGCTTTTTGAGTGAAAAGACCTTAAACTCACAAGGACTGAGGATGAATCAGAGCATATCTGCACATTTTCTTGTCTTGTTTTTTCCACCCACCTTAATGCAACTAAAACTGCCACCATTTCCACTGTATGTATACTCCAAAAAAATCTGATGTTCTTCTATTAATTCCTATTCCTAGGTATTGCCACCCCATATCCTGTCACTCCTGTCTCAAGTTTCTTAGTACCATATATATATATACAGTATATACACATATCTGATCATTGATCATTTTCTTTCCTATTTAACTCTAACAAATACCAGTCAATATCAGGCCATTCAAACCCATGGAGCCACCATCGGATATACAACTGTAGAGCTCATCTTCATATAAAACACTCTAAATTCAAATGCTACCTCATTACCTATCCGACTGAAATGATCTCTGTTATATGTTTCGTTATCCCAGGTCTCCTGCAACACTTGTGGGGTGGAAATCATTATGTCCCTGCAAATTAGCCCAATAGTTTGTCATCAGCTGCATCCTTAATTCTAACGGCATTTCTCCCATTTCTACCTGTAGTGCATGGTACTGGTGATGTTTTAAAAGCGCCACTGAACACTCTTAATGCCTGTGCCTGAATCACATCTAGTTTCTTTAAAGAGACTTGGCTGCTGCTCCATAAGCTACACTGCCGTAATCCAACACAGATCTTATCAATGCCACATATATTGTTTTTAATGCTGAGCAGCTATTTCCCCATTCCCGATCTGTCAAACATCTCATCACAATAATAACTTTTTTTGCATTTTTCTTCTATTGTCCTTGTATGGTCTGCCCATGTTAACAGAGAATCGAAAATAACTAACATAAATGTTCCAACCCTTTCTAATTCTTTCCCATACATACTTAACCTCATCCCTTCCTTAATTTGTTAGAAGCTTTTCTCTTTTTCACTCTTTCTGGAAGCACTGATTCCTGAAACTCCAAAATAACTGACAAACTATCAATCCTTTCCCCATTCATTGTTTTTTGCAACCTTTTTATTCTACTCACTTCCCCTCCAGAAATACTTCGTTTGAGTTTTTCTAGATCTTCGTCAATTGGAATGCCTGTTATCACTATTGGACTTAGATTAATATGCGCCTCTTCATTTCTGAATTTAAGAATTATTTTAAATTCCTCTCTTACAATCTTTTTGCAGACACCCTTATTATCTTGCCTACCTGGAAAGGCCTGTTGACAAGTTATGTGTTATCTGTGAAATGGACTATGCCTCAAATATCTAAGAGTGTTTCTCTGCTGTGCACAAGTTATGGACATTTCAGTAAATAGATAATAGACATTTAATATCTTTGAAGAGGTGCATAATGTGAGTAGGCTTTATCAATATGGCTCCATTGTTGTTGGTGAAAAGGTAATCGTCAGTCTGCCTGCCTGTCAATTAGGGGCTGGAAATTTAAGAGCCGTATTGCAAATTTAAAAAATATATATATATATACATATGTATGAATGTATAATAATTATTGTTTTTGTTAATTATTCATTTATTTTATTTGTATTTGTTCTTACTGTGCATGTTCAGTGACGTCATGTTTTGTAGCTTATGTAAAAAGTTATTGACACATGTGCAATAAGTTAAGACACACTTTGGGAGAACACAAAGCTTTTGACCGTTTATCATAATTTATATATTCACTGTAAAATGTAATAAGTTGACTTTACTTAGAAAAAGTGAGGAAACCGATTGCCTTAAAATTTCCAAGTAAAGTAGTGTTTTCATTTTTAGTTGGCACAACTTAACATTTGTATAGAAAACTTGTTAATCAAGTATACTCAAGTACTCTTGAATCAAAATCATTAGTTGTGTTAATTTCTCATTAGAGTTCACATTACTAGGAAAATATCAGGAAACCGAAAGCAAGTAAAGTGAAATAGGAATAGTATGTGGTACTGACAAATGCTTAGTTAGTATAGTTCACTAACACAAGAGTTCTAGTAACTAAAAAATAACTGTAGAGAACACTTGATAATTTACTTTAAATGAAATGTAATTGTTACCATGGTTGTGTTTTGCATGCTGAATGATGAAGTCTGTGTGACTCAAGCATGATCAATTACAAGATTGTCACAAATATAGAGGCATTATATAAACCCAATTAACTGTTTAACAAGGTGTTTAGGACAGAAGTGTTAGCAACAAAATGATAAAAGATCATTAATTGACACGAGTTACATTATACATCATTCATTCTCTCTCTCACACTCACATACATATATATATATATATATATATATATATATATATAGGCTATATATATATATATATATATATATATATATATATATATATATATATATATATATATATAACTTTTCTTTCTTTGACACCAAAAAACTGATTTCTTGTTGCATAACTGCATCAATAGGAAGAGAATTACAATAAAGTATATTAAGTTCCAAGTGCCCAACCAAAGGGATCACTAATCGCCATAATGGTGACAAAAAATATTTTAAGAAAATCTAAATCAATTTATGATGTCAACTTATGTTATGTTCTCTCAAATTTTTCAGTTGACAATTCAACATTCAAGATGACTTTGGGAAATGAGTGAATGCAAACAAAGACAAACAACTGCAGAAGTGGGGGAAATGAGTGAAAGGTCCATTAAGAATTTCCCCGCCTCAAAAACCACACTCAAACCAATCAATTAATTTTAACTTGGGTTTTCTGAGTAAACAAAGCATAGTATGTGAATAGTACAGATTACTAGATTTTTACAATTAAGTTAAGACATTAAGTAAAGACATTAAGTAAAGTTAACTAAAAAGTTTTAGTTAGAACCACTGTTGGATTTTACAGTGTTGCATTATACTGACGATGGACGAGTATTGTTCATTATGCCACCTTTTCAGCTGATCTCCTCTGACCAGGGCCGGATTATCCATAGACGGGATTGTGCGAGTGCCCTGGGGCACCAGTCAATATGGGGGCAACCAGGGCCGGATTATCCATAGACGGGATTGGGCTGGTGGGACTGGTGTTTTCTCCAAAATAAAAGCTCAAGGGTTTATTTCTTGCAAGTGAAGAAATTAGGACAAAAGTATTGTAATTTTCCTATACTATAGTGTAATGTAAAATATACTTTTGAAATTTTCATTTATACAGTACATTTTTAGGCTATATGGATTTTACATCGTAGGAATAATTATATAAATCATTATTATATTATTATAATAATTGTTTGGCATCCTAAAACACCAGTGATAATGTAATGTAGACTGAGACTCTATATCATAACTAAAAAGATGTTTGAGCCCTCTGAAATGTCCAGGTACAAGTCAATGCTTTTTCTTTGTTCAACGTACACAGTTCATGGGTTGAAGTCGGTTGAAGCTCTTAATTTTGAGCTCTCAAGTGCACCAGATTAATGCATTTAACCTTAAAACGTACAAAATGTTCTTGCGGGGGAGCATGGAGTTCCCCATAGAGGAACAGAGGTCCACCCAACATAGTTTTACAAAATCCTATGGGAAAGAACGATCATTTATGAACTTTACTCCAGCATAGTACAACAAAGTTCCTTTAAAGTCCCTAAGTCATTAAAACTGTTAATGCCAAATTAAAATGTCCTTGGAAAAACTACATTTGGCCTGCAGGGGGGCCTGCATTGTGCCCAAAGGCCTCTGAATTCTTAATCCGGCCCTGTCTCGGACCACTGTCTGTAACGTGCTTTGATCTATGCCATACAGCACACTTTCATGCAACCGTGTTCCCCTGCCACTCGCCCACACATATGTATATAACATGCTGTATTATGTACATGATAAAAGTAATCTCTCTCCCTCTCCTGGTCACTCAATACCTTCATTATGATCAAGAAAGCTCAACAACGCCTCTTCTTCCTCAGGAAACTGAAAAAAGCTGAACTGTCCCCTCAGATACTCCGTAACTTCTATCGCTGCACAGTTGAGAGCATTCTCACCAACTGCATCACGGTGTGGTATGGGAACTGTACAATGGCAGACAGGAAAGCAGTACAGCGAGTGGTGAAAACTGCACAAAAAATCATTGGCACATCACTCCCAGCCATTACTGATCTACATCACACACAGTGTTTGCGACGTGCTCACAATATCATCAAGGACCACACACACCCCAGACCCCAGTCTAGGACTGTTCTCCATCCTCCCATCTGGGAGACGTTACAGGAGCCTTAGAAGTCGCACCAGCAGGCTCAGAAACAGCTTTTTTTCCCAACACCATAACGTTGCTCAACATCAAGCCCCAACGCTAGCCCCCGTCCCTGTGCTGCTCCGCCATTTCTCTCCTTTATTTATTTTCTTGCATTCGGATTATAGACTGTCTGACTACCTCTGATCACTATGCACTTTACCAATACATCTCAACTAAGCACTATATGAAATCTCTACTTATATGGCCTATGGACCTTCTGAATTTTTACAGAACTTTATACATCATATTTGCAAAATGCATTTTTAATAATCATACTGCATTCTGTATTTTTAAGTATTTTTTTAAACATTGCTATAAAAAAAGCACTTTAATGATTGATTGACTGGTTAGATGTAAAACTGCATTTCGTTGTACAGGTTGTGCAATGACAATAAAGTTGAATCTGAATCTGAATCTGAAACTGTCTTGTCATGGCACCCTTTCAAAAGGTAAACTTTTACCTAATTGCATATTAAAATGCATAAAATGGATATTAGTACCTAGCTTTTAGGGTACAGCTTTTGTACTATTTCTTCTGAGTGTGATCAATGACCCTATAGCAATTTCACAGTATTCATACTGTAGAATAAGAGTAGATTGCCAGCGCTTCTGCTGCCAGTATTTTACCTTTATTTATTTAAAAAGAAAAATGTTTTTTTTTTTTTTTTTGCAGTGATGCATATAGTGCACACGTATTGTAAAGTGTTAGCAAGAATAAGACAAGATCAACTATTTAAAACAGGATCTGCTGGTATGCAGACTTACTTAGTATTTTTTTTGTTCCGCCTGTATGATGAGTTCCTCAAACTAAAGTATAAAACCGCTGGGATTCACTTTGAAACAGCATCACTTTGAGACATCCTATCGAAGAGTGCACAAACCGACAGCAGCTGTTAAATCGACGTGAAATATTTTCTTTATTATTTTGACATTTCAACATTGTTAAAGATGGAGAAAATTAGCTATTCGTTCAGTCAGCAATATGAGGAAAAAATCCGCCCTTGCATCGACACCATCGACAGTTTACGGTCTTTGGGAGTCGAAAAGGACCTGGCGTTGCCTGCCATCGCCGTCATTGGAGACCAAAGCTCAGGAAAGAGTTCTATTCTAGAGGCGCTCTCAGGAGTAGCGTTACCCAGGGGTAGTGGTAAGAACACATACAAAATATTATATATATATATATATATATATATATATATATATATATATATATATATATATAAAACTAAAACATAGATATGTAAAATATAAATGTTATTTAATGACTACAGCCTTACCAACAAATGCTATGGCACAGTGATGGTATCTTAGCCATGATATTGAATGATTACTATTTGGAATTTGCATGGTACATGGTAAAAATAATACTGAATTCGGATTCGCATACTAGCACTTACTATTCCTGCCATAGAAAGATATGATAAAAATAGTATGAGTAGTACACTAGTATGCAGTTCTGAATTCAGCATTTGTCTGGCATCCACTCTTTTGTGTTTTGTACAGGAATTGTTACACGGTGCCCTCTTGAGCTCAAGATGATAAGAACTAAAGGCGAGGGCAAATGGCATGGGAGAATCAGTTACAAGAACCACGAGGAAGACATTGATGACCCAGCAGAAGTGGAGAAAAAGATTCGCGAAGGTAGAAAATGCATAGAATGTATCCTTACAGCATTTCTTAATGTCTTCTAAAGTAGCAAATTAGCTAAAAAGGAAAATTATAATGGGTTATAATTAATTATGAATATTTAAATCAGCTTTCTAGCTTAATTAACATTACAATCGATTGATCTGTTTATCCACCAAACAGACAGCACAATCATTTAAACTCTAAGAAAAATCATTCTCCTGCATGGCCAAGAAGGATAACTTTCTGTACTAACAGTACAAAATGCAAGTGAACATCAAACGCTAAAGTGACTTTGATTTGTGAGCCGGAAACCAAGAATCAATCCTGTGTATAAAGGGTCTAACAGAAACTAACTACACTAAGCAAAAAAGAAAGCTTGTTTTATTTTATTTTGATAATATTTTTCTAGTATTCTTGATGAGCTCGTTAGGAGTGAGCTTGAAGATTTCGATGAGTTTTTCAGGAGAATAGCAGGGGTATTAAAAAAAAAAAGTAACTTGAAGGTATTGGTATTGTGGCACCAAATGATGGGGAGTCATCCATCTCCCTGGAATGCCTTTGAAACTCTTGAAAGTGCCATCAAGGAATGTGATACCCATCTTCCAGAGCACATTATCCATAGACTGTTAGGCACCAGGTCTGTGATTTAAGGTTGGAAAGAAAGAAGGTTTATGATGCCTAAAACACAACTGAGCATCTTGATTGCATCCAAACGCTACCCTTTTTATGTTTGTAGCCCAGGATGAGATGGCTGGAGCAGGTGTTGGCATTAGTGAAGAACTCATCAGTCTGCAGATCACATCTGCCAATGTTCCTGACCTCACTCTCATTGACCTCCCCGGGATTGCACGAGTGGCAGTCAATGGCCAACCTGGGGATATTGGAGATCTGGTAAATTTAACTTTCTCATTATGGTTGCAATAAAGAGCTTTTTTTGGCTGCCAAAAGTAGACTTTTTTTACATTTATCATATTTTTCATATGACATTTTGTTGCAAAGACCATTGTGATGTCATGGTCTGTTTAAAGGCACAGAAATATTAATCAAATGCATTTCTTCAAGATTAAGAGACTGATCAGGAAGTTTATTACAAATCAAGAAACAATCAACCTGGTTGTGGTGCCATGCAATGTTGACATCGCGACCACAGAAGCATTGCAGATGGCTCAGGAGGAGGACCCTGAGGGCGAAAGAACTTTAGGTGTGCATTACTCGTTGCAATACCCTGCAACAAATCATACTGAATCAGACTCTGTATGATTACTGTTTGTTTCCTACAGGCATCTTAACAAAGCCAGATCTGGTGGATAAGGGCACTGAAGGGAACGTGGTAAACATTGTGCACAATGAGGTCATTCACCTTACTAAAGGCTACATGATTGTAAAGTGCAGGGGACAATGGGATATTTGCGATCAGGTCACTCTTAATGAGGCCATAGAAAAAGAGAATGCCTTCTTCAAAGACCATTCTCATTTCAGGTATGGTTAAATTTAGTTATTTTTTGAGCTGAAATGGTTTATCACAGAATTGCATTGTTGAGAAAAAACACACGTTGTATCAATGTATATCTCATATTTTATTATTATTACATTCAGAAATCATGTAAAAAAAACAATAAATTAAATGACATACATTATAAACACTATAAATATGTATTTTAGTTCCTCTCGCTCCATAACAAAACCTTTAAATTGACCATTATTCAGAACAGGACAGGGTTGAAAATTAATATTAGTGGCATTTATTATAAACAACATTATAAATGTTAAGCCTAAACAAATTGATTTAAAGCAAAACATGAACTACTAGCTATGTTTTGCATGCCTGACAATAATAGTGTTATATAAATAACTTAGGCCTATAAGTTGCAGGACGTTTCAGATAATAAAAGACTGTGTCTTATTTTCCGGAAAAAACATTTTCCATTGTAGTGAGAACTCTTATGTAAGCGGTATGGCTAAAGATTTTTCCTCCTCTTGGAGGGTGCTATTTGTATTTGTGGTTATTTGCATAGCATTTCTTAATCACCTGAAGTATGCCCACGAAGTGCACATGCAAATTAGTACCCATTATTTGGGATTTTATAAAATTAGGGGTGTTATGTTCAGTCACAGCTCACTGTAATACATTGTTTTTTGTTTTGCTTCTTCTCCCATGCAGCAAACTCTATGAAGAAGGTTTTGCATCTATTCCTAAGTTGGCTGAGAAACTAACAATCGAGTTGGTTCATCACATTCAGGTGAAATATTTGTTTTGTTTTGTTTTTTTACAGAAGAGACCTACATAATTTTTAGACTAATAATAAACATACTGTATCTTATTTTCATATGATTAATCTGCTATATAGAAATCATTGCCTAATTTAGAAAAGCAAATCGATGAGAAGCTCACTGAAACACAAAAGGAGCTGGATAAATATTGTAACGGACCCCCATCAGACCCTGCAGAAAAACTGAAGTTTCTTGGTGATGTGAGTTCAGCATTAAAATCTGTAAAATCAGTATCAAAGTATGAATATTTAGTCATATTTAGTCTCTGAATTTAGAAACTTACAGATTTCACACGTGATACCCTTAACCTGACCAATGGAGAAGCGGTTAAATGTGCACCAGATCTACTGATTTTTCCAGAACTTCGTGAAGAATTTGCAAATTGGAATGGCATCTTGGTTGACTCTGGAAAATCATGTAAGTGAAGCATATACTTGGTATCTCCTAAGTGTAGGCCTACCGTTTTCTTTCTTTTTTTTTTTTTGCTTAAAAATACTTTAACCATATTCACATCTGCTGTATCCCCCTTTATAACAGTTTCAATCAGTTAATTGCCTACCAAAATTTCTAACTTAATCTAAGTAAATTATTATTATTATTATTATTATTTTACTAATTAAAATACTAATTATTTTGCACTTTCTGATGCTTTAATTGAAATTTCTTGGGTTACTTGACTGTAATCCTGTTCCCTGAAAAAGATGGGAACGAGATGCTGTGCTAATTCTAATGCTATGGGAACACCTTTGTGTATGACTGGCTGTAAAGCATGTGTGCAAACACACCAATGAAATGGAATGTGTGCTCTTCAGAGAATACAAATAGATGTGCAACAGGTACGTCTTTCACTTTTTCTAGACACATCCTCAGTGCAGCAATGAAGCACAGCATCACGTTCCTGCTTTTTCAGGGAACAGGGCTTGAGATGTTGACTCAAGGGCATGTGAGCCCGGTGTCACATGAACATCCAAACTATAAAATCGGATGAATGCAGAGAGGACCAGCCTGCAGCTGTCACAGTGTCTGGTTGTGTTTCCCCGGGTATCCACTAGATGTCCTCCTTCCCCCACGGTGTCATTCACAGGAACTACCTTTCCCACAATTCTGTCTGTAAATTACACCCAGGTGTCTGTAGTTTGTAATCACCAGCTGTCTATCGTTATCCCCTTGTCATTCATGTATTTTAAGCCCTGTTTGTCTGGTGTTCTTTGTGGATCAATGTTAGATGTCACACCGCTTTGTTCCCGAGTTTCCTGTCTCCAGTCAAGTTGGTTGTTTTATGTTTTTGGACTGATATTCTGGATTTTGACCCTTGCCTGTTTGTTGATTACCCTTTTTGGATTGCCCTATAATAAAACCCCGTTTACTGCATTTGGATCCTGCGCCTCTCATCAGTTTTAGCGTGACCGTGACAGCAGCATCACATATTTGTTGCAAGGGGGTGCCCCTTGCCAAAGCTTTGGAGGAAGCGAACTCCTTGGTAGAATGAGCCCTAACTCCTAGGGGCGAAGCTTGTCAACATGCCTCGTAGGCTAGAGCAATGGCATCCCTCACCCAGTGTGACATTGTTTGCTTGGCAGTGGTGGCGAAAAAATACAGCCATCAGTTCGAGGCAACTGATGTGCCAATTGAAATGATAACCTCATCAGATCCCCTGGGCTGTGGGGACCACTCCCCAGCCTGTGCAGGAAGCGTCTGTCGCTAGCGTCTTGCGACGACAACACACACCTAGTGTGGGACTCAAGGTGAGGAACCGGGGGCTGAGCCACATTGAAAGGGAACGAAGCAGCAGTGCGTAACCCTTACCATAAAAATGGATTTTAGAAAGCGCGTGACATGTTCAGCACATGCGTTTACCATTAACATTTATTTTTAGAAAGGGTACGAAGCACTCAGCAGGTGCCCTTGCCCTTATTTGACTTTGGGGATTGGCCCTTGTATGAAATCTCCTGGCTTTGAGACACAACTGATGCGGTCACATTTGCAAAAGGCCCACACTGTAAAAAATATTAGGTTAAATTAACGGTAAAAACTGGCAGCTGTGGCAGCTACATTTTAGGTTTTAAAGTCTCACTTAAATTTACAGTAAAAAAAAACAAAACATGTTTCATTATCTGATATAATCTTAATTTACTGACCTATTGAAGTACTAATACTTGTTTTGACCACGCCATTGAAACGTGGAGGGAGGTGCACTGAAATTAAAATGTCCCCAACTAAACAAGCCAGAGGTGACAGTGTCAATGGGGATAATAAATGGTTTGTGTTCTGGGAGATAGCAGGAAGTGACAGAACATTCAACATTTTTCTGAAAACCGCTGCCCCCCGAATCACCAGTGGTTCAATGAGGGTGTCCGAAATAAGCTGATTGATGTATGTTTACGTGCCCCGTCCCGAGGGGGCACATCCCCACAGACCTGGGCACAAAAATCCTTAGGACTTTTTCTTTTTTGAAACAAAAGGTCCTGAGATCAGGTCTATTTTGAGGCTGCTAAGCGCAACAAGCCGGTCCCCAGTCTTTACAAGGGGGAGCACGACTCGCCACACTCTGCTTTTGAGCCTTTTTTTCAGCAGGTCAGCCTGGTACGCCTGTCGCCAGCTTGACTCGCCAACTGAAAAGCCTTCCCTCAATGCTGAAAAGCGCTGACTTTTAAGTGATGATGAGCTCCCATGGAAGAGATAGTCCTCGAGCGTTTCTTCAGACAGAGGCATCATCATAACGCACCCTTGCACCCACAATAGTCGAATAAGTCGAAGTCACAAAGACATGTAAAGAATGAGGTTTTCCCCATGAAAGAGTAACGTCATGGAGGTCCTCAAAAAGGGTCAGTCTAGCTGTAATCTGGCCACTGCACGATTCACCACGTTTCAGTAACTTCTCATCCACTTTATTATCATGGGAGGAGCGCTTTTTTTTTTCTTTTCTATTTCACTATTTAATTCCTCAGAATTAAATGTAGCCAAAGAACAGCCAGACAATATATTAATACAAGCATCTAACTTCTGAAATTAGATGAGTATTTATCATTTAATTCCTCAGCATTAAATGCAACCAAATAGCAATCAGACAAGCAAACACAGTCTGGATGAAAGTCTGTGCTTAGATCTTTCATCAGATCAGCCTGGTATGCCTGTAACAACGACATGGTGCCGCGGAGTACCAGCCTGACTCGCTGACTGAAATGCCTCTGAAGATGCGCTCCCAGGGGAGAGATAGTCCTCGAGTGCCTCTCCAATCTGTGCCTAAGAGGTGCTGCGGCGTGCTTCAGAGTCAGGCAAGAGGACATCCCGATCTGGATGAGAGAGAGCTAGCAATAGGGACGGACCTGCCTCTTGATCCTCAGCCAAAATGACCCGTGAGCGCAAAGCACTTTAACGGTGAACAGTTCACAGTGCTCACAATCGCCGTGCTCCAATGCAAGAGCAGCATGCTTTTCCCCCAAACACACAAAGGGCTGTGAACAAGGAAGCACACAATGCTTACTTTGCATGATGTTTTCTCTCTTTTTCTCTTTCACAGACAGAGAGACATTTCTGCACACTAACAGCTGGAAACTAACTTCTAGCATGCAAGCGTGAAGACAGAAAGTGTAGCGCGCACACACACACACACACACACACTCACACACACAGTGCGCCTCTGAAGACAAAGAAACCTGAAAGACACACATGTTGCACATCTATTTGTAGCTTCTGATGAGCGCACATTCCAATGACGTCACCATCAGAGGTTCAAGTTTAAGGCCAATTTAATTGGCGTGTTTGTAGCTCTAGAATCAGCTTAGCATAGAGAGAAGCTTTTGAAAGGGAACAGTCGTGCCTGGATTTTTTGACAACTTTGGCCCTGTTTACACCTGCTATTAAAATGCGTTTTGGTTGATTGGATCACAAGTAGACGAGGGAGACACATTCCTCTTTACGTTATATTTAGTCTTTTTTGTCCACTTACAATCACTTCTATCCTGATTTCTTCGAGGTGAGGACTGGAGACAACAGAAAAACACACGGAGTGCAGCAGCTTTCGTTTCTGCTCTGATAACCCCAAGACCATGGTGAATGCTGTGAGTGTGTTTTAGAAATCAGGAACAGTTAGAGAACATTGTGCTTGGTGTGTTTTTGTCTTTCGTCTTCAGCGAACTGATAGTAGGCTGTCTTTTGTGGTAATTTAAACACATTCGACTACATGAACGTTTACACATAATCGGGTTGAATGCGTTTTCGTCTACCTATGAAAGTGGTCGAAAGTGACGACTAAAAAAGCCAAAGCTTCCTAGCTTTTGGCTAAGTTGAAAAACTTTTAAACTCCCAAAAAGTTTATTCAGCAGCGTCCACTTGTGATCCGATCGACCAAAACAGATCTTAATAACAGGTCTAAACAGGACCTTTCATTTTCTTCATCAATGTTCTTCAATGTATGAAAAGCTGTTTGAGTTTAATCACCCTTGACAGATATTTGAAAAATATATTCTGTGGTAATGTAAACGTGAGAGCATCTTCTGACATCATTCATAAATCATTTGCAGCCATAAATGAGATTAAGAACGAAGTTCATATATATGAAGCCAAGTATCGGGGAAGAGAGCTTCCAGGATTCATCAATTACAAGACCTTTGAAAATATTGTTGGCGAACAGATCAAGCTGTTGGAAGAACCTACCTTAATGATGCTGAAGACCATCTCCGGTTTGTGTTGTTTTTTATATTTTTAAATCCCACCCACTCCATTTCTACAGTTTTTAATCATTTAATAATGTGTTGAATTTTTTCATATGGAATTCACTTTGTGCACAGACCTTTTGGTATTCTAAAGATAGATAAGGCCATTCTCTAGAACTGTTTTAAAAGTTAAATCTTTGAATAAGGGTGAAATTGTCAAGAATACCAAGAACCAGCGAATCTAAATCCATTTTAGCCACACTGAACTTTCAGGTTGGTAGATTTTTATCTCACTTTGGATAAAGGTGGCTTAGTACAGTACAGTTTCTTATGACACATGGATACACTGGCAGTATTGGGTGTAACCAATTACTAAGTAGGCTAATGAACTACTGTAATTTAATTACTTTTCATTTCAAAAAGTAAAGCAAGAGATTCCTCAATTTTTTTCTATAATTGTATTAAATACTTTATAGACTATAGAACAATTCTATAACAAAATCAACAGTGGATTTAACATCAAAATGTAAAGTCTAATGTTAACATTTATGTTCCCTTCTCCCTTTAAGTACTTTAAAGTAATTTTTTCAATTTTATATCATTTTTTATAAAATAATTAAAAGAGCAGTTTCATGTCTGGTCAATGAATTTAGAAAATGATTAGTAATAATGAAACTTCTTAGAGAGAGTAATTATATGGTTATCTAATTACACGGTTGCAAATGTAATTAGCTAGTAATTAATTTCTTTTTTGCATAACGTACCAACACTGTTCACTGGATAATTGAGCTTGCTAGATGAACTTTTGCTAAAGAAGTATTAATGCTGTGTTTGTGTTAACATAGATGTGGTTTCAAAGAAGTTTATCAAACTGGCCCAGTACAGCTTCAGTGGATTCCCTAATCTTCTGAAAGTAGCAAAGGTAGGGATTTTTTGCCAATGATTCTGGCAATACACAAATTCAAAGTGTTCATATCAAACTACTTTCCCTTGGCTTTCTCGAACTTTCAAGTTCAGAGTTTGACAAATTGATTATAGTAGATAATGCTATTAAATTTCATACAAATAAATCACATTACTATGCCTTTAAATGAACAGATTTAAAGGATTTTTTGTTGTTGTTTTATCATTTATTTTTTAATACTTTCTAAGACTAAGATCGAAGCCATCAAACAGGATAAAGAATCCCTAGCAGAATCCATGCTGAGGACCCAATTCAAGATGGAGCTCATTGTTTACAGTCAAGATGGCACATACAGCCAGAGCCTGAGAGATGCAAAGGAAAAGCTTGTAGAGGATGAAGAAACTAAAGAAATGGTTAATTGCAGCAGTGAAGGCTTTAGCACAGACAATCATGCCACACTGCATGAGATGAAGTTGCACCTTGAGACCTACTATACGGTAATTGTGCTAACTAAAGCTTTCTGTGCTGTCAGAGGTTGCTCAATTTGCAATGTATATGATGCTCTTATCTATCTTAGATTGCAAGCAAGCGTCTAGCCGACCAGATCCCAATGGTGATCCGCTATATGTTGCTCCAGGAAGCAGCTTTGGAGCTGCAAAGGAGCATGTTGCAGTTGCTGCATGATAAAGATGGTGTGGACAACCTGCTTAAAGAAGACTTTGACATTGGCCAAAAGCGGGAGAGCTTACTGAGCCGCCAGAAACGTCTGATGAAAGCACGCAGGCTCTTGGCTACCTATTAGAATTCAGTTTTGATGCAACAAATAATAATAATAATAATAATAAAACATACTCTCAATAGGTCATAGCTTGTCACCATGGGGAACAAAAAACTAAACTTGCATGATGGTTTTGTTGTTTTATTTTGGAAATTGCAATTGAGCTTTTTGTTAAGAAACATGAAGGATCTAAGAATTCTTTGCAGTAACCTTTGTGTGTGTAGTAGAGAGCAACCATACATTTGTGTTATTTTATATCTTTTAATATTCATTCATTTCTAATCATTTAATCAATTTATTATTCCTTTTAATCGTATAATCATTTATAATAATCATTTAAACCATTTACTCATTACACTAATTCATTCATTGATCAGTCATTTTATATTATATTATTATCATTTATGAGTCCTTATTGAAGAAAAGTGAAGGATCTAAGGATTTTATTGTAGCAACCTGCATGTGTGTAGCTTCAAGAGAGCAACCATATATTCATGTTTTATTTCCTTAAATATTCATTCATCATTTTATTATTCTATTTAATCATGTAATAATTTATATTAATCATTTAAACCATTTATATACACTCATTACACTAATCAGTTATTTTATACAATTTTTCCATTACTGTTAGTGTTTAACCTTAGTCTTATGTTGTGAGCTGTGTCTTTGTGAGTTAGAGATAAGAGAATGTCTCTATTTCACGGTTTTTAACATCACAGTGTTGTGAAGCAGAGATTTTCCATGGCTACTGCTTGTATAATAACACTTGTTGAATTTGTGCTGGTCAGACAAAGTTTTACTGAGCACTGAAACAGACGCAATTAAGATTATTAAATAAACTTGGATCATTTTACCATCATGTCTCCTGCTTTCAGCTCTTCCCTGGCTTTGTCAGTCTGCCTCTCGGGCTCATTGAAGACTGTTAATACAGTTTTGAGTCACTGAAAAAATGCCTTTGTCATTGTCATTGAGTCATTGAAAAAGTGCTATTTGAAATGGACGCAAATCATAAATGATTACCATGAATGAAACATAAATGACTGGACCACTACATTCCTTCTCTGCAGAACAACTAAACTATAGGCAAATGATAACAGGGGTCGCGGTGCGGCACATACCATTGTACAGCAATAACGATTATGCTCATTTTCTCTGTTGTGATTTGCACCTTACACAGGAAGGCATTTTTAACCACAGCATGGTAAAAAAAAAAAAAAAAAAAAAACGAAATTGCTACAATAAAAAGATGCTTGATAGCATAAACATTCATTACATATATACATTTGTACAATGTTTGTCAAACAAAGACAGATATCATAGGACAAATATCTCTGTGCCAAAAAGCAAGCTATTGGAAGAAGCCAGACACTACTTGTCTGTGTGGGATTTAAGCTTCCTCTCCCAAAGTTTCTGATGGTCTGAGAATCCCTGCTTTCCTTTGTTGAAGGAATTGGGTCCAGCTGATGTGGGCGTTTCTCTGAAAATCAAAAGGTTGTCAACAACAGTACTATAACTTACAATTAAAATTTAATTTAATTGAATTCAAATGAAATCCAACCTGCCAATATTCTTCATCCTCATCTTTGCTTCAGGTGGCATTTCTTCAGGCTCGCTCTGAAACATTAAATAAAAAAGGTTACGAAACTGACATTTAAACATACAGTGCATGCAAAATTATTAGGTAAGTTGATATTCTGATCATATTTTTTTGCATTTGACCAATTCCAAACCACATCAATCTTAACTTCTAATATAGATCATATATAATCATTTATAAGTGACATATAATTGTTAACGAGGGATGGAAGTGAAAAATGCCTTATATTCCAATGTGCTTAATTAATAAACAGGGTTTTTTTTATAGGTAAAAAGGGCCACACACACAAAAAGAGATTTAACTCACAGTGAAAAGTAAAAAATTATGAAAAGCCTATGAGAAGGATGCAATTCTACAAAAAATTTAAAATTATAACGAGACCAAAAAAATATAAAATGATGATCAGAACTTGCCTAATAATTATCCATGCACTATTATATTACAGTTTTTTTCAATTGCTTACACACTAAAATTAAAACTTTCCCACAATTAGCAAAACCTTACACTCACGGAGCAAAACACCGGCCTAGATTTGCACAAATGTAAGCACATGGTCAGCTTCACACTTTTTGCAAAACATTACACACCGTGATTTGCAAAACACTAAACACACTTGTATACATTTGACACAGAAATTTATCATGATGTAATTTCCTTGAAATTTCAAAGCAAAGGCTTTCAAATGAACACACCCATGAACCAATTGGTTAAGCACAGCCACCAGGAGTGCACACACACTGGTGCTTAATTGTAGACACACCAATCAGGTTTACGCACTATAAAAAGGCAACAGGTAAGTTCACCTGTCTTCAACAAAAATGGACGGTGTCAGAGGAAGAGGAAGAGGAAGAGGGAGAGGAAGAGGTAGAGGAAGAGGGAGAGGAGGAGGGAGAGGGAGAGGAGGAGGGAGAGGGAGAGGAGGAGGGAGAGGAAGAGGAAGAGGAAGAGGAAGAGGGAAGACAACCAAATCCGTGTAACGAAATTCGTTTTCGTTTTTGGAAACAATTGTGGACCATGTAATAAACCACGGACTAATATTGAGGGAGGTGAATTCGTCACTCCAAAAGATTCTTCCCACGTTGCCTTGCAAATGAAAATATAGCCTGTGATGTTGACGAGGCCCTGTGGCCAGATCCAGCTAGGCAGAGAGATGTTTGTTTTTTTTTTTGTTTTTTTTTGGTACTGAACTGGATTTGTATTTTTATGTAACAGTATTACTGTAAGTTTACAGTACAAGGGTATGTTCAGTAATACTGTATGAAAACTGGAAAATGTTTTGTTATGAATGTTTTGTTGAAATGTTCAGTATTGGCTGACTTGAGTACATGAAAAGAAATAAATATTTTCATTAGTCTGCACAATTGGTGTTATGTGGTGTTGGTGAATATATTTTTACACTCTCTCTGTGTAAATGCTAAAAGTGCTTTAGGTTGAGCACAGGAGTGTTTAACTGATTCAAACAGAATTAGACCATATGATGGTTGAGTTTATGTTATGACAACAAAATAAGGTTTTATAAGGCATTGTGTAGTTTCGACGAAAGTGTTCCATTTTGCAAATGGTCTGAGGTGTTGTGCTAATTGTGTGAAGGGGTTTGAAAAACCGGGCCCGGTTTTCAAAATTGTGCTTAAGCAATTGAATAAAACTGTAAGCATTCGAACTTTGATGCCACATGATGTTGGTGATGCTTTAGATGTCTAACAAATTGTTTTGCCTTCTGATTATCGTTCTGTGGTATTGCAGCTTGCCCATGAGCATCCACTCTCTGGCCATCTCGGGGTTAACAAAACCTAGCGCACTCCCGATACTTCTTTTGGCCTGGATTGAAGTCTAGTGTTTCCAAATATCTGCCAACTCGCTGGGTAAGCCGAATCAGACTTTACCTTCTGCTCCCCTCCATCCGATTCCGGAAGTGGGTGAACCGTTTGAACGGTTGATTTTGGATTGTGTCGGGCCGTTACCAAAATCAAAATCAGGGCATCAAAGTTTTGACATTGATGTGTGCTGCAACTCGGTTTCCAGAAGCTGTTCCGCTCCGTACTCTTAAAGCCAAGACGGTAGTGAAGGAGATAGTTAAGTTCTGCTTAATGCTTGGATTGCCTAAAGTTATCCAAACCGATCAAGGTACTAACTTCACGTCAAAAGTGTTCGCAAGTGTTAAAAGAGTTGGGAGTCTACATAAACTATCCAGCGCATACCATCCAGAGTCCCAGGGTGCGCTGGAACGCTTTCACCAAACCCTAAAATCAATGCTACGTGCATATTGTCTCAGTACTGGCAAAGACTAGGTTGAGGGTTTGCCATTGTTAATGTTCGCAGCTAGAGAGACTGTGCAGGAGTCATTAGGTTTTAGCCCTGCAGAACTTGTGTTTGGGCACACTGTCCGTGGGCATTTGAAACTGCTAAGTGAGCAGTTATTATCAAAAAACTCAGTATCTAGTAATGTGTTGGACTACGTAAGTGATTTTCGTGAACGTCTCCATAAGGCTTGTGAGGTAGCAAAAGCTCACCTGATAAATGCACAATCCAAGATGAAATTGCGTTATGACAAGAAATGTGTAAAGCGCAACTTTCAACCCAACAATTTGGTTTTGATCTTGCTTCCGGTCCCAGGGTCAGCACTGCCAACGCTATCTCACGACCAATTCGTACGAATTCGTACGAATGATAAAAAGTTGGCTAATTCGTACTAATTCGTACGACCTGACTCGTACGAATTTGTACGATTTGTCTAAACCCACGTGATGGGTAGGTTTAGGGGCGGGGTCAGGGGTAGGTCATTCGTATGAATTCATACGAATTGGCCAATTCGTCAAATATGTACGATTTTGCACAAAACGTACTAATTCGTACGAGTCAGGTCGTATGAATTCATACGAATAAGCCACCTCGTAGAATTTGTACGTTTTCCCGTGAGATCGGGCTCGCACTGCAGGCTAAATTCACTGGTCCTTATGCTGTTGAGAAAAGACTTACTGACACTGATTATGTAATCTCAACTCCAGATCGTAGGAGAAAAAGTCGAGTGTGTCTTGAAGGCTTATGTCACGAACGAAGCCACAAACGAAATCCCTGTCTCCGATGTGGTGTCTGCGGTTACTACTACACTGCTGTCTACTGCATATTGTCCATTGGAGGATAATCTGATTGAAAATGAAGACCGAATGTCTTGTGCGCGTCTGAACAATTCTGCAGTTCTGAGTAACTTAGACTCGTATCTTGCTCACCTGCCTAAGACCCAACGCACAAATATAGTGGAGTTAATAAGTGAGTATCCCACCTTGTTTTCTGATGTTCCCCGCCAAACTACTGTCATCACACATGGCATCGATGTAGGTGACTCTGTACCCATTAAACAACATCTTTACCGTGTCAGTCCGCATAAACGTGAAGTAATGAAGTCAGAGGTTAAATATTTATTGCAACATGGTTTTGCTACACCCAGCCAGAGCCCCTGGATGCTTGCTTGTTCCTAAATCTGACTCGTCCTATCGTTTTTGCACTGACTATCGCAAAGTTAATAACGTCACCAAGCCTGACTCTTTTCCTCTACCTCAAATAGAGGACTGTGTTGACAGAGTTGGTTCTGCACGTTACGTCACCAAATTGGATCTTCTAAAAGGATACTGGCAGGTGCCATTCACACCTCGAGCCTCAGAAATCTCTGCTTTTGTTACCCCTGACAACTTCCTACAATATTCCATTATGGCATTTGGGATGCGAAATGCACCTGCGACCTTCCAACGTCTAATGCTAATGTCGTGTTGTCAGGGGTGACCAACTGTGAGGCCTACTTAGATGACATGGTGATTTATTCAGCTAGCTGGGAAGACCATCTGAATAGTCTTAACCAAGTTTTTTGTAGGTTATCTGAGGCGTCATTGACGTTAAACTTGCTGAAGTGTGAGTTTGCGAAGGCTGTAGTTGCCTATTTGGGTAAAAAGGTGGGCCAAGGGCAAGTGA
This sequence comes from Rutilus rutilus, assembly GCF_951802725.1. NCBI lineage: Eukaryota > Metazoa > Chordata > Actinopteri > Cypriniformes > Leuciscidae > Rutilus > Rutilus rutilus. The sequence continues at coordinate 7,028,849 of NC_140210.1, read as the reverse complement.
GGCCAGTTGAAGAAAAAGTTGCTACCATACTGAATTTTTCCATTCCTACTAACAAAAGAGAACTGAGACGATTTCTGGGTATGGCTGGTTACTACAGAAGCTTCTGTAAAAACTTTGCTTCTGTGGTTGCCCCGTTGACAGAGTCATGATTGTAACAGTGCATTTAATGCTGCAAAAGACCTGTTGTGCCATGCCGCCATACTTTCTGCTCCAAGTTTTGCTCTGTCCTTCAAATTGCAGGTGGATGCAAGTTCTTCAGGGGCAGGTGCTGTATTGCTGCAAGAAGACTCGGCTGGTGTAGAGCATCCTGTGAGTTACTTCTCCAAGAAGTTTACCAAGTGTCAACAGAGGTACAGCACTATTGAAAAAGAGGCTTTAGCCTTACTCTTGGCATTGCAACACTTCGAAGTTTACTTGGGAAGTAGTTGTAATCCGGTGGTGGTTAACACTGATCACAGCCCCTTGGTATTCCTTTGGAGAATGTGTAACTCAAATCAACGTCTGATGCGCTGGTCTTTAATCATTCAAGAATATAACCTTGACATTCAACACCGAAAAGGTTCAGAAAATATTGTATACAGTATACAGTGTGGACAATTAGGATGCAAATAACAAAGTATAAATGTTGTTGGGGATGCCTAATTCTTGAGTTTACAAACATTTCTTTAGGGGTATTGTTTGTAACTTGTCGGTGGGAGTGTTACGTCCAAAGACGTATATTTTTGTGAGCTACATGGTACTGTGGTGTTTCTTTTTTTTCTTCTGTTTTTGTTTTGTGTCTCTTGCTATCCTTTGGCTCCTCCCACTCTTTCCCTCTGGCAGGTAGCTGATTGCGTCCCCAGCTGCACCTGCTTACCATCCAGGAGGGAAGCAGCATAAAATCCAGCAGGACTTTCAATCATTGAGAACTCTTTTCCAGAGCATGTTCTGTGTCCTGCCTGGTCCTGTTGTGGATTTGTGCTGTAGCCTGCTCATTGTTGAATGCTGTTGCTTCATTGTGAGATGCCCCAGTCTAGAACCTTTAAATTGCCATCTTATGATATAGTTTTCATTTTAAAGCTGTTAGCCTATTCTCCTGATTGTTCGTTGTTACTTTCTTTTGTTTTGTTACTTGGGAACTGTAGGGAGGTGGGTGCCATTTTATTTTATAACCCCCTTTTTCTCCTGTTTTGTGGCTAGGTAGGGAGTGATGGTACATTTCTGTTATTTATTTGTTATATTCTTTGTGAGGCTCATTAAGAATTTAACAACCTGAGGGTTGTTCCATTAAAGATGCTAAGAAAACCAAAACCCGGCTTGAATAAACCTAACAAATAAGTTGGGGCTAAAGCGTTTTCATAAAAGGTCATTCAAGTTCATGCAATCCCAGCAAACACATTTACGTTGTGGCAACGTCTCTGGCACGTTGCATTTCTGCTATGGCAACGTCGCTGTATACGTGCTCGCAACATTGTAACAATGTAGAATTGTAAGACGTGACAGGGCTGTAGCAACGTTGTTGCGCGACATTCAGCAACTGAGAGAAGACGTTCTGGCAATATTTTTATATGGTGTATTTTGTTAGATAATTATATACTTTTTATCGTTTATTGTTTATCTATATTATTTAATGGGGCTATCAACACCTGCAAGTGTAGCCTACACTTTAAAGAGTAAAAATGACAGAAGGTTTCGTTAATTCAACTTTATTAAAATTGCATATAATCAAATTGCACTTCCAAAAGTCATACATTTGTGAAAAAAAAAACAAAAAAAAACGAATACACATTTATTTTAAGTATAATAAATAAAACATGAAAAGCAAAGGCAGATCAGAACATTTAATGAACAAAACCGGGTCTGTATGGCAGACAGTAGCCGAGCAGGTGTCACCGGGGAAACATATCCACAAATCCAGAGGAGCAAAGAAACGAATGAGACTAAATAGCGGAAAAATCAAACAAAAAACTAAACAGTGCGAGCGATATGCTTCATTAATCACATTAGAAATTAAAGCAATACTCACGTATCCTTGCTCGATGATGAATGAGAACACAATGAGCCCAAGTGCCCAACAACAGGTGGTTGGAATTTAAAAGGCTGATTTTCCCGCTTCAGGGCAGTGACGAGTACATTATGTAGTCCAGTGGTTGTCAAGACACCCTTGGCACAACCTTAAGCAATGGCCCTGACCGATGGTTTAATGTCAACATTGTGACAACGCTGTAACAACTTCACCACACAACGTAGTTATAGCAACCTTTTGGCCATGTTGTTAAAACGTTGTTAGAAGGTTGGCTACGTTGTGCCAACGTTCTGTGTTTGCTGGGATCCCACTAATTTGATCCAGGTTTATCTAGTCTAGATCACTGCGTGTGCACGCTTTTCTTAAGCAGCCCTAGAGGTCGATCATAGATCAAATCGATCCACCATCAAAACAGCGTATATTTTGTGCTGTTTTATGCGTTTGAGACATGGTGTTTGCTAAACTTACATTTCACAGGAATATTCTCCATCTGTAAATCTTAGAAAGTCATGCAAATATTTCCATTTTGCTGCTAAACTTCACACTGAACGAGCGCTGCTGCGCACATGCACGCCAAATAGGAGCGCAATAATTCTGATCAATATATACATTTTGCTTGGAAAATTAATAGGCTATGCGATATTTTATAACACAAGAAATATCTTCTAATTATAATCATTTATCTTTAGGATGTTGGATAAGTTGCAGTGAACTTATAGCTCATTACACTAATAAAAAATTAACAGAAGTAATTCAGGGAAGAATTTAAGAAACCAAATATAATTAAGATACAAAATATAGTTTTGGGTTTAGGACCTAAGCTACTTAACAAAGATGACTTATTTAGAATGCTGAGAATTACAGCTTTTAAAGCAATATTTTTTAACGTTAATACATTTCATATACAATTTAACACGTTTGTAGGTCTATATTGTCTCATTTATCATTGTAGCCTTATTTAAGTTGATTTTCTTTACTGTATATTTCTTTTTGGACTGATAATGGTTAATAAAGTCAAATAATGGTATGAGAGAGTGTCAGTCATTGTGTTCCTATTGGTCAGTGTTAGAGGATCTGTGTAACAACTGAGGCTTAGCCTGACAGTTAGCCTGCCCTGGACCAGGCTAGTTTCCCAGCATAAGTTGCCAGAGTAACTAAGTTCAAACTATTTTAAGTTTGCTTTATGAAACAGAATTAACCGACAATAAGTCTGACTAACCAAAATAAGCATGGCTTGTATTCTAATCTTGTTTTATGGAACAACCCTCTGGTAGACCTGACTTTTGTTTATTATTTTGGCATTGCCCCCTTCCGAAGCCTTTGTTTCTTCCCTAAAGCTTTACTTTCTGAGTAAATTGTTATGTTAAGAGAGATAAAAGAGATAAAAGAGTTAAAAGGAATCTTGTTGTTGTGGTGCTGTGGCAGGGCCCAGACAAATGCTCTTTAAAATCTTTTAAAATCTTAAAATATGTTACGTTCTGTTAAAAGAACTCTAGACACTCATAGGACGTAACAAATACATGAATTAATGTCAGCTGTTAGGGCTTGCAGTGCAAATGATAGGAATGGTGAAAAATTAAACTTAATTAAAATTAAATTAAACTTTTGAGATTACTTATTATTGTGGGTGCTTTAATTATCATGGTCAGAAAACCTGCTAGTCAGACAGCGCTGCTCTGTTCACCTAATCATCTCTGTATTGTGATTATGGATAAACACCCCCCTCTACAGGGTATTTCATATATTATTTCTAGAGGTTATTTCTGAGGTAGGCTAGTAGGCTATACACTCACCTAAAGGATTATTAGGAACACCATACTAATACTGTGTTTGACCCCCTTTCGCCTTCAGAACTGCCTTAATTCCATGTGGCATTGATTCAACAAGGTGCTGAAAGCATTCTTTAGAAATGTTGGCCCATATTGGTAGGATAGCATCTTGCAGTTGATGGAGATTTGTGGGATGCACATCCAGGGCACGAAGCTCCCGTTCCACCTCATCCCAAAGATGCTCTATTGGGTTGAGATCTGGTGACTGTGGGGGCCATTTTAGTACAATGAACTCATTGTCATGTTCAAGAAACCAATTTGAAATGATTCGAGCCTTGTGACATGGTGCATTATCCCGCTGGAAGTAGCCATCAGAGGATGGGTACATGGTGGTCATAAAGGGATGGACATGGTCAGAAACAATGCTCAGGTAGGCCGTGGCATTTAAACGATGCCCAATTGGCACTAAGGGGCCTAACGTGTGCCAAGAAAACATCCCCCACACCATTACACCACCACCACCAGCCTGCACAGTGGTAACAAGGCATGATGGATCCATGTTCTCATTCTGTTTACGCCAAATTCTGACTCTACCATCTGAATGTCTCAACAGAAATCGAGACTCATCAGACCAGGCAACATTTTTCCAGTCTTCAACTGTCCAATTTTGGTGAGCTCATACAAATTGTACCCTCTTTTTCCTATTTGTAGTGGAGATGAGTGGTACCCGGTGGGGTCTTCTGCTGTTGTAGCCCATCCGCCTCAAGGTTGTGCGTGTTGTGGCTTCACAAATGCTTTGCTGCATAGGCCTACCTCGGTTGTAACGAGTGGTTATTTCAGTCAAAGTTGCTCTTCTATCAGCTTGAATCAGTCGAGTCGGCCCATTCTCCTCTGACCTCTAGCATCAACAAGGCATTTTCGCCCACAGGACTGCCGCATACTGGATGTTTTTCCCTTTTCACACCATTCTTTGTAAACCCTAGAAATGGTTGTGCGTGAAAATCCCAGTAACTGAGCAGATTGTGAAATACTCAGACTGGCCCGTCTGGCACCAACAACCATGCCACGCTCAAAATTGCTTAAATCACCTTTCTTTCCCATTCTGACATTCAGTTTGGAGTTCAGGAGATTGTCTTGACCAGGACCACACCCCTAAATGCATTGAAGCAACTGCCATGTGATTGGTTGATTAGATAATTGCATTAATGAGAAATTGAACAGGTGTTCCTAATAATCCTTTAGGTGAGTGTATTTTGATTTCAACTGAAAATTCACAATAAAATAAAATATTTCTTGAATTAATTCTAATTATTATTTTATTTAATTATTATTATTATGTTTCAATATCAATCATTTTGCAAATAACACATAACTTTAAAGGTGCTGTATGTAGTTTTCAGCGACCTCTAGCGGTGATGTTTCAGATTGCAACCAAAAAGTTTACAAGCGCGTGCTCTTGCGCGTGCACGAATTTATGAGCGAGCACTGTGGGTACCGAGACGCAACACACCGGAGAAAGCATCACACAACGGCTGCGTTCCAAACCGCATACTCAATGAGTAGGTACTTAATTTCAATAAGTACTTACTTAACGAGCGCTAAAAGAGTAGGTACTTTATAGCCAGATCTCGTTGAGTATGAATGCGAACCAGACATCTGCCATGTTGACGTTATCATGTGACCTACGACGCGTTATCACACGCGCAACAACTTAAAATATTTGAACGACACGTTTAATTAATCTATCTGTAAATATCTTGATATTGATTAAACTTGCTCATTTTGTGGTCTTTTTGAAGAAACTGCTGCCCATTTATTTTGTGAATACATTTAGGGTTGATTTAAGTTCTTATATTTAACCCTACTAATGTGACCCACCGTTTTATCCTTAACGATATTATTTATTTTTATTACGAAATCCCAAAATTGTCATCTCTTGAAAATATATATTAAGATATTCAACCTAGGTTCTTTTTTCCTGTGTAAAAAATCTCATATGTATGCAAACCAATAATATATATATATATATATATATATATATATATATATATATATATATATATATATAATGGGTTTGCATACATAATGAGATTTTTTACAGATCTCATAACATCAGTAACTCGACAGCCCTACCTAGAACGGGTTTCCTCAGCGTTTGTAATGTCTGCACAAAGGGCAGCTTTTCGAAGATTCGCCTTTGGAGGAAACCTGTTGATTTTATACTCGAAAAATTTAAGTATCATTAATATTAAAAATTAATATTACCTCAGAATGAATTGCATTGCTATCCCACCCCAAAACATACAATAACAACAACGATAAATGCTGACCAATACTTAATTATATTACTTTTTACTGAAAATGATATAATTCAATAAAACAAACAAAATGTAATGTATGTCATATGACATAGCTATGCATGATTGAATACACTCTAGATGTGTATATAATGAACATATCTACATTTTCTTTCAAACAATTAAATAAAACATTAATTAAATAATTATATTTTATTTACTGACAACGAGAAATATTAATAAATTAGTAAAAGAATGAATGAAAGTCACCATCACACAATAAACAAATGCATAAGTCAACACATGAAACAAAGCTTTATTCAAACTACAATCATGTATGTAGGCTACAGGCGCTCAACCCCACATCCTTCTGCCATCTCAACACAGCGGTTCCCATTCTGCGGCTTTATTCTGATGAATCAGCTGACCGCCAGAGGTGAGCCGTTCCCTCGTGCCGGAGGTTGTTGCGTGATGTGTTGTGCTTCACAATCTGAGGCAATAAGAGCAGGTGGAGTGATGGAGGGTCTCATAAGGGCAAGTGGAGTGATGGAGGTACTCATAAGGGCAAGTGGAGTGATGGAGGGTCTCATCCATGGCACCGTTTCCAGGATTCAGCTCTGGGCTCCTCATCCTCAGTGCTCACACCAGCCTGCTGACATTTCAGATCCTACAAAATGCACAAACATAACACAAAAGCAGTAATTTTAACCGCACAATGTCATTTGATTTCAGTATTATTTAGAAGACAAAAACGCTTTTTTTCCACAAATGCCGCCATCATCTTTCCTTGCAGGTCCTGCTCCACCACAAAAGCTGTGCAGCAAATGCACAGAAATCAAGAATCAGAAAGGTGCTGTAATAGCTCTGTTTGAAATTACAATAATTAAAATAAACTACAACTTAAGATTTAAATAGTTGTTATTCATTTCTGTAGTATACTCACTCAAAGCCTTCATGAGCCACTCTCCACCAGATAAACACACATCTGTTCATCTGTCCCTGTAACATCCAGACAAGATTCACATTACATCTGTGATTTATGAACTCAACACTACATTTACATGTTGAGGTTGTTTTAACATTTTATCCAACATAAATGTTCCTCAATTTATCAACTACTAATGGACAAATAAAATAGATAACTTATGTGTAACGTTAGTTACTTTATAGATTTGTTCTACATAATAGCACACATTCATCATCACTCAGATGTCTATTTCATGTTGTGATATTTCAAGATTTTCCTGTCAGATGTAAATAGACATTTAAAATAAGCGTCTTTAAGATGTATATGGTTTATGTAAATCCACTTTAGAGACGTAACTTACGTGTCTTTACTGGAGCTCCCCTGTTAGCTAACGTTATACATAATAAAACGTGTTTTTACAGCTAAATCACAACTATACTACACTGTGTAACGTCTTTACACCTTCAACAATTCAACAGTTTACTCTACAGTAGTTCAACACATGCAATTTTAACAAAAGGAACTGTGTTTACTCACATTTGAAAGCACCCGCGTCGCCGATCTCTGCGATGTTTGATAATGACGTATCCTCTCGCGTGGCCTCCTGGGATAGAAGAGTATCCATCGGTTGAGCACTCAAAAATCTGCGATCCGGGAACTTCTCGCCTACTCTTTTATGAATACTGATGTTTCGAACGTACTGCTTCCTTCACGTACTGTTTTCGCCTACTATATAGTAGGAAAGTAGGCATATTCGAACGCACTTAAGTCCGAATCTCGCGATAATTAGTACGTCACCCAGGTAATTCTCGCCTACTCATACTTTTTCACTCGCCTAGGCCTACTCTTTTTCCCATACTAAATAGTAGGGAAGTATGCGGTTTGGCACGCAGCCAACATGCTGGAAACTAAGGTAAACTCCCACTGCAACGTTACAATAATAGGCTACTTTTATCAGCTTGACGTTGAACTAATGCTCCATGCTCGTACCATGATAAGTATGGAACCCTATCAGCCGTGCCGAATTTTGCCACTGCAAGCACCACTTCACATTTTCTTCAGGAAATGTATATTCTAGGTTTGTAGATAAGGTTTTTCCATGATTCAAATGCCCTGCCGATGTTGAGCCGTGTTTTTTCACCCGAAGTTCATGCGATTCACGTCTGGCCTTACGAGCTTCAGCAGAAAAAAACTTTCTTTTTTTTTTATCAATATGTGGAGTTTGTGTTGGAGTCTGTGTTGTGCTGGGAGTAGGTCGTTTCTTAGTGTTATCAGACATGTCATAAATTGCATAAGTCATAAGTCCATGTCATAAGTTGCAGTGTCGTCGCTGTTGAGTGCAAAGTCAGTAGACGAGGCGAGAGGCTCGGGAGCGCGCGTGCAGGTCACGTCACTGGTTTTCGCAGTAAATCCGATCCGGCACCTTCACATAAAAATAAGAATACTTACTTTCCGAGGTAATAGCAAAACCCGCAAAGTGGATCATTTTAATGTGAGATTACAACCCCTTCACACACAGGCAATAAAAAAAGGATTCATTTTAGTAGAAAAGTTACATGCAGCACCTTTAAAAATAATTGATCATATGGGAAGATTAGGAGAGCACAGTAGAGAACAGGAAGTAGGCTATTCACTGATACATTTTTAGAAATTGTCATTTAGATGACTGAGTTTATAATTGCAGTCAAATAAAATGCGGAATGGCCTTATGTGAAAATGGATGGATTGTCATATAGGCAAACTAGCCTGCTAATTATATTATTATTGAAAAACATACAACGCAATAAAACGTAAAAAGGTTAAGCAAAAATGCCTTCATTACCTTTACCCATAGGCATAATTTGCGAGTGGGACATGTCCCCACAACTTTTTGCTAAGGTCGATATTGTCCCCACCACTTTTGAAACATCTCACGGCACGAATGTACCAATACAAATAAATAAAAAAAATCTCCAGTTAACTAGCAGAGCATTCAGTTCGTTCGTTTGTTAAATAAGAGGCGATCTAGCGGTGAAATGTGTTATTTTTGAAATCAAGTGATCATAGTGCTCGTTGCCGCTGCAATCAGTGGCACGGATGTTCTCTTGTGGCTCGCGCACAGTCTTCACTCAGACGCGCGCTTCAATCCGTTGTGGAGACTCTCTATTCGTTCCGGTGAAATTGCAAATGCACACAAACGTGTCCCTGCCTGATATACAACCACTGATGAGGGGCCCCTAATTGGCACGGGGCCCTGGGGCGGCCGCACCCAAGCACCCACGCTATCTCCGCTACTGACAACCACTGATAAACATAATCGGTTTTGAAAAAAAAAAAAAAAACTATTTGAGTGCGGATTAGAACCCTGAACCTCTGACACACTTGGCAAAAGCTCTGCCACTGGACCATTTAAAACCATGCATAAAATAGTCAAATCTATGTATTTATTCACGCCACTAACAACATATATTAGACCTCATTAAAAGACAAATTAAACCCAATGTAGGCTACTATTTAAATCGATTGCTGGACATCATAATGTTATCTGATTTATGATTTAGCATTGTGTTAGCAATGTCCCACCCACTTTTTTAAAACAAGGTTACGCCACTGCATTACCTTACATGCATTTGTAGCACTGTATTGCTTGCTTTTAGGCTTATTCATCAGGTTGGGCACATACACAATGCCCGTAGTCTACATGCCAATACACAAACATGCTAAAAGAAATAGGGAAGCCATGCCTATTTATTTGAATAGAAACATGATATGCTGGTATTGAAACAAGTTAGTCTAAAGCGTAATTTAAGAGGTGAAACGAAACTAGTATGATACCCAGGAAATGAAACTTACTCACATAGCCTACATAAACGCTCTAGGATTCACTTTACCGGTAAAGAACCAGCATCACTCTGAGACAATCCATTCGGGGAGTGCGCGAATATACAGCGCCTAACATATCAATAACCTTTATTTACTGTTGACATTTTGCCGTTGTTTAAGGATGGAGAACATGAGTTACACGTTCAGTCAGCATTATGAGGAAAAAATCCGCCCTTGCATCGACACTATCGACAATTTACGGTCTTTGGGAGTCGAAAAGGACCTGGCGTTGCCTGCCATCGCCGTCATTGGAGACCAAAGCTCAGGAAAGAGTTCTGTCCTGGAGGCTCTGTCAGGGGTAGCGTTACCCAGGGGTAGTGGTAAGGAGAACACATACAATTAAAACATACACCAATATTAATTGTATTGTATTATATTAATTGTAATGATACTCTGTATACCATGATACAGAATGATTCAAGTGTTCTATTAGTATACTTCTTTTAAACTAAAAACAAGAAAGTATACTTTCAGTCTACATTTTATATAGGCTACTTCTCAAAAATATACTTTACGTACTTCTCAGAAATATAGGCTACTTAACATTACACTTAAGTGTACTTCTACTTGTACTAAATCTTTTGATCAATATATACTTAAAAATATACTCTTGTACTCTTTTCATCGAGTAGCCTATTAAATATACTTTTTAAACAGTTTTTAATATACAGTCTTCTGAAATTGACATTGTTTGAAAATATTGATTAGCCTCCTGAGTCCCTGCATCCTCATATGAAGACATTACATTTTTGCCTCTTGACACAATGATAGTCAAATTTGTAAATCTTAGACATGTTGGCCACATTTAGGGACACTGCCCACACCATCTTGTGGTGATATCACAACATTACACCAATGTCAGTGAGAAGAAAATTACCCTAACCCTAACCCTAAATCTTCGACACCAGTTCTCGAAAGAAAAATGACCCAGGTAAAAAATCTATTCAAATTATATGAATGAAACAAATGTATTTATGTACAATACTGTCTCTATCATCATATGGGGATTAAAATTGGACATATTTTAGTAATAGTAGCACTCTAGGACATCAGTAAATGTGAAGCACTCGTTTGAGGACATTGGGACTATATTACGTTATCCCCTTAACTGTCACCGTCCCACAGGTATATATTGCCCATATATATTTAGAACAATAATATCTTAGCAAAAACCTAAAGTCATATTAGGGCTGTCACGATGTTCGATTTTTCACACCACGGTTATTGTGGCCAAAAGAATTCACGATATCGATATATCGCGATATCTATAGAATCTATGGGGGGATACTCAATCTATGGCAAATTTTTGTGAAGGAAGACAAGCATGTGAAGTTTATCTGGTTTCAAACTGAAGCCAAACACTGTCTGAAGGTTTCCTGAAGAACTGAAAAGCTCTTAAACCTGTTGTTGCACTGGCGCCAATAAAGTCATGCAGATAGCAGATTTGAATAAAAAAATCAAGTGCAAATACAAATACAAAAATAAGATGAGTAAAGAAAATGGGGTTCTTAATTTTAATAATTACCCTTTATTAAATATATGAACACAGAAACCCCCTGTTAACAGTTAATGTCACGTTTCCCATTCCATGATGACTAGTAAATTAATAGCCGCGTCGCGTCTATGACAACTCGAGGTATTGCACACCGGACACGCACTTTCTCAGTTTATGGCCAGCAATATCATTATGTTTAAGGACATTATGGAATTGAGATTATGTCTGTACTATGTTATGATTATACTGTACAATTAAATACAATAGTTGCTGAGTCTGTGATCTGAACACTTTTTTCTGCGCTCTGTGTCGCGGCAGGATTTTGAACAAGGTCCTGAGCCGTTGCTGGGCGCCGCGGACAGACGCCGAATAGAACCGCGCTGTGCTTCTCGTCCGGTGTGTACTGTACACTCATACAGAATGTGTTCGAATTTTAAAGACGTGGCGCTGCGCTTCTCGTCCGGTGTGCGACCACCTCTAAGGTGCTGTTTTCTTTGAAGCCGAAGAACTCTGTTGTTAATACTGGCGAGCTCAGCTTACTTTTTTCGGGTGTGGACAGAGTGTTTCACTCTAGCTGCGCGGGCGCGGACGAGCGCTGTGTCTAGAAAACGCCAATATCGCCAATACCGGTATATTGTATTGCTCTAAATTAACACGATGTCGATATTTCATGCTTTGAATATCACGATTATCGTCAATACCGGTATATTGCGACACCCCTAAGTCATATTGACAAACTATATATTATTTGAAAGCTTACAATCTCTAGTTTTCATATTTGGTGGCTGTTTTTTTTTAAATAAATTACAGAAGAGCAGTAATTTATCAATTTGCAACAATAATATTTCATATTCATTAGGCGTGTTTAGGCCTTTATTTTGAAATAGAAATAAACATGAAAAATCATGAAAGATTGGTAGAAACCTCAGTTTGTTTTCATGCCAAGAGTTCAAAAGATAACACCGATTAAATGTTATGAGAAAAAAAGGTCTGAAAATGTTTAGAATATAAAGAAAAATATTATGGATTCTGCGGCAGCGAGCTATAACGCACATATGTGCTCTTTTTATGTTTATTAGAGGTTGAAATCAAATCAAATACTGCCAAAACACCCATACTATTTCTGAATAGGATGTATACTTCATAAATTGTATGAAATTATGGAAAGACATGGTTCAGATCACTCAAAACATATGAAAACGGAGACGCCCTTATATGGTCAGTAAGGAAGCTGGCTGTCCATCTAGTGAAAAAGTTTGGTACTGCGCCCAAATAAAATCTTACTGAAAGCTAATTTTTTGAGATATCAACCTACAATTTGGAACACAACTTGTTTAGATGTTTGGCTTTAATTTTCTAGCAGTTTTAGAGTAAAATATATTTTATAATATATATATATTTTATATAAAATATAAATAATTATATTTTTACATTCTATATTTTCTTGAACTCAAACTTATATAACTTTTTTTCTGTTTCACTTTCATAATTTATTTCACTTCTACAATAATCTGGCAAATGTCTTCTTAAAAACGAGACCAACCATATGTCTATATTCCAAAGCATTCTTGAATTACAACCATTTAAGTTTGTTTTTTGATTCCTAGTACTATGTCCTCATATGAGGACATCATATGGTAAATCATAGACCCACTGTCCTCACATGAGGACATAATTTTCTGCAAAAACTACTTCCTGTACAAAAACAAATTTTAGTTATTATACTTATTAGGTCCTACTTATCCCAAATAGCAAGAACAATTATAAAATGCACACCAGGCAAACTCTCAGGTCTCAGGAGGTTAGAATATTGATATAAAACAGATATGTTTCTAATTCTGCGTATCTGAATTTGTGTGTAGGCTAGTCCACTGGTAGTGCACATAGGAATTTACTTTAATTCTACTTTACTCTTTCCCCACAATTGACTGAATTTTCCAGTTATCCATGTTTTCAGTGTTATACGGTAGGGGGCGCTATGACACATCTTCTAGTACAGAATCTCCGGATCAAAACACAGGAGAAGAAGAAGCTGAAACAAGTGATAGAAGATTGCTCACTCAAATGTAAAATAACGTGATCATCAAACATTAAACAGCATGTAAATCAAAACTACTTAATGTTACCAAATGAAATGTCGAACCCATGAAGATAAAACGACTGTAAAGCTTTGGGGTTTTTGGACTCGATCTAATCCATCTGTGTTTGATCATCGCTCTGAATCTGAATCTTTGACGAAAAAAAAACAAAATAATATATGTTTAAAATTTTGCCTTTCTTTATGAAACGTATCGACATTCAAGTGTTGATGAAAAAGGATAAAGATTAAAGGTATTTTTCAAGTATATAAAAAAAATAATATCTACATTTGAACATATAGTAGTATACTGCAAGTGCAAAAATAATATATAAATAGTAAACTATAAGTATAATGTTATGTTCATTTAAAGAAGACTTACAAGTATACTTGCAGTATAAAGTATACTTGCAGTATATACTTCAGTGTGTACTTTCATACACTAAAACATGTAAACTACTAGTATACTTATTTAAGTTTACTGGTAGTAGGCTACAGATGCATTACAAATGAGAAACCTAGCTGTGTACTTAAAGTTTACTTAAATGTATACTTTTATATACTAAAAGTGGGCCAATTTAGTCCCAAGCAGTATTGAAATAGTACAATTACAAGTTTACTACAAGTACACATTTATATTAGTATACTTACTACATAAAGTATACTTAAAAATATACTTGAATATTACTTAAGTATACTTCATAAAATGAACTTGAAGTATACTTATTTTTCGTAAGGGTTACCATATTCATAATGCCATGGAATGTACATGGTAGCCTAATCACGACACTTTGAACAACACCATATCTCTTACGAAAATTAACCTCGGTTTTACTTCAAATAAAACCAAAAAAACATGGTTATTATAGTTAAACCATGGTTTTGCTACTCTAACCATAGTTTAACCATGGTATTTGTGGTAAAACTGTGGTTATAAAATTGGTAATCAATTAGCCAAAAAAACATGGTTAATAATGTCTGACCCTTTCATGTTTTGTAAGGAATTGTTACACGATGCCCTCTTGAACTCAAGATGATACGAACTAAAGGCGAAGAGAAATGGCGTGGGAGAATCAGTTACCAGAACTATGAGGAAGATATTGATGACCCAGCAGAAGTGGAGAAAAAGATTCGTGAAGGTAGAAAATGCTTTGAATGCACCTTAAGGGCTTCCAAAAGAGTATAGATACATTTCTTAAAGTCTTGCATCTATTTATGTTTGTAGCCCAGGATGAGATGGCTGGAGCAGGTGTTGGTATTAGTGATGATCTCATCAGTCTGCAGATCCATTCTGCCAATGTTCCTGACCTCACTCTCATTGACCTCCCCGGGATTGCACGAGTGGCTGTCAAGGGTCAACCTGAGAATATTGGAGATCAGGTAAACTTTGTTTATACTATATTTTTCAAATTACATTTTGTTGGAAAGACACGATCATTAATCAAATGCCTTTCTTCTAGATTAAGAGACTGATAAGGAAGTTTGTTACAAAGCAAGAAACTATCAACCTGGTTGTGGTGCCATGCAATGTTGACATCGCGACCACAGAAGCATTGCAGATGGCTCAGGGGGAGGACCCTGAGGGCGAAAGAACTTTAGGTGTGCATTACTCATTGCATTTCAATGCTATACATCAGTAAAACCATAGGTTACCATGCATATTCTGATTATATTTTCACTACACAACAGGCATTTTAACAAAGCCGGACCTGGTGGATAAGGGCACTGAAGAGACAGTGGTAGACATTGTGCACAATGAGGTCATTCACCTTACCAAAGGCTACATGATTGTAAGGTGCAGGGGACAAAAAGAGATTATAGATCAGGTCACTCTTAATGAGGCCACAGCAACAGAGAATGCCTTCTTCAAAGACCATCCTCATTTCAGGTGGGTAAATGGTCTCATTGCACTATCCGTTGAGAGTTGAGCTGAACGAATGGTTTAATGTCAAACTTTTAATCTACAAATATCAAACATGATATATTTATACACGCACGATACGATCAAATACTTATATGAAACAGCATACTGTTTACTGAGAACCTTCATGTGAGCGGCATGGCTAATGTTTTATTTCTCTTTTTTAACTGCTTTGCATGCACGCTTGTTTGCACAACTGTACTTAGTAAATCAGGTAGTTTATGTGACCATGCAATCATAAATGCAAACAGATTAGTAATTGTTTTTGAGATTTTAGTAAATCTGTGCTTTAATAGATTGCATGATGTATATATGCCATTTTTCCTCAGCAAACTCTATGATGAGGGTTTTGCTACTATTCCCAAGTTGGCTGAGAAACTAACAATTGAATTGGTTCATCACATTCAGGTAAAATAATTCATTTTAACACAAGAGAACTACAGGATTTTTAGACTTATAATAAACAGCTAATTTTCATAATTGCTATGTAGAAATCCCTGCCTCGTTTAGAAGAGCAAATTGAAACAAAGCTTGCAGAAACACAGAAGGAACTGGAGGCATATGGCAACGGACCCCCATCAGATCCTGCAGAAAGACTTGGCTTTCTCATTGATGTGAGTACAGCCTTGAAATCTACTACATCAAAGTATGAATATTTAGTAAAGGGTCATACTGATATCTGTGAGTCACTGAAATCTTTCACATCTCATCCCTGTATTTAGAAAGTTACAGCTTTCACTCATGATATGTTCAGCCTGACCTCTGGGGAGGAATTAAAGTGTGCTTCAGATCTACTGATTTTTCCAGAACTTCGGGAAGAATTTGCAAAATGGAATGGCTTCTTATATCGTTCAGGAAATTCCTGTGAGTGAAGCTTATACTTGGTATCTCCTGACTGTACTCTTGCTTTTGGCCAATGTGCTATGTTATTACTTTGCTTAAAATGCTTTATAATTTTCACATCTGATGCATTCTGTTTTACCAGAGTTGCAATCAATAAATTACCAGCCTAAATTTGCTAAATTAATCTTAAATTAATTAAATTCACAAAAAAGCACTTTTAGAAGCCAAACTCATAACTGAGTTTGTTTTTCCGACAATGTTCAAAAACTCTGTGCAGTCAAGAAGAAGATTGAGAAAGAAGTTGATAACTATGAAGCCAGATATCGGGGAAGAGAGCTTCCAGGATTCATCAATTACAAGACCTTTGAGGGGCTTGTCAGGGAACAGATCAAGCTGTTGGAGGAACCTGCATTAAAGACACTGAAGACTGTCTCTGGTTTGTGTTGTTTTCTATTTCAAATCTATTTATGCATTTTTCAGTCTTTTTCTGGTTGTTGCTACATTATGCTACAAGTTATTCCGACTGTACTGTTCTATTTGAGGATACTCTCATAATGCACTACATGACCAAAGTATGTGGACACTTGCTCATTGATCATTAACATCTAGGCTATATAAGGCATTGACAATTTTCACTTTGTGCCTGGGCTCTTGGTCACGCTAAAAAAAGAAAGAAAAAAGAAAATGGCATTCTCCAGACTGTTGCCTCAAATATAGAATCTTAGAATTGTCAAGAAAACCAGGACCAGGAAATACCAAACCCAATGAACTTTCCAGTTGGCACAATGCATTTGTTGGTAGCTTTGTTGCCTAGTGGATAAATATCAAAGATTATATTGAAAGGCAACCCATGATCTTAACATTCTCGTCTTGAGTAAGGCATGCAACCCAAAGTTGCTTCAGGTGGATTTTCCTTCTATTAAAGGTACTGTAAATTAGTGATCAGTGCAGTTGTTTGTGGCATGTGGCAAAACCAGATTAATTGGATAATCAACATTGAAAGCCAAAGTTTGCTAAAGCAGTTCTACCAACAGTGTGTTTGTGTTCAAATAGATGTGGTTAGAAAGAAGTTCATCCAGCTGGCCCAGTGCAGCTTTATTGGCTTCCCTAATCTTCTGAAAATAGCAAAGGTACTTTTTTTTTTTTTTTAAGCGTTGATGATGCTAATAAATTCCACAGAATTACAAATCGCATTCATTTTTAATGTTCAATTATGCTTTTAAATCACAATACAGATTTAAAAAAAACTGTGTTCTTGTTTAATTTTTCAACTCTTTTATATACTTTCTTAGACTAAGATCGAAGCCATCAAGCTGGATAAAGAATCCTTTGCAGAATCCATGCTGAGGACCCAATTCAAGATGGAGCTCATTGTTTACAGTCAAGATGGCTCATACAGCCAGAGCCTGCAGCATGCAAAGGATAAAATGGAAGAGATGGAAAATGACAGGTCCCTAGTGAAAGGCACTAAAAAGTTAGCTTTTGTAGACGTCAGCACAGGCAGTCATGCCACCTTGCGAGAGATGAGGTTGCACCTAGAGTCCTACTTCATGGTAAGTGTGCCAACTAAAGCTTTCTGTGCCATCGGAGGAAGCTCAAACTGTACTGTATATCTGAGATACTGCCTTTTATACCTCACCAGATTGCAAGCAAGCGTCTAGCCGACCAGATCCCAATGGTGATCCGCTATATGTTGCTCCAGGAAGCAGCTTTGGAGCTGCAAAGGAACATGTTGCAGTTGCTGCATGATAAAGATGGTGTGGACAACCTGCTTAAAGAAGACTTTGACATTGGCCAAAAGCGGGAGAGCTTACTGAGTCGCCAGAAACGTCTGATGAAAGCACGCAGCCTCCTGGTTACCTATTAGAAATCACTCCATAATATAGTCGATCGCAACAGTTTTAATGCAACAAAATCATAGAGGGAAGTAGAAACAGGGAGTAGAATTTAAGCACTTTATGAAAAAACAGGCATCCCACATCAACCTTTTAATATAGCTATTTGTGAAGCTACTTTTAGCCTCTGAAGTGCCTCTTTATGCAATTCTATTGTACTTACCATTGTCAAATGTCAATAAAGTTGTGTACTACTTTTGGATCAAGCGCAGTACATTGTAGTGTCTTATCAGAGTATCTATTGGTGAAGCATCAGAACTTTTATTTCCAAAAAACTAAACTTCATGGCACCTCAAAATTCCAGAATTATAATGGCTAATCGTAAGTGGCGTTTAATGTAATTGTAGATTCGTTGAACTTTTACAACCAAAACGTCAGAAACAGTATACAGTTCTTATAGTCTATTGATTACTTAATTCTTAAGCTGGAATATTGCAACAAATATTCTTTTAAATACTATTAATCTTCCAATTTAATAGGAGTTCTAGAGTTTAAAGTGGTTGTCCACTGCCCACTTATCTTTATTAAAGCAGTTTACCCAAAAATTAAAACTCCCATCACAGAAGAAAAATTCATGCAGGTTTGGAACAAAATGAGGATGAGTAAATAATGACAAAGACCCACTGATTACAACATACTAGAAAAAAATATCTTCAGATCCTTAAATTGATACCACGTCTCATTTATTAGTGAATTATAAACTACAGTCTTCTTTCATTGCTATAAACGAAACTTAAACAATCCTAAATGACTGGACCACTACATTCCTTCTCTGGAGAACAACTAAACTATAGGCAAATGATAACAGGGGTCGCGGTGCGGCACATACCATTGTACAGCAATAACGATTATGCTCATTTTCTCTGTTGTGATTTGCACCTTACACAGGAAGGCATTTTTAACCACAGCATGGTTAAAAAAAACAAAACAAAAAACGAAATAGCTACAATAAAAAGATGCTTGATAGCATAAACATTCATTACATATATACATTTGTACAATGTTTGTCAAACAAAGACAGATAGGACAAATATCTCTGTGCCAAAAAGCAAGCTATTGGAAGAAGCCAGACACTACTTGTCTGTGTGGGATTTAAGCTTCCTCTCCCAAAGTTTCTGATGGTCTGAGAATCCCTGCTTTCCTTTGTTGAAGGAATTGGGTCCAGCTGATGTGGGCGTTTCTCTGAAAATCAAAAGGTTGTCAACAACAGTACTATAACTTACAATTAAAATTTAATTTAATTGAATTCAAATGAAATCCAACCTGCCAATATTCTTCATCCTCATCTTTGCTTCAGGTGGCATTTCTTCAGGCTCGCTCTGAAACATTAAATAAAAAAGGTTACGAAACTGACATTTAAACATACAGTGCATGCAAAATTATTAGGTAAGTTGATATTCTGATCATATTTGTTTGCATTTGACCAATTCCAAACCACATCAATCTTAACTTCAAATATAGATCATATATATCATCATTTACAAGTGATATATAATTGTTAACTAGAGATGGGAGTGAAAAACGCCTTATATTCCGATGTGCTTAATTAATAAACAGGTTTTCTTCTACAGGTAAAAAGGGCCAAAAAAAGATATTTAACTCACAGTGAAAAGTCAAAAATTATGAAATGCCTATGAGGAGGATGCAATCCTACAGAAATTTTAAAAATATAATGAGACCAATTTTTTTTTTAAATGATGATCAGAATATCTAACTTGCCTAATAATTATCCATGCTTTGTATTATTAAACATTACATAACATTGGTATATTAAACATTCGTACTTTGTCAATACGGTAAATATGTAAGAAACAAATTTAACGAGCACAGCACTTAATAAATTATTACATGGCTTCACACATACAGCATTATTATTAAATTACTCTATTAATGAATGACACGTACATCATCATCCTCGTTAAAAACAGATGCAAGTCCAGCTTTCTTCGCAGGTAAGGCAGGTGTGGGTTCTTTAGGTTTCTAAAATAGGAGGAACAAAACACCATTTTTAAATGTTCAGAATTCAAAAACTCAAGGAAGCCTTATTTAGTTTAAGAAAAATCTATGAAGAAGTATGTACGCAGAACAACATAGACATACACTTGCTCCAAGCTTGATAGAGATGGACATAGGCTTCTTCGCAGTCATGCTAAACCCCGATTTGAACATTTTAGGGGGAGCTGACTTGCTTTTAGCCTCATCTTCTGGATCGATCTCGTGAGCAGGCCGCTTTCGCAGACTGTCCCCTGATGCCGTGCTGGAAGAGACAGTCTTAGTTTTCACACTGCTTCCCTTCTCTTCTGGTCCTGCTGGAGGCGAAACAACTTACCAAGGTGAGCGACTGTTGCCTTGGAGACCAAAGGTGAGCTACAGTTACCTGAAAGATGAGGGACGCCAGGAGGACCTGCTCAGAGAGAAGCTGTTGAGCCTAAAATCTAATTGATTAGCTTGATTCATTTGACTAGAACTAATTGTCAGATACAACAGTAATACCAAATAAAATGGAACTGGCTACTTTCAGCAAAACACTGGAAATTGAAGTGTTAAAATGTACTATTGTCTAGTTGCAAACATTACAATATTGCATAACCATGGTACAGACATGGTAATAATTCCTAAGGTAAATATCAAAGTACTATGGTACTGTCTGATGATACCATATATATATATATATATATATATATCCATGGTTCTGCCATAGAAATGTTTGTAATTGTAGACAATAGCACATTTTAACACTTCAACCATACTATTTACCATATGCTATCACCTATGGTATTTACATGAAACTTTATGGTAGAATCACTACACCATATAATTACCATAGGTGACATGGTAATAATTCCTCTTAAATACCAAAGTACTATGGCAGAACCATGGTACAGATATGATATCATCAGACAGTAATACCATAGTACTTTGATATTTACCATAGGGACATACCATACCACCTATGGTATTTACATGGTACTCTATGATAGAATCACAACGCCATATAATTACCATATATGTACATAAAGGCATTTCTAAGAATACATAAATAACAAATTACTAAAATTCATGTACCATGGTACTCAAATGTACTTCCACGAATGAATTATGGTACTACTATTGAACAAATCCAAAAATTCATGGTACTTTATTTTTTAGCTTGTGTTTGTGAATAGATCAAAGTTCAATATCCAGCTGGACAATATATATGCAACATTCTTATGCATTTGGTGTTGTTAAGGTATATTAAATATTAGTGTTAAATATTACGCCACTGAAACCACAGCATGGAACAGAAAACAGCTCGTTACCAGCTAACTTAGCTAACTTAGCTAGCTTGCTAAATTTAGTTAACAAAAAAGTCAAAATCTATGGCTATAACTTTATTTTTTAACTACATTAAAAAATACAAGAACTATAAATATTCTCGAAGACTTTTAAGAGTTAATCCATTGCAAAATTAAAACAGTTTTGACAGTTTCACCTCCTTCTTTAGAGGGGCCTTCGCTGCAGCACTTCACATTCGCCATCGTATGAATCTGCTTTAAGCAAAAGTACGGCTGCCGGATAGGACAAAATACCTCTGCAGTCGCAACAAGAAGAAAATAAACCCTCCTTTGTACTGCTCTCTTCCACTGATAAACATCGCCATCTAGCGTACAGAGTGAGCCAACGACCCCGTATAATAGGGGTATGTGACAAAATCCTGGAAATGAAGTATGTGCCAGCCAGGTGAGAAATGTTACCATATTCATATTCCATGGTATTTAGATAATATTCAAGGTAATTCATAGAAAACTATAGTGTTGCCATGGATATCATGTCCAAAATACCTTGCTTTTGTCTACTTTTTTAATGACTCTTTGAACTATTTATCTGTCTGAGAACTAACTCTCTGACTGCTGCTTTAAAAAAAAAAATATATATATATTTCTGGAGTGTTCTATTAAATATGGATAACAACGGCACTGTAAACACCATTAAAAACAAAAACATATAAGCCTATACTGCATATAGGCTAAGTTTTTAAAAGATTTTTGCTCAGCATTTTGCATGTGGCAATTATTGGTGTTGTCAAGTTTTATTTATTTATTTTTCCTGTGTCATCAATCAAATATTTCCATATTAAATTAGATAATTTGTATGCCCTTCTATATCTTTATTAAGTGTTTTCTAACAGAAAAATAGGCTAATGCATATGACATTTTTTACTTTGTTTCCAAAGAAAAGTGTTTGCCTAGTTTGACCAGAATTAAGTAAATTAAGTGTAAATCATCAACATTTGGCTTCATTACCTTCAACTAACACATTTGTTACAATATTTATTCATCTTTGTTAACGTTAAGCCTGTTCATTGTTAATTTATGTTAAGGTCCATTAAATAATATTAACAGACACAGCTTTTGTTTTTAATTATGTATTAGTAAATGCTGAAATTAACATTAACAAAGATTAGGCCTAAATGCTTTGGAAGTATTTTTCATTGTTAGTTCATATTAACTAATAGTAAACTAATCTCAACAAATGGAACCTTATTGTAAAGTCAAAATATTTTTTCTTAGATACGGTTTGATAAAAGTCACTTGAAATATTATCTGAGAACCATGTATATATTTCATATGAAAACAGGCATTAAAAACCATTACATACGGTTTTGGCTTTTGGATGAGACCTTGTTGCACATGAATACTGAGACTTGAATTCTCTATATTAATGTCCAGCTTCATTTCCTCTATGTGTTGCTATACTTTTCCTTGCACAGTGTTGGGAAAGATGTCATATAGTCTGAGACGGCAGAGACAGTTAAGCAATGAGGTTTCTTTACAACGATAAATTAAGAAATTATGTTTACTTTATTATTCAGTAAAGCGATATGGTATTGTGCATATTATTGTTACTTGTTCATCATTGTGTCAGTGTTTTATTCGCTGACTTTAGCTAGCTTCTTTGCACGAAGAACAACGATAGTGACGAAACGCGTTTTTCCGTAGAAACATGTCGGCGCAAAATGGCTATTTCAATGTAAGGGGACCCGTAGTGTATGTAGATAGAAATGGCTCATTCTAAGGTAATAAAAATATAACGGTTCATTATGTAAGGTCTTTATACACCACTGAAAACATAGTTATGTATATTATATTGCATTTATGTCTACAGATCCTCCTAAATATTACAAAATGCACCTTTAATTGTTTGGGTTTTTTTATTTAAAAAGTTATATTTTTGGCAAATGTAAAGGCCCTTTCACACCTAAAGTGGAATGAATAAGCCCCAGGCTAAATGCAAATTCACGTCTGTACAGTGGAGGGTGCAGCTCAAATAGAGATGAATATTTAATCTGTTTTTGTGCAAGTGAGATAAGTAAATACATGCTCACATTAGTCTAGAACTACAATAAGCAACATTACACCGCACACACAATGCCTCTGCACTTACTCCTGCTTACTCTCAACATGAGGACAAGAGAGCTGTCAGTCAAGAAATGGGAAAACAAAGCAACTTAAGTTACTTATTTGTAAAAGTAACTCAGATATTTTGTTGCACATTTTCAGAAAGACTGTATCCAGTATGGATGATTTTCACCAACATAAACTAAGCTTTTTTCTTTTTTTTTTCTTTTTTAAAGATACACACGCATCAGCATTTTTCTTTCATTCTTTTTGAATGTTTGCCACTGATTTGGGATCTTCAAAAGATGCAAGCCAAATTCAAATTTGCATTGCCAATATAGGCATCTCTTATCTAGAATTTTAACATGCACCTGTGCTTCACATTGTGACCAAATCGGTTAGCATAAAAAGGAAGAACTCTATGTACTTTTGGAAAAAGGTTTATTGTGAAATGACTGTGTGAAAATTGGGATAGGGGAATATTGGCAGCCTGGCCACAGCAATGTCATGTGCCTTTAACACACAGCTGGCGTTGCTGTTTTAACCCTGGATGGGTGGAGAAAGAGGAAACCAACCCTCACTTCATGAGTGGCCTTTTCCTTCTTCCCCGTTCTCCATCCCACTGTGGACAGCCGCCCCGGGCGGAACAAGAAGGCAAGGAGGGTCAACTGCATGACGATGTAACTTCCAAAAAGGTGGGCGAGAGGGGAGAAACAAATAAAGGGGAAAAAAACCAGAATGGTTTAGAAGTGACATTCCATAGTCCTTTTTATTGATTGGTCTTCGAAACATAATGGATGTCCTGACACCATGGGGTCTGCAGATATATTTCAGCCTTCTTCACCACTCCCTCATCGGACGGCCTCTTACACGGACAAGATGTGCTTGACGAAAGCTGTAAGAGGAGAAGCAGACATGCATAAGGAAAGATCATCCCTACTGGCTCGCCATACAAGGCCTGAGGTGGCTTCTAAAAATAATGGTCATAATGATACAGTGACACGTGAGCTTATTATATCATTCCAATAAGTGCAGAAAAGACTGCCAGTACAGTCACTATGCAGTGTGTCCTAAAACAAGTTACACTCTTAAAACTATAGGTTCCAAAAAGAGGTTTTTGCAGTGATGCCATAGAAGAACAATTTTTGGCTCCACAAAGAACCTTTCATTGAATAAATCTTAAAAGAACCATGTTTTTTTCTTAGTGTGAAGGACATTTTAAAAATCTAAAGAACCTTTTCTCACTATAGAGAACTTTTTGGGTAATGGAAAGGTTCTATGGATGTTAAAGGTTCTTCATGGAACCATAGATTCCAATAAAGAAGCTTCATTTTTCAGAAGGGGTTTTCCAAACACATACCCTCATAGTGGACACTGCCGTTCTCATCCTCCTGTCCCTGCATGAGAGAGTCAATCTCTGGCTCGGTCATCTTCTCACCTGTCGGTGCCATGAAAGGTATTGGTTAAGACAAATATTTAACATATATTAAAAAGTATCCATGGTATTATTATGGTTTTTGGACATGGTAACACAAGAGTACCTTAGATTACAATGGTACACTTAAAAAAAATGCTGGGTTGTTTCAACCCATGTTTGGGTCGAATATGGACAAGCCCACCCGTTGATAAAATTTTAAACCCAACGGTTGAGTTTGTCCATACCCAAACATGGGTTGAAACAACCCAGCATTTTTTACAGTGTATATAAATATGGTACTTATTCAGTACTCTTAATCAAATTAATATAATTCATAGCCATATTAATTTGTCAATCAATCAATCAATCAATCAGTAGAAAACTGGTAGTACCATGCTATTTTTGGAAATCATCAAATAATCAAATAATATTATTGATAATAATAAGAAATGTTTCTTGAGACCCAATTTAGCAAATTAGAATGAATTCTGAAGGATCATGTGACAATGAAGAACAATGAAGAATATTAAAATATTTTGCATTATTACAATATTTCACATTTTTTACTGTATTTTTGATCAAATAAATGCAGCCTTGGTGAGCATAGGAGACTTATTTTAAAAAGAATAAAAAGTCTTACTGACTCAAATTTTTTAAAAAGTAGAGTGTGTCAAAATACATAATTTCTGATCACTGTGCTGCCTGTGGTCATTTTTTTTTTTGTAAGCAAGAGTATATGATATCATTTTCTTTTACATGCATATGGTGTTAATGACATAATCATTTCATTTTTACTCACCCAGTGTTGACAGCACAATACGCAGCTCAGCGCCCATCACTGTGCCGTTACCCTCCTTGTCGAAGACGCGCAGACCCTCAACGTAGTCATCAACGGTTCCCTTCTGGATGGCGTCAACAGTCTTCAGCATTGGCAGGAAAGCTTCAAAGTCAAGTCTTTTGTTGGCATAATCTGTGTGCGCACAGTTCCACACACACATCACAAGTCAGTGAGGGTTTGTAAAGCATTTCAAATTGTGTCCATTCGTTTATAGCATTATATAAAGTAAAAGTCTTACCGTCAGGGGTTGGGTCACCCAGGATTTTCTTCACGTCCTTGTTGGTGGGGTTCTGTCCCAGGGCGCGCATGATGTCGGCAACCTGGTTGTAGGCAACCTTGCTGTCACCAACTCTGTCGAAGAGACCAAAAGCCTCTTTGAAGTCTGTAACAGAAGGACACAAGGGACCTTTTCAGTTATCTGGAAGTAGGCAGACATTTTTATGGTGTGTATTTTAATCTCATAATCTATCTATCTATCTATCTATCTATCTATCTATCTATCTATCTATCTATCTATCTATCTATCTATCTATCTATCTATCTATCTATCTATCTATCTATCTATCTATCTATCTATCTATCTATCTAATTTTACAACAATTTAGGGACATTATTGCTTTCAAACCAGGCAAGGTCAAGGAAACTTTGTGTCCTAACATTGCCTCCTTCACATCCCTCCTTTGCCAACTGCACGTGAAGCAGAGGAGGAAGGAAGCAGAATTAAAAAGAGCTTAGCAACTTAATTTCCATGGGCTGTGAGGGAGACTAAGTTGAAAGAAAAATAGCATCCTAAAACTTCTGTGCTCCAGCAGCTGTTGGATGAAGGAGGCACTCAATGCGTGACGTGACAGGTGATACCCTCAGAGAAAGTAGCCCTTGCCATAAATGGATATGGCACTCTTCGACTGACCGAAGTCAAAAGCAAGAATGCTGACAGCAATGTAACCTACACCCACAACCAACCGCATACTTTCTGCACCTAAATGAGTAACGCCAGGCTGTGAACTGCATGCCTGAGAGGATTGGTAACTATGAATTCTGTCTGTAGAGAAGTAAATTTAAATATGGCAAATAATTCCCATTCTACTCACTGATTACTCAATTTATCAGTCATCCTGTTTTTTGCTTAAATTAAGCAGATTTGATGGCATCACTGACATATTAGCATCACTGAATCAACCTAAATATATTAATTTATGCTTGCAAAACTCATTTTATGAGTTAAATCAGGTAAAAATGTCTCTTTAATGTATAACAGGTTACCACTTTTTACAGTCTAGCCGAGATTTCAGAATAGATTCCTCCAATATTTTGATTTAACATTAATTGATTAATTTACCAATAGGGAAGGGGGAAGGGGGAAGGGGGGGGGGGGGGGGGGGGGAGGAAGGGGTTAGGGGGGCTGTAAAGGGTTGCTATACAGTCTACATTTCAAAATGCAATAAAAATGTATTTTTATTTTTATTTTAGTTCCTAATAAGCAACTAGTTAATTCAAATTACTAGAATATTGGCTGTTTATTAGTACTTATAAAGCACATATTGATGTCTTATTCTGCGTGACCATATTCTACATCCCTTAATCCACCCAATACCTAAACTTAACAACTACCTTACTACCCATACATAAGCAGTAATTTGAGGCAAAAGTCATAGTTAATAGTTAGTTAATAGTGAGAATTGTACCCTAATCTAAAGTGTGACCAGAAATACAACTGTTCTTTGTTAGTTCATGTTAGTCAGGTTCATTATCTAATGTTACCGGATGCGACTTTTGATTTAAATCATGTATTAGTAAATGTTGAGATTAACATTAACTAGGATTAATAAATGCATTGTTAATTCATCTTATGTAGTTAACTAATGTTAACAAATGAAACCTTATTGTAAAGTGCTACCAATTTTTTTGTATAGTGTTATTAAAAAAGTGCCTTATATATTTAAAAGCTTCCCAAAGTAATTATTCACTTTAATGAGGAAGAATTGCCTTTCATCCTTAATTCATGACATTACACATTTCTGACATCCCATTTATATTTATAACAAAGAGAAGAGATAGTTGCACTTTGTTGGTCAATTATAGTCATAAAGCCATTTTCCCATCATAATAAACTCCAATGTGTGAAGACTCACCCTCAATCTGGTCAGCAGAGAATTCTCCAGCCTGCCAGAAAGACAATAATGCATCAGTCCCGTTGGCAAACCTGCCAACATCTCACAATACACACTAGTCTAGTCTAAATGATCAGTTATTTTATAGTTATTTTAAAACACATTTGGAAACATAAGCTCTCTTTGGGCATCAGCAAAATAACTGCTTCAAAAGTGCACATGTATCCAGCAAGAGAATAAATCAGCTGCATGATTTTCTCTTTAACAGTGACAAACAGATTGGGATTGGGGGTCTTGTCCCACCAAAGTCAATTTGAAAATCGAAGAAAGGTGTCCTACTTCCTTTCAGTGGGCTTATTGACAGTTTTTGAGCCAGACGAACATGAAAAAAGGTAGGATAAAATAGCAAGCGTAATCCAAGTACACACCATGATGTAGTTTTGTGGTGCAGGAGCAGAGGGGCAGAAGTCCAAAAGCCGGAGTCCCAGGAAAGTGGTCCTGAGCAATGGACCAGCTCCTTCTTATTTATGCTATGCTAATGATGTCACGGGGCGGATCTTGTGACGCCGTGGAACTTCTTTAACTTTCTTAGGTCAAGCTGGACGGAAGGTTGCTGCTTTCTCCAGTGTGCATGTGTGGTGGTATTTTTAGATTATGCTCGAGGCTGCTTGTAAGACCCTTTGGCTTTGGTCAGCATTTTAATTTCATGCATTATGTCTTTATTTACATGGTTTCTGCATATTTTGTATCCCTGGCCAGGGATGATCCTGATGTCACCTGTTATGGGCTCTGTGCATGAACTGAAGGCAAGTCAGGAAGGCTTTTGATTACACTGTTGATATTTATAACTTGCATATGGTGGTCTCGGCCACTTATGGTTATATGGCAAGCCAGTAAAAACACTCCTCAAAGACTGTTACCACAGCATGAATCAACTTGCACTTTGGCCACATTCCTCTCTCAAAATATAATAATTCATTCATCTTAAAAACAGTAACTGAAATTTTTCTTGAAGTAGAAATCAAATGAATTATTTTGGTAATGTGATTATGAATAATGTGAGCAGTTCTTTGATGTGATGTCATGTTTTGGCTGTTGTCTGAGAGCTTCCAGCTACAAAATTTGAAAGTGAAACCAACTTTCAAGGTAATCCCTGGATATGTTCAGAAGGTGACCGTGATTTCGCCAAGTACAACATGTTCCTGGATCAACATTCCAAACAACCAATCAGATTTGAGGGACAAGTTTACTGTTAATGTTAAGAACCTAGGGTTTAGTGCTTCTTATTCACCATTTTCCCTCTGATTTTAGGGATGAGTTACGGGTAGGTTTAGGGGTAAGATAGGGTTAGGACTGAATTTGACACCAGTTGATTAAAAGTCATTGCAAAAATGGCTCAGAAAAGTGAAGTTAGTCCCAAGAAAGACTTGTGTGTCATTTGTCTGCAGATGCCACTTTGTTTAATATTCTGTCACCTATATGAAGCGAAAACGTGGCTTGTGTCCACATACTATACATGCTTTCAGTTTCAGGTTAAATGCCACCTATGCATGTCAAATCCGTTGTTTACCATTAAAACATCAGTGTGAAATAGCTAAACAGGTCATACATTTAGCAGGTCAATCATTAGGTTGTTCTGGCTTTCTCATTAGGGTAATGTCATAGATTTTTTATTAAAAGGGATAGTTCTCCCAAAAAATGAAAATTCTGTCATAATTTACTCACCCTTATGTTTGTTCCAAACCTGTATGAGTTTCTTTCTTCTGTTGAACACAAAATAAGATATTTTGAAGAATGTTGGCAACCAGACAGTTGATGGTAGCCATTGACTTCTATAGTAGAAAAAAAAAAAAAAAAAATGTATGGAAGTCAATGTCTAGTTGTCTACCATCAACTGTCTGGTTGCCAACATTCTTCAAAATATCTTCTTTTGTGTTCAACAGAAGAAAGAAACTCATACAGATTTGGAGCAAACATAAGGGTGAGTAAATTATGACAGAATTTTCATTTTTGGGTGAACTATCCCTTTAAGAGTTTTATATACAGTGCATTCAGTGCAGTGGTTTATATTTATATACATTTCATTTTATTCTGTGATATGAGTTTATGCTCTGATGTCACACACTGACAGAGAACCAGTGCACGCTCAGAGAGAGACTATATACATTTATTAGGATGATAACGGCTATACTATCAGCGTATGCATGAGCTGCTCGCATATGACTTAACAATATCTGGAGTGTTGTGTATTCCATATTTAATACTTCAGAACTACATTTGTGATACTTTTTGTTCTGTTTGGAGCTTAAAGCTCTGACATTCTGCAAATAACTCATTATCCACTATCAACATGAGGGATGAAATACATTTTTCTTTGTTTGCAAACCTGCTTTGTTTTTTGTTTTGTTTTTTTTTCCACGAATTGAAGAGCCTGCCTTTGTTTTTCCAAAGGTAAATCATTAATATGCATCTCCAGGCCCCAATTTAACCTTTTTGGAAATACTACACTGAAAATAAGTTTAAGAGAAATATATAACTTTAATCTAAGCCTGGGGTCTCCAACAGGGGGTCTGCGGTGGCATAGCAGGGCTTCGCCAAATATTATTTGATCTCAGCTGTTTTATGCTCCAGTCAATTAGATGTTTCTACAAACTACCATTGCAAGAGACATTCCATTCCCGCTCTGAGACATCGACTCTTCTCTCCGAACCCTGCAGAAGCCATGGATCTGCAGACCTCGCCCCAGGGCAGATGAGCTCTATATTTAGCCATTCTTTTAGGGGGTGTAGGGTTTCTCTGAGAGGGACGGTAGCACCTCAAGGGTGGTTGACACGTCTCAGCCCCTTATACCCCCATGCCCAACTAAGCGAGCAAACTTCAGATCGTAAAGCTGCTGCTCAGGTTACGCGGCTCTGTTCTGACACGGGTTCAGTTCCTCAGATCTCAGGGATTGCCGGTGCAGTTACACTCCACATAGAGCGAGACTGATCTCGGATCAGCTGGAAGGAACACTGAGGAGTCCAGTGTTTAAAAAAAGCTGTCGTATGGGCCAAGCATTGTCCATCAGCCCTTGAGAAAGTGTGGGCCTTATTTGGATTTGCCAGAGGGTTTCAAGTGAGAGTAAATGACCTGTCAACTCACTGATCTTTATATGTGAAATACATAGTGGGCTCCAGAAGACTGAGAGCGCTAGTGAAAAAGCTTCTGTTTTGCATTTTGATTACAATTTTTATTTTCAGCAGTTTGAAACAGTTTTTTATTATTATTTTTTTTAACGGTTTAGGATTTAGACTTTCAACACTTGTGGAAAAAAGGTAAAGCAATCCTTTTTTTTTTTTTCAATTCAGACTAATAAATAAGGCAAGTCTGCATCACCCTGGTGGAATGTTGATGGGATGCACCATTTGTAATTACACCATTTGGTAATGATTTAATTCCTTCTCAGCTCTCTTCCTTTGTGATGCCAGTGTGACTTAGAATGAATACAAGTTAAGGGGATTTCACCTGCATTTCTTTGATCAAAAATAGGATTCCATAAAAACAGTAATTATGTGAATTATATATATAATAATGTAATTTATTCCTGATCAAAGCTGTTTCAAAGTCAAATTTTCAGCATCATTACTCCAGTCTTCAGTCACATGATCCTTCAGAAATCATTCTATTGTGCTGATTTGATGCTCAAGAAACATTTCTTACTATTATCAATGTATCAATTCTAATAGAAAGGTCAAAAGAACAGCATGAAATAGATTTTTTTTGTAGCAATGTCAGTGTACTGTTACTTTGTCAATTTAATGCATCCTTGCTGAATGAAAGTATTAATTTCCTTAACAAATTAATAAATATATACTGACTCCAAACATTTGAATGACATGCGCTAAACAAAACAAAAAAGAGTTTATGATAAGCTTGTCATCTTAAGTGTTAATATTTTTAAAAACAAAGAACTCTGATTGATTTAATACTTCATTTCCTCGGTGTATAGCATCCGTCAGTGCTTAAAACGTGATACATATGCCATTATGAACATGTCATTACTTTGATTAATGAGGCAGATCACCGGTATACAAATGTTTTCCAGAATCAAGACCTGAGGTTAGACTTTTGGAACTTCAAAAGTGAAAATTTTAAGTTGCTACCCACTGATCGAACTGCTTAATTTGCAAACCCCCCCCCAAAAAAAAAAAAAAAAGTCATGTTGATGAATAATACACAAAGACCTCTGGATTGAGAACTGAACTGTGTTAGTCTATATATTGGTCAGTGGATTTAATTTTCTTTCATTGACTGGTTTGAAATAAAATCAGGCACACATGCATAAAGGATGTACAGCTAAATAAAAAAACACTAACTTTCCAAAGATTTGTACTAAATCATTAACTTGCAGAGTTGTATTAATAGCTCCATCCAGTGGAGACAAATGGTTGTGGCAGTCACTTCTAGAAGCCTTGACATTGTTAAAGGTGCAGTAAATGATTTCTGGGCACAGTTGATATTTGAAATCAGCCCAAAGAAAAACACCCCTCCCTTCATTGGTTGGCCCCCAAAATGCACAAACACACAATGCAAGAGTGGATGTCTCTTTATCTTCAATGACACTGTAACTACAGCAGCAGCATATCTTGGTTCTGTAAAGAATAGAAAAACTAATGTTACTCACATATGGAGCAGAACCAACGCAACATCGACGTCTGTTTTCAGGCCTTCCCGCTTCGGTCTCTCCAGTGCTGGAAAGCCTTTCTAATATTACCGGGGGTCTAAAAGCTCTTGCCTGAATCACCCTTCTTTTAACCTTTTCTCTATTGTAATGTCTCTCAGCCAGCTCTCTTTCTAATCTTTCTTATCCTTCTCTCCTCCCCCATCATGAGTGGACACGCCCCCTACTGCTGATTGGCTACAAGTGTGTTGCGCTGCTCAGTCCGATCCACTTTCAGAAATCGCTATTACTGCACCTTTAATGTGACGCGCGAATGACAACAAAGATAAAAAATACTCTTTTTCTTATTTTTATTGCTGTGCAGATGAAAATATTAACAGATTGTTCCACCATTTAAAAAAAAAAAAAAAAAAAAAAAAAAAATCATTTTTGCAGCACATCCTCTGATCACTACTAGTATTATCAAGAAATAAAAAAGACATTACTAATACAGAAAGCAAAGCATTGAAGGAATAGTTCACTCAAAATGTTTAATGATCCCATTATTAACTCACTCTCAAGCCATCCTAGGTGTATATGCATTTCATCTTTCAGCCAAACACAATCAGACTTGTATTAAAAAATACCCTGGCTCTTCCGAGCTTTATAATGAGTGAGTTTCTGAAGCTCTAAAAAGCTCATCCATCCATCATGAAAGCAATCCATATGGTTCCAGGTGGTTAATAAATGGTTTCTGAAGCGAAGCGACGGATTTTTGTAAGAAAAAGATCCATATTTAAAACTTTATAAACTATAATTTATGCTTCCGGCCATACACGCGATCACAAGAGTCAAGTTCCAGCGGAAGAGTGACCTTTGACCTGACATATGATATAAGCATATGGTGTAGCATAAGCGTAGGAGAGAATTGACGAATGTAGAAGCGCAGAGAAGTCACGAATTAGATGTATAAAAAGTCAAAAAGAGAAGAGAAGAGGTGCATTACTTTTATGATGTATGGATGGATGGATGTGCTTTTTGGAGCTTAAACTCAGGCACTATTCAATGGCATTACAAAGCTGGGAAAAGCCAGGATATTTTTTTAATATAACTCGGTTTGTGTTTGGCTGAATGAACAAAGTCACATACACCTAGGATGGCTTGAGAGTGAGTAAATTACAGCATATACATTTTTTGGGTGAACTATTCCTTTAAGCTAACTGAAAGCATATTGACACTGTATTTTAGTGTTATCTTGAAGCAGTCACTTTTGTGCAATTAGTTCACAAATTTAAAGAGATGTTAAACTTTACCTTGCTGTCATATCGATATATATTCTAGCAAACACATCAAAATAAGTCATTTTCATTGAGTCTTAGTAATACAAATAATACTAACAAACATATACCCATAACATCAAAAATTCACAAAAACAAAATAAGTTCAATCTGTTAACCATATTTAAAAAGCTTCCCATTATAGTTCCAAAGAACTCTCATCTATAAAGCCTAGATTCCATCCAAAGCATGCAGACGCACAAGCAGAGTGAGACAGTACTATTCCACCATCAGAGGATGCGTTCTTCCAGCTCTAGGAAGCTCAAGCGAAAAAACCTCAGTGATCCGGAACAGTCTGGAAAGAGGCACTTTGAAGTAAGCAAGGGTTTCATTTGCATAATTAATGTCTGGATAGTCAAATGTTTCAAATCAGAGGTGTAGTTACCTTTACAACTCAAAAGCAGGGAACTTGGCTTTAGTTGGCTGCAGCAAGTCAACCAGGAAATAAATTGTTCCTGCCATTCCTTCATGAGACAATATGAAAAATAGTGAGGCGTTTAGTTATTAATTAAACCGGTGTCAAATAAAATGTTTGTAATCCTCACTATTCAGAATTTGAACACACAACATACACAAACATGAAAAAAAACACACAAAAAAACTCACTTCTCATAAATATAAAGATAAAATTATAATTTTTGTTAAAAATCATTTAAAATTTGGGGTCAGTATTTAAATAAATGCATTGATAAATAATATTGATATTGTAATGTTGTAATATTGAACAACATTGATAATAAATCAGCATATTAGAATTATCTGAAAATGTTTAAATGTGTAAAACCATTATTTTAAATTGTAAAAATATTTCGCAATATTGCCGTTTTTACTGTATTTGTTATCAAATTAATGCAGCCTCGGAGAGCATAAAAAAAACGACCTTACCGACCTCAAACTTTTGAACGTTAATGTAAATATACATGTATAATGTTTACTCTACCTTCAAACAATGAGAATGGTGTATCGGGAGTCCGGCAGCCATGTCTTCCATAATTCATGCACCAGTCTCCGAACTGCAGATGAGAAGACATCAAATCCCATCATGCCTCTGTACACACAACAGGCAATGACAGGTCCCCTCCTGACACCACAATGATTTATCATCGCAGAATATGCTTAAGCATATGCTTATGAATTAACTCCATGACAAAGTTATTTTACTGAAGTACTTTAAAAAAAAATTAGACTTCACATGTGAATAAAAGTCTTGCTTTATATAGGGATTTACTCTTTAAAAATTATTGTAGTTTTCCCTGGAGTTCGCTTATAATGCTAGTCAAGATCTCGTGAATAAAAAAATATAATGTCGTATTTCATAATTGAGTACTTCATGAAAATGTATTGCTACTATACTTGAAAGGCTTTTAAAAAAACTTGCATAAAAAAAATAAAAAAGAGTTTTAAAAAAATTAACATGACACATATTCTAAGCTTGAGAGGGGTCAGACTCACCATGCAGGCTCTGTAGAGGTGTTTGAGATCCTGCGTGACCTTGTAAAGGGCCAAGAAGCCGTAAGCGTTTCCAGCAGCTCCATGACAGAGACCGTAGCCCTTCTTCACCAAACCCCTCTGCCAGATCACCTCTCCACACTGCAGAGCGTCCTCCAAATACTGCCTCACACCAAACACCTGAGGAGGAACACGGCTTATACAGACTTCTGTTCTGGACACCAACATGACGCTTCCATGCGTTTGCAAACAATGCATTCGGCAGAAAATTATTCACAAGTATGATCTTAAATACTTGTGAATAACTTCCGAGTCTAAATACTTTGAGGCTTCTGTGTAATGTGGTTTACTCACACTTGATGGCACTGTAATACAAACAGTTAAAAACTAGGGCCTATGCTGAACTCAAAAATAAAAATAAACTCACTTTTCACTCACTGGTGAAAGGAAACATTGTCAACCTCATAATTTCTGCCCTTTCTAAGAAAATCATTACAGTGGCAATGACAGGATTTCACGAGTAGCTTGTGAACACAACAGTGTTTTCTGTGCTGCTGTAACTGAGAGAATAGGACATAACCTACATTAAAGAAGAGCTCTATTCAATCCATGATAAAGCGAAACAAGACAGACTTGGGTTTTTTGCACAAAAAAAGCACACATGGACTGGTTTTGCAGCAAAAGACAATCAAATTTGTTGGATTTTTTTTGAAAATAAGGCATTTCAATAACTGACTGATAAAAATGCTCATTTAAAAGACAAAATGTCAGACGTAGGGATGGGTATAAATCAAAAATGTTCAATATCGATTCTGTTTTTTTTCTATACCAATTTTATGAAATCCGTTATAACAAGATTACATTAGTATAGTATTTTACTTTATTTTTCCAGTTTGTTGACTTGTTACAGGCTCAAGACTAATATAGGCCACTGGGGAGCAGAATATATGCCTCACGCTCAAGCGCACACATAAAGCTTGCCGTAAAGCACTGGCAAAAGTTGCCTAATGCCTAAAAAATAGCAAGGAGACATTTTAATTGTTTATTAATAAACTAGTGTTTTCTGAGTCAGTGTTGACTACAAAGATGAAGATAACGTTGCTGACTTGTCATCTCCGCAGTATAGTGAACATGTGTGGGCGCGCTTAGACAGAAATGCACGTTTCATTACATAATCAGAGAGTATTTGCGTTCGATTCAAATTGGTTTGTTTAAAAGCAGACATTTCAAGCTTTCCGTATGCCTAATTCTCATGTCTGAGGCAAGTAGCCTATACGTTGAGTTTTGGTTCATTTGTGACACGCTCCAGTTTTTGCAGTCGAAGTTTATTCCATGCACTGTCAAATGCTTCAACAGATTTGTCGTGTTGTCAGTCTTGGCAGCAGTTATTGCGTCGCGCGGTGTTGGCATCGAGCCTGGTGAAATGTAGCCACACTTCAGATCTTTTCCATCTATAGGGGTTGGAACGCTTACACACTACAGCCTCACGTGTGAGCCACGTCTCTGGGCGTAACCAGCATAAACTAGTGTTTTTCCTTGATGCCTCGACGCAGGCGATCATGCTGCATGCTTATTGGCTCACTGACCTTGACGAGATTAACCCCTTAGGTATAGAAATTTGGTGCCGAACAACAAGACATTTTGGATACTCGATGGTATCGAGGCAATTCGGTTGGTGCTAAAAAAAAAAAAAGTATCGAACTCAATACCCATCCCTAGTCAGACGGACTTAGAGGTTTTTGCATCTGAAGTCTTCAAACACACACATGCATATATATCATGAAAACACATCAATAATGTCACACTTTTAAAGAGTGACAATTTGAAACAACAGATGACTAAAACTTCAAAATAAACCACTGACGTGGAGATCTGTACCTTAAAAGCCTGTATCAACATGTAGATAACTCCTGGAGAGCCGTGACACCAGTGCACCAGAAGATCCCGAGAATCACCGACACATGGTGGGTAATTGCCTGATTGAAACTTCAGCTGACACACATAGTTCACACTGGGTTTGACTAGATACGAAAGCCTGTCCTCTGCAACAAACCCAGGCTATAGAGAGAGAAAATGTGTTTGTTTGAATGACCAAAGTTATCGTTTTTTCGTTTGTTTCCTCAGTCAGTAATGTATGTATTGTGAGTGTGCTCACCTGCATCAGGTAGTAGTAGATCCCTGACAGGCCATGGGCGGCACCCACATACTCCTCCTGATACCACTCATACATTAGAGGGCTTTGTTCCTGGATCTTGTTCCTCTGAGACTGGGTCTGCCCTGAAGCCATTACAGCGTCACAGATCTGAAATAAATGCACATGCATGTTCAAGACAACATACACACTTTCACAACATTTTTCTGTTTTAATATCGACTAATATAGATTGTTAGCCATTCACAAGTTGAATGTCAATTGCCAGTTCCAATATGTATAGTAAGACTTTTTAATGCTTTTGAAAAGAATAATATTGTAAAATATAATCAAGTAATTTATTCAAGTGACGCAAAGCTGAATTTCAGCATCATTACTCCAGTCTTCAGTGTCACATGATCCTTCAGAAATCAATCTAATATGCTGATTTGCTCTTCAAGAAACATTTCTACAAATTATCAATGTTGAAAACAGTGCTGCTTATTACTTTTTGGAAAAAGGAGGATATTTTGATGAAAAGAAAGTTCAAAAGAAAAGCATTTATTTTAAATAGAAATCTTTTGTAACATTATAAAAGCCTTTGTCACTTTCGACCAATTTTAATCCTTGCTGTATAGGAGCATTATTTATATAAAAAAATATTACTGAAACCAAACATTTGAACGGAAGTATATATATTGGTCATCTGCCCTGCTTTCTACATTTATTACCATCCATTGAAAACTGTACATCCTTTAAACAAATAATGTAGGCTTAGTTTTATCCATTCGGATTTGATTGGATTATGAATGTTAGGTTATAATATCAACTTTTGATATTGAATGCCTGCATGTTTATGGTTACATCAACAGATGACAGAAATAATTGTATAGACTGAGAAATGCATTACATTTTACTTAAAACTATGACTTCTCAATAAGACCAGAGGCATTTATTGATGTAAAAAAAAAAAAAAAAAAAAGTACATTTTGGTTATGTTGAGTATAACTTGTTTTCTTTATCATGCATAACTCATATTAGCCATGCATCCTGTGTTAAAATATGACTTCATGTGCTTTTGTTCAGGTTCGAGGCCAAATAAATGTGACTGACCTGTTGAATGTATTGAATGGGGATCTTCTCCTGCTGAAATTGCTGGTTAATGAACATAAGGGAGTAAAGGTAGCCCATTCTCCCATAAAGCAGCTCATCAGGAAGACTGCCCTTCCCCTGCACTACAGACTGGTACAACTGCAGCAGCCTGGAAACATTCGAGCAAATAGATCACAATAAGATCCTCTGGGAATGAAACCCTGTCAAGACAGGGAAAGAGAAACAGGACACAAAAAGAGCTGAGCTGCCCTATAGACCAAAAAAAAAATCCTCCACATTACACCCTCATCCTGGAATCCTAATATGAGATTTTTAATGAACACAAGCTCTTGGGAGTATTCCAAGGGCAACTCTATTAAAGTAGTTTTAAGCTATAAACAAGCCAGCAATCCAAAGCATACAACACAAGACATTAGACTCAATGTAGACAACAAACTATACATTTTGTTAGTTATTCCTTCAAAATATCATCTTTTTGGACTAAAGTAAATGATATTTAACTCTCCTCATTTATTTAAATAATCAACATTTCCAATGTTTATCAAGTTTACATGGGTCAGTGACAAATAAGGATGTCCGAGAGAAATCCTTTAAAGAGTGAGTTGGCTAAAGTGCCTCACTGCTAATCTTTTCCTTTTTTAAGAAATTCAGTTCTTTAATAAGACATCTGATTATTGCAAATAATAATCAAAATAAATTTGAATTCAGAAACACTAAAATGAATTACATTTTTTAAATACATCTTATCAAAAATAGTATAGAATTAATTTTTAATATGATTATTTAGATGTGTAATTCTAACTTGAAGAGTAATGTCACCGACCCAACACATACACAAAGATGGAGGTAGAGCAGGGTCAGACCTGTTCACACACTCCTCAGCCTCATGGGGTTTCTGGAGGCGATGATAGACCACCGCCGCTATAGCCAGCGGACCTGCATCCCCGCACAAGAAGGTCACCCAGCGCTGGGTTAAACTCCTCAGACTGTGGTTGACATAGTCCAGGGCCCTCTGGAGGTAAGAGGGATCTCCATAGACACTGTGGAGATGCAGGTAAAGCAGGGCAATGCCTGCAGTTGGGGGAGGGGGGCTTAGCAATGCGGGCCACGTAGTTTCATGATATGAAACCATGAACATGAGAAGTGAACTAAAATAAAGCATTTAAAACAAATACTATAATACAATCAGATTTCAATTTATCGGACAAAGTTATACCAGCGCATGCCTTAAAGGGATAGTCCACCCAAAAATGTCGTCAATTGTTTCACCCTCATGTCGTTCCAAACTTTTTTTCTTCTTCTGCTTAACGCAAAAGATGCTATTTTTTTGTTCTTACAATGGAAGTTAACAAGAACAAGTTAACTTGCAAAGTTACTTATAGCAAAGATTAAGATATACAAAGACGTTACTTATGAATGGGAGAAGTGCAATCTGGTGGAAGTTTCGCCTTCAGAATAAAAGAGCCAATCGCTGATTGATAAAGTCATTGCGTCACTGCAGCTGCCATTAGAAACGCCGGTTGATATAAAAACAGACCAACTGCGTCCAAAATCGCGTTCTCTCTTGAGTAGGTACTTCTTTTGAATGAATATACATATATATATATATATACACATATATGTGTGTGCAGAGTGAGCAATCAAGAGCATGCAACAGAAGACCGCACACTCTCTCTCTACAGTTCAGTTAGAGCGCAGTATTATATTTATATTGGTGCATCCCTATGTTGTTGAATGTCTAAAGTGGTTGAGTAAATAACGACAGAATTTTCAATTTCTGGGTGAACTATCCCTTTATGCAGCCCTATCTATAGAGGCTGATTCCAAGGATATTATGCCATATACAATTTCACTAAACATGCATTAATAATAATTATTATTTTTTTATATATACATCTGCAAGTGTGTTCTCACCTGCCCAGCCAGTGTAGCCAGTACAGTCTCTGGGGTCAGCGGTCTTCAGTCCATTCTCCATGATTGCCATAAGCTCACCAATCTTACTGCTTACACAGCTGGCAAAATGCTGGGTCAACTGCACAGAGGAAAAAAATATGATTTATAAATCAGATATGATAACAAATACAAGCATGACAAGAGGGTAAGCAGCGTATTACTGTAATTCAGGGAAGGATATGAATGATTACCATATTCATATATACTATGGTATACCAATTGTGTTTAAGATTACCATAGTATTGGCAAGATTCAATAGTAAGTACTATGCCGCTTTTTGGAATCACTTACATTTCCCTGCATGTCAAACAGGTCTTGTGCACATCCAGGCCCAGTATAATCTAGGTAGGGATTCTTTAAGGCCCGTGGTTCAGACATTTTTGGAGTGATCTGAAAAAAAAAGCACAGATTAAAACCATCAATAGATATAGAGCATAGATGCACTTATCTAAAACAGATAGTTCTGGTCCTTGATTCTGATTGGTTGAGCCGTGTTCGAAGCTACTGTTGTGATTGCAGCATAAAATAAAAACATACACCGTGACCTCGTTACATAAATATTACTGCGCCACTGCGTCTGTTGTTGAATTGTTTCTGAAGAACTACATTGCTTGAAGGAAGATTCGATTTGCTATCAATATGATGTCTTTGTTGCTGCGTGTTTATTTTATGAATAAATTAATTATTTTTATGGACAAACGGTTTTATAAAAGCCGTGGTTTACAGGGAATTTAAATCAGCTAAAGCCGCATTTCCACGATCTCAGACATTCGGAGAAGTAAGAAGAGAGATGCCAGCCGATTACTTCCCAAATACGTAGCGAAAAACATTGTGCATGATGACTCTGCATGTAAAAACAGTCGCACCAATATAACGTTAACCAAGTCATTTCGAATTAATTCTACATTTAGCTCTTAATTAGAGCTTTTTAGTCTTGCTAATAAATCACCAAGACAGTTCAAGCATTTTAATGATATCGTACAAAGACTTTGATTTTCGAAATGGTTTTTGTTAGGCTCAGCCATCGCTGTAAACGGGGAAAAAAAGTTTATCCTGCGTGGGCCAATCCGGAAGTTAAAACCCGGAAGTGTGACATTAGCCAAAAAAAAAAAAAAAAAAAAAAAAAAAATACGTGCTGCTTACGCGTGCGGCGTGAAACG
This sequence comes from Rutilus rutilus, assembly GCF_951802725.1. NCBI lineage: Eukaryota > Metazoa > Chordata > Actinopteri > Cypriniformes > Leuciscidae > Rutilus > Rutilus rutilus. Next base: position 6,987,190 of record NC_140210.1, on the reverse strand, counting down.
GGCTTCGAGGCCTTTCGCATGAATACGCAGAGGCCCGTTACACAATAGTAAGATGGAGATTATTCCATCTTTGCTTAATTATCTGCTTAATAAAACTGCACTCATTTATTTGTGAATAATTATTTAGGAAATAAAACTGAGGTCTAGAAATACACGAACCCTTCTACACTCTCGAGCGATACGAAGCTAATTGTAGCTGAAGCACAGAAAAGATGTAAATAGGTTATAAATGTGTTCATCAAATGCGGTCTAGCAACATAACTTCAAAAACAACGTTTTTTTCCATAACAGCGAACATACCGTGAATGAGTGCGCTGTAGAAATCTTCACGTCTGATCATTAATGATGTCCGGGTCTTGAGCAAATGGTTCTTTTGAACCGGTTCTTTTTAGTGAACTGGTCGAACTAGTTCACCAAATCGGAGTGAACCGTTCTAAACGGTTCGAGTCTCGAGAAAGCACTGATTCACAAGTTACTAAAGCTACTCACTTTCGGTGGTGCCTAACAGTCACTCCGACTCGAAATAAACCAGTATATGTGACTCCAACAGTACAGTGAACTAAGATTTGCTGTGCAGAGAGAACTGATGAGCTCGAACTGCTGATACTGAGCATGCGTGCGGTGCTCGAGTCAGGACAGACCGGAAGCTCTGCTTATATGACTCACTGCAGCCATCTGGTGTTCAGGAGGTTTACTACACTATTTAGCTGAGGCCACAAAGCGATAATGGTTTTAGTTCACAGTTGAGATTAAATAGGAAATAACTTTTTGTTGTTGTTGAGATTTTCATTCGTTATGTAAACTGTGATCCTCAATAAGAAATTTAAGAAGCATTGCTTCTATTAATGTAATTCAGTGCAAATATTTAAAAGTAACAACCTAGATAATCAATCATTGAAACTAGAATGCCACATTAGATTATGTGCGTATATCTATCTATCTATCTATCTATCTATCTATCTATCTATCTATCTATCTATCTATCTATCTATCTATCTATCTATTTATCTATCTATCTATCTACAGTTTCTCGCTTCTCAATTAAGAGGGTATTAAAAATAATAGTAAAATACACTTTTTTTTTTACAATCATATGCTTAATTATTTGAATAATATAAAATTAAATGTGTGAGTAAATATAAAACATTTGCATTAATCTTGTTCAGCATTCAACTTTGACTAGTTCATTCTTTTCATGAATTCTACTAATATTAAGACACAGATAAAGTTCAGATACTCAGAAAAGGCATTTCACAAAGGAATTAATTAAAAGAAACTTTGAAAAACGAATTACTGGTATACGATCACTTTTGAATTTGTATTATCTGATTTGCTCTAACATCCTTGCAGAGTCTAATCATAACTTAAATAATTCATGAGGGACTGAATGATATGATGGATCCTGAAACACTGAGTGTGATCATGTTGCTGCCATGGCGATGGAGCTCTGATCTGATAGGCTGATGTTCAGCGATGTATCTGACTCAAGAAAACATGCACATATGTGTCGTGTTATCCAACGTTATACCCTGACCTTCTTTGTGATTTTTGAAAGTCATTTAATAGATTTAAACAAATGTTAGTGTTTGAATGTCTCAGATAAGGCAACACACTCAAAACAAATCCTCAGTTTTGAACGAAATCTTCTTGATTTTTCATCAAATTATTATTCATTTTAGACTTTTCCAGACCTGAAAGATCACTATCCCATAGGAACCATGCATGTCTTTCAGTTTAAGAAGTGCCTTGTTTTTGACCATAAGGTTTTGGTGTGGAACATTTTTCTTTTATAGATCACTAGGTCATCAAATGATGGAGATTCATGAATAGAGCTGACAACAAAAGCCCTCTGATGTCTTTTATAATCTCTGTGGTACTCATGTATCTATTATTATAGAGATCAACCGATAATCATTTTTAATTCGGTTTTGTAACATCGGATTCATCAATCTTTTGGCGTTTTGAGAATTGCATGCAAGACCGCCGAAAGCATAGCCTGACTACGTCAGACTTCCTACTTCCGCTAATTTCATTTCGCTCCTGTAGTCAGTCTGAGATAGCAGCCTATCTTTCAGTTTTCCACCGGCCTGAAAACAGCCGGGCCAATCAACGAACAGAGGGCGGGCTGAGAGCCGTGACGTAGACGCTGATTGTACCGTGGATGCGTAGATTTACTTCACATAATCTGCAAAAGTCGTTCACAGCCATGTTCACTCCGGTATTTCGCTCGATGGTTTAGTTTTTGCATCATACATGCGTTTACAGTGGAAGTTAGATGCGGCTGAGCATGCGCATAACACACGCCATAACCAAACGTTATGTGATTGGCTTACGGGTAACCAATGATTTTAAACTTCAGACAAGCGCCCCCCCGCGAGAGAGAAAACACTTCTCTATTATGCTATTCCAGACTCTGTCTACGAAGCAAAGTGAAGTAGCAGAGTCTGGTATTACCAGGCTACCGAAAGCATTGCGTCTGAGGGAAGAAGAGTCAACAACGCTGTTCAAGTGTAAAATAACTTGCCTCCCTTAATTAGTAAACTTTATTTAACATAACAGCCATTAATGCACAGATGAGATATGTTACATGCTCTATATGTAGTTTAGTCATGTAATCTGTCAAGTTCTGTCCCAATAAAAACATAACTTTACATGATTTAAAGCTACACTGTGTAATTTTTTAAGTTGATTCTTAGCAAAAAACACTTTGTTCTTTCAAAATGATATGTGCTCATTAATGTGTAATTACTTCTACCAACTAATCAAGTAATCTCGTAAGTGTAGAATCTGCCATTTATAATACATACGAGCGAGTCACTCGAATGGCGGCAGCCATGTTGCGCCTCCATCTTGAAAATACATTAGCCAAAGAGGGACATACCTGGAAATTCAAGCTTCGCCTTTCGCGTTTTACACTCAGTGGCACCGTGACGAGTGCGAGGGGGAGATTACTCGCGACTGCCGGCAGATTTGAAATAATACGGCCACCGTAGGAGTTAAAACGCCCTCGGAATGGGAGGGGCTAGAAAGTAATATTCAGTTGGTAGTCAACAACAATTTCACCGCTAGATGGGAGAAAATCCTACACAGTGTAGCTTTAAAAACAACAACAATGAATGAGTGCATGTTAAAAATAAAAGTGCAGAATTGAAGGATGTACGGTAGTTATTATGTGGTGAGACGTTGGTTGTTCTTAAATAACTCCTCTAATATTTGGACTTTCCTACTGCAAAATCTCCCTGAATGCCCAGGTGAAAAATACGTACTAAATAAATATATATAGTTTTGGGTTTGAGTGACTAATAATAGACATATAACCTGATAAAATAAGATTAATTTAATGTTATCCATGTTATATTTCATCTGCAACAACAATGTGAACTTCTATTAAGATCAGTTTGGCCATTAACTAATAAATGTATCATTATGCAAACATTTTAGGAGAGTCCTCTGCATGAAAGACCCACGACAGATCAAAGTCAAATCAAATTGAATGTGGAGGATGTTAACTGTGACAAGATGATTGACAGGCCAGTTTACAGTGACAGAATGCACGTAACTCGGACAGAGCGTCTGGTAAAGACACAATTTTATGCCGTGATATGTCCCAAAGCTTATACTCTTCTGCTACACACTCAAAAGTATGTACATTTTCTTTACAAAAAGAGTACATTAATGGCTTAGTATAGTAAAAAAAAGAAAAAAAAAAAGAAATGTGATGTTTAAGTCATTTTTGCTGATTGGTATTGATAAATAATCGAAGGTCAGCGGCAAAGACATTGGTTAATAGATGAAATGCATAACGTATATTTGTGTTATTTAATTTTTGCAGGTTTGCATAATATTCTGAGTTTGTATTTCACTACTTTTATTTATTTTGATGAATACTGAATCTGTTTTTGTGCAAGTGAGATGAGTAAATTCCTGCTTACATTTAGACTAGAATAAGCATCATGTTCACACCGCACACACAATGCCTCTGCACTTACTCCCGATTACTCTCAACAAATTTTGTTGTAAATTTAAAAGTAATGCGTTATTTCACTGTAAAAAAACGGTAAACTACTGGCAGCTGTGGTTGCACCGTAAAAATACAGTATGTTACTGTTTTTGAAAGTAACAGCTAAATATCGTTTTGTCAGCTACAGTATAAAACTGTAATGTAACAGCATATAGCTGTTTAAACATTAACAGTAACATGCCATATTTTTACAGTATGATGCTGGGAACCACAGCTGCCAGTAGTTTACCGTTTTTTTACAGAATTACTTTTTACAGTGTAGTTACTTGAAAAAAGAAATGTGATTACGTAACTCGCGTTACTTGTAATACGTTCCCCCAACACTGGAAATGCAATCCACACTTTTTCTTAATCCACCTGTAGGAACGAAAAAGCACAAGCGAGTCAATTTTAAGTTGTTTCTCTTAGACGGCAAATGGAGAGAACGTTTTCTCACGTATCTCCTCAGTTTCAGTTCAGTTTTCATGGCTCAGAGTGTGCTCAGATTTGCCAAGATAGCCTGGGATCACAAGACAGAGATTTCTCAACAAATTCTCACAAGATCAAATAATATTCATATAGGTTTTAGCTCTAACCGTCTCCTTAATCATATAAAACAAATGGTGTAGGATTTACTTTAAAACAATTTTCACACAGACACTGCAAGTGAATTTCACAAATAATTACAAAGTAATGGCAAGTAACACACTGAATTAAACATGAAATTAGTTAGTTAATAATATTTCAAGATGAACACTGACTGTTATACTTCTACAGAATCTCCGGATCAAAACACAGGCAAAGAAGAAGCACAAACAAGCAATGGAAGCATTGCTTATGCACATGTAAAATAATGCGATAAATTATAATCAAACATTAAACAGCATAAACCACAAATACACAAATAAGACTGTGAAGCTTTGGGGGTGTTGATGGACTCGATACCCCATACGTTTTAATCATCGTTCTAAATGCGATCCGGACGCTGACTGGTTGGCAACAAAGAGTTAATAAGAGATAATATTAGAAAATATAGGGTGACTGACGACTGATATTTATATTCATTTTAAAGTGCAACATCTGAGCAACAAAATGTACCTCTGGGCAATCATGAAATGCGTGCAGCATAAGCACAATCAGCCTCACAATATTGTCAAGGGACTGTCAATGTCATGGGAAAGCTGCATTGCATGGGCAAAGGCACCAGAGAGCTTTACAGATGTGCTCAATCCTCCACATGCAAACCTCCGCCAAATTGAGTTATGAAAATTTGATCAGAACGTTAATGCAAAAATGGCCCAGTACAGTCCACTCCCACCACTGCCAACAAAGTGGATAATCAGACTGCCACTCTCCTACTTAATAGAAGCATGACAGAACTCAGCCTGAATACTGATCTCCTCTCTATTCTTCACAGCTCTCTCACTAACCCTCAAAGGACAAAGTTCAGCCCCGTTCTTTGTGCGGAACGACCTACAGCATGGAACACGGTTTAACAAAGAATAGTTCCGTTATGTTTGTGATTACGGTGCCATTGAATGGGTTTGAGCGTGTGGGTGGTCATTATGTTTGAATATCTACTCTACAGGATGATTACTGTTGGTGTCATTGGCTAACTTAGCACTGTGAATGACGACAGTGTATGGAATTTGTAGCCTGAACAATGGTTTTTTCTCTGCTGGCAATCACCTGTATAATTACTGTGCAGTTTGGGAACAATGGCTAGATCTAAGAGGTAATTGCACAGGTATATAATCCCTGTCTCTCACCACTCAGAAAAGTTTTAAATATCCAATAGACGCACTTGGAGATTAATATTGAGTGTTCTGAAAAGCCCTAAGCGTGTGTCCCTTTAAACAAAGGATTTGGTTTTGAGAGCTAGGAATTACATTAAGAGGATGAAAATCAGAAATATTCGTATTATTTTTCTCACGTATACGTCCACTTGGATGTCAAGTGAGTAAATTACAAAACATCATGAAAAGGTTGTTTTTTTTTACATGTGGAGGCCTGTAAGATGATTATGTAAAGACAAACTTTTATCATGTTTTAATTCTCAATTTTCATACTTTTAGGCTACATGTATAGGCTATTGTAGCTTCTGCTAAGAAACAAATAGTGCATTACAAAACAATAAATATAATATACTGAGGTCATTTTTGATAACTGAGATGCAAGATGGCGATTTATATTGCCAATGGTAAATGAAATAAATGCGAAATAAAATATTAGATGAACAATTTTACTTAAATGAAAAGTAATGCCTTGGAAACTTGGATTAACACAGGTTTAAGTTTAAGTACTAAAATTACTAAAACTGAAATAAGCATAAATTAAAACTACATATACATATAACAAAACTTAAACTAACAAAATCACTTTGAAAATAACTTAGCACTGTATATAGACTTACACAAATCTCGCGACAGCTTTACAGGCTTACCATCATCGTGTCACGACCAACTTCTCACTACAACTATTCTTTTAATCTGTAATAAAGCACATTCAGTGATCAGATCCCAGGATGCTGGATCGTAGCAGGCCTATAGGTGGCAGTGTTGTCATAAGCATCGTATCCGAAACCTATGACACCACGGAACACAAGGTGTATTTGGCCTGACTCCTACCTCACTCACTTTCTTTGTCTCCATCCAACAAAGTGTCTCCCTCTCTGAAACTACACCTGTGATATCAGTGAGCCACACACCCCTAAACCAGACAGTTTGCTTTCTCATTTCCCAGACTGGTATCCACCCTCCCTTTTGAAGTGTCTTTGCACTCTCTCTCCCCGTCAATCCGGCCCTAGCCGAGGTGCTAACTGTTAGAAAATAGATTGTTTACCATACCTCCCATATTAACAACTTCTGCTCCCTGCTTTCTCACTACCAGCTCTTGAGACTGCTTAGCCTTTCTAATCAGAGAGCAATGCTAACAGCCTCTGTGGACAAGTCCCTGAATGGACTTAATAAACACACTCCTCATTAAAAAAGAACTTGATTTAATTGCATGGGGGGCCGTGGCTCCCCGTCTTAGGGCCCCAGTGGGAGAACTCTTAATCAGGAGTAAAGCCATACTTATTGTTCCGTACAGACACCTGAATCTGAAAGCACAGAGAGAAGGGACGGATCTATTTATGGGGTGGCATGCAGACTGTGAGTGGTGGCAACACCAAAGCAAACAAGCATTCAATCACATACTTAACCTATATTATATCATACAACATCTGTAGTATAATTAAAAACAAAAGAGTTGCAAACAGCAATTATCAGGGTCCAAGCACCGGCCCATTTTGGATGATTAGCGATTCATTCACTGAAATGAATCGTTTGATGTGGTTTTAACAGAAAAGCCCAACTTGAAGTAGGGTTTGATGAATCAGGGTAGCAACAGGTGTCAAAAAGGGCAACTGGCTTTCAAAAGAAATCGCTTACTTTTAAATAAAAAGGTCAAAAATGCCCCTCTGAAAATGTTTACTGCCATAAGGCATGTGATCATAATATATGTGGTGTAAGTATGGACTCATATTCAACATTTAAATTTAGATGAATTGTCAGGTCAATTTCAAATGAATGTGGAGATATCATTTGCAGCTCAAAAAAGAGAAATAAATGGTTACCTTCATTTTAAATGGATAGCAATGTATTTAATCCTGTCTGGCAACTTGGAAAATATGTTTTATCAGGGTATATAAAAGTCAAATAAACATTTAATGATATAAGCATTTTATAGATTTCCATGAACACTAATCTTTATTAAACAAATGAAGATCAATCTATTTATTTCCATTCATGGAACTAATAGAAAAACAATAGGCTTAAAATATTCCTTATCCCGTGGCTCCCTCTAGTGGGCAACATTAATATCACAGACTTCATCTTTCAGTGGAAATGGCTGATAGTTTAGTATTTCCAGTTAGCATCAGCAATAGCGTTCCCCTTTGGTGTTTGGACCTCTAATAACAAAATATCAATATCCAGGACACTAAACTATTACCTAACTCTAATATTAGTTTCCATAATCAGGATCTTCTAATGGGTTTCATTTTATTATGTCGGAGAATTCGCATGCCAGAACGGTAGGCCTACATGACGCAGTTCAAAATATACAATGAGAAGCATTATGAAAAATAATAGCCTACTGTATAGGCTAAATAATGGAAAAACAGTCCATTTGTTTGTGAATTGGGCTACACTGGCTGTGCTGTGTTTATGACTCACCAAAAAGAACCGGTTCGAGTCATAGCCTATCTTTTAATGAAGATGACTACAACACAGTGTGAGCATCCGTGCAGCACACGTGTTTTCTTGCCATTTTTCCACCGTAAATCTTTTTTTATTTCATCACATAAAAGCGCAGCTGCTAAAATGCGATACAGAAAACAATGCTTACATTTATATTTTATACAGGGATAAATCTGGGTGGCAGATCAGATTGGGGTGACAATGTTTTTTTGTTAGGGTGGCAGTAGCAACCCCATGAGAGAGAGAGGGAAAATAGGCTAAAGAAAAGAAGTGGATGGGAGCCGCAAGGAAGGAGAGTGAGAGATGATGTGAGCAAAGGACAGTGTCAGTCAGAGAAGAGAGAGAGAGAGAGAGAGAGAGAGAGAGAGAGAGAGAGAGAGAGAGAGAGAGAGAGAGAGAGAGAGAGAGAGAGAGAGAGAAAAGAAAGAGCTCTAACTTATCCACAAACTTCCCTGTGAAAATATAGACACAGACTGCTGCACACATGATGGAAAATGAAAATCAATTAGAAATTAATTATGGAAACATTGCGAGGTGCAATGTACCTTTTCCCCTTAGAAAATAACGTCATAGAGGGTTTAATTTTTCAACACATAATTCCAAAGCTTAGAAAACAGGGTAGAGAATATTATACGATTTAAAATAAAATGTAAATCTGTTACATTAGTGCATTTAAATATTTTCATAAAATTCATAAAATATTTGTTTTATTAAGAATATGTTAAACTCTGTAATATAACTCTGTAATAAACTCTGTTCAAATTTGTAATATTTTAGCATGTATGTTGCAAAAATATAATTATTTTGAAAACATGATTGAATAAATAAATATTTAGATGTAGAAGATTTGTTTTTGTATTTTGCATAACATAATATATTTTGTAATAAATACATACATATCCTAATGCATTTAAATATTGTAATATTTGAAAAATAAAATAGGTATTGTATTTATTTTGAACAAACAAACAAACAAATATAAATATTTTAATGCAGAATTCATAGAATAAAAAATATTTTGCATAATACCTATAATATGACAGATGGTGAAATAAATAAATACATATTTCAATGCATTTAAAATATTTTAATAAAAATGTGAGAAAATATATATTTTATTAAATATACTTAAAACTCTGAAAATAGTTTTCACATAATAGCATAGGCCATATTACCATAGGCCTATATATTCATAGAACCATAAACTTGACCTTTTTTTTTTACAGTAAAATAGAGTATTTAATATTTGTCTAAAAACTATATATATTTATATATAAAAATATATACTTTAAAAATACTATTAATTATGCACATGCATGTAAAATGAAATAGAATTAAATACATTTAAAAAAAAAAAATTAAACAAGTAACTTGTAGTTGCCAGCTCTGTAGTATCTTCTGCATGTAATCTGGAATTGATAAAACATTGAGTTTGAATTACAAAGTGGCCCACCACACTGAAACGGGATCTCTGCTCCGCTTCTGCAGCGCTCTGTCCGATCTCTCCGCTGGGGTTTAAATCTTTTGAAGCTCGGATGAAAGCTGACAGTAGTTATTTCTCATCGTGGCCCGGCAGTTTCATGTGTCACAAGCGCTCAATATGGGCTTGGTATAGAAGTATAGAAGAATTACGAATCCTACTTTGTGAAAGCTAAGCACTTCTCTATCTGGGGACCTGCCAATACTGTCATGTTTTATCCTCGTCCGGATGGCTCTGGACTTTATCTGGAGCACTGACAGAACATTGATTGATCCACATGCATTATATTTTAATTCATATATTTGTCAGTAGTCTATTTCAATTGTAAAGTTACTTTGATTGTAGATCAGAGCATGTGGCGTCACAATGAATGCAATAAAACACCAGTTGTCAGTTCATCTTACATTTTGGTTATAAAGTAACAGGAGACACAGTACTGTGCACATGTTTATGTATCAGGTATTCCAACACATTTAAAAATTCATAGGATAAATTTGTACGGAATGTACTTACCCCAAGGAAAACTTTCCTGCTAAGAACTCGCTCTTTCATCTTGACAAATCTGAGATCTGACATTTAAGATCTGTTCTGAAACTCTAGAGGAGACAAGTGTGAGATTAAGGCCTTTTTCTGAGTCTGAAGTCTAAAGTAAGATCCCTTCGTTAAAATGAAATAAGATCTATGCCTATGCATACATTTCTTGTAGTCATTATATGAAATTCATGCATATGCATTCATGAGGCAAATATGAAGGACACATTACTTTGGAATATGACAATGATCACAAGGTGATGAGGTTTGCTTTATCCTGAGGGAAGAAGTGACTCTTGAACTAGTCCAACTTTCCCCTTGTTCTAAAGAAAGTCAGACTATAGTTCAAACACTGAATGGCGTCAGCTCTGAACAGTGTTTTGATGTGTTACATCACGGCCTGCATACTAAAACTTGAAAATCTCCTTTGTGCGTGTAAAATTAGTCATCGTCTGTCTTCCAGGGGAAACACTTCACTTATCTGAACCTCTGCAGTAATTGAAAACTTTCAGCACGACAAGTTGTCCTCAAATGTTTTTGTAATTGTCTCAAGCACACAAGTTCATCTCTTATCGTTTTGACACTTTTCTTAAGAAATACATGTTAAGGTTTTCAGTCATCTGGGTTATAAAAGGCAATGGATTTGGGCTTGATATTTCATTGGGTTACACTTTATTCTAACGGTCCACTTTAGACATTCTACTGTAAGTAACAAAGTGTAGCAGATATTAAACAGACAGTCAACTAATACTCTAGTGACTGCTAAATGACATGTAGTTGCAAAGTTACTTATCGTTAATAGAATGTCTAAAGGACAGTTAAAACAAAGTGTTATACCATTCATTGCTGCCTATATCACAAAGCAGACATGATTACGTTTTAGACATTAACAGATACATTTAGAGGCTCATTTGACCTGCCTTGTTACGGCTTCTAAAAACTGCAATGATGGTTTAATCGAGTTATGATATGATCACAATTGCAATATGACCAAATTCTGATGAAAATGAGAATATTCCTATGCATGTAAACAGTCGTTGACCACATTTATATTCTTATAGACAGATAAAAAGTTTGGGGTCAGTTTAAACATTTTATTTTTTAAAGGAATTAATAGTTTCATTCAGCATGGATGCATTAAATTGATCAAAAGTGACAGTATATATAACGTTGCAAAGATTTCTTTTTCAAATAAAGGCTGTTCTTTTGAACTTTGTAAAGAATCCTGAAATAAACGCATCATAGTTTCAACACAAATATTAAGCAACATTTCAACATTGATAATAATAAGAAATGTTTCTTTCTTGAGCAGCAAATCAGCAAATTAGAATGAATCATGTGACACTGAAGACTGGAGGAAGGATACTGACAATTCAGCTTTGCATCACAGGAATGACTTACATTTTTTTAATAAATTTAAAATACAAAACCGTTATTTTTAACATTATTATTATTATTGCTCAAATAAATGCATTCTCTGTGAGCATAAGAGACTAAATAAAACTGTACTTTTAAATTTGAATGGCAGTTCAAATAATACTCAGTCATGACATGTTGTATATTTTGGCTTAATGTGTTTACATCACAAATAAATTATCAGACTATGACCAAAAAAAAAAAATCTTGCATTAATATTCTTGAATTGTTGTGGATGTTGTGCAACAATTTGAAAATAGATTATCAATACAAGACACATAGAATAGCATTATTTCCTTGTGACCTCAAGCAAAATGTGACTTGGCCAAATGAAACACGAGGCTGAGAGGATCTAACACACAGTGAAAGATGACTGTTACAACTTTTATTGGCTGCAGGTACTTTACACACTGCTTTAAATTCCTATTAGAAACCTCTCTGTGTTTTCAGCTAGTGCGTGATTAATGGCCATATAGCACTCGTGGTGGGCTTTATTAAACCTGAACATTTAGCCCTGCTTATGCCTGACCGGGCCCTTGTGCATTGACAGTTTATCTGTCTGTAGTTGAAAGAGCACTGAACATTTAGAGCCACCCTAAATCTCTCAGCAGGATCTTTCTCTTTCCATCAGGCTCATGTAATTTGATTGTTCTGCTTTAGACATCTTGGATCCGTGATTCTGTGTTGATACCGCTCTACACAGCATGACGTGCTGCGTCCGAAATTGCATGCTGGATGGTTGGTACGTTTGGTTTGAAACTTACTTACGACCTTAAAAAAATATGTTCTATGTAGTATGAATGTGTGTAGAATGAATGAAACTCAGACGTACATCTGCTACACTGTCATGTGACCTACGGCGTCAGTTGCGTCACTTCACTTCCATTCACAAATCCTCTCCCGTGAATTCAGACATACTATACTCGGCTCACGTTATGTTTTTCACCTACTATGTAGTACGGAAATAGGCATATTCGGAGACAGCGTTGGTTAAAGGGGAGCTATTATGCAAAATTCACTTTTGTATTGTTTTTGAACATATTTATGTGTCTGTAGTGTGTGTACACAACCACCCTATTGTGGTAAAAATCCATCCACCCAGTTTGCTATTTTTGCCATAAATCTGATACAGTCTCAAATTGAGCTGTTCAGGGACTTGCTCCAATGTGACGTCACATTGCCCAGGCTCCGCCCACGACTGGCATGGACTCTGCCCTATTAGCATAGATTGCCATCCACCATGTTTATCTCCTCGCCAGATCATTGAACAGCAGCATTCAAGTAAGAAATGTATTCTTATTAAAGCTACTAGTTTTTCATTTAAAGGTGGGTATGTGATTCTCTTTTTTGTCCATTTTTTCAAAATCACTTGAAATCCTATTCCTAACCCACTTACAGCCACTGAGTTAGAAGCACTGAAATGAAAATTAAGCAATTTAATCATCTGTAGAACGGGCAGGACTCGAAAAACTCCAGCCAATCATTTCCAAGACCACCTAGAATCATTGGACAGTAAGTTCGTCAATCGAACGGTCGTACCATACCCTGGTACAAACTTTTGTGCTGCAAATATGAATGATACTTTAAATTGTAAAAATTGAGGCATACTATTACTTTTAAGTGATTTGACATGTAAAAATAAATGAATAAATGTATACATTTTAAAAATCCTATATGATTACACTGAAAGAGGAAATATTTAGAGAGGCCATATCCTGAACTATCATTTAAAAGTTTGGGGTTAGTCATATTTTTGAAAGAAAATGAATACTCTTATTCAGCATGACTGCATTAAATTGCTTAAAAGTGACTGTAATATCTTTTGTGTTAAAAAAGGCTGTATTTTTTTTGCACTATTGTTTTCACTAAAAGCATCACAACTGTGTCATAATAATAATAAATAGTTGGTTACACTTTATTATAAGGTGTCCATGTTCCAGTGTAATTATATTGAAGTATTGAGTAATAATTATTAACCACATGTACTTACCATATAGGGTAAGGCTTATGGTTATGGTTTGGTTTAGGGTTAATTATGTAATTATGCTTAATTTATAGTTATTACAAAGTGTTACAGAAATGAGCAGCAAATCAGCATATTAGAATGATTTCCGAAGGATCATGTGACACTGAAGTCTGGAGTAATAATGCTGGAAATTCAGTTTTGCATCACAGGAATAAATACGTTTTTAAAATATATTAAAATAGAAAGAAGTTATGGCTATTTTAAACTGTAATAATATTTCACAATATCAACATATGCAATGAACATATAAATGCAGCCTTGGTGAGCATAAGAGACTTGCTTAAATTGCATATCCACTTTGTGTAAATGAATACATAATATTTGGATATAATTAGAATATCTGATATTCCCTTATTGATTGTTCTGGACTAATTGCGACTATCGCTATGGTAAAATTGCTCTTATGTCATCAGCCTGATTTTGATTGATCAGACATTCTCTATTGATGTGTCTGCTAATAATCAGTAAAACAGCAGGATAAGGGCAGATGGGGGCTGATGATGGCCGAAAAGCCAGACACTCTTGATTACGAACCTCAGCTCACAGCGAGGGTCGAGGGTCGAGCTCCACGTGGAACGTCCACAAGACCCAACACCGCTGGTGTAGTCCTTTTCAGTCAAACCAAGTCTACAAGAACTCGCTGGCACGAAGGACACTCCGGTGATTGGTCAGATGGTAACAAGCAGGCACTGGCTCTCAGTTATGTTTAGTTCCTTAATATCTGTCCCACTCCTCAGTTTACTCTCAGTATTGTAGCTTGAAGCCGCCCCTGTGGATGCTGTTGTTATGGACAGAATTCAGAGCCGAGGTCTCAGCAGTGTTCCTCACTCTCCTGCTGGTCTTTCGTGCCCAGTTAAGAGGTCCCGTCATGATGAGCATTATGGTGGTGGAACACAACAGGAGGTGAGATGAAGAGAAGCGAGACGCAAACCAGCATGGCTGCTGTCTAACTCCTAAGTGTTCCAGCCATTGCTCACAATCAACTTCAGACTCCCTTTCTCTTCTCCCTTTGATTTTAGCTCTTTCTTTTTTTAAATTCTTTGTTACTTTTGAATGTTCTCGAAACATTCTGAAACAAGTAGTAACATTTAAAATGTTGATGAACATCCAACTAAATCGTTTTAGGAAGAAAAAAAAAAGATATGAAGATAGTAATGTTGTTGTGCTAATGTTGTGTGTTGAGAACATTATTAAAGACCAGATAACTTTGAACGAACAAAAGTTCCCAAACTTTGGCCTAAAATATCATATTTACTTTATTTCATTTAAGTTAGTATTTTAATATTTTAAAAACACACTTGCATGTTCACAGGTGTCTGGTGTCAGTTATGGTGAAATGACATGCAGGTAAACAACATATTTTATCTTTCTTTAGTGTTTTATTTTAATTGTTTTTATTATGCTAAATGTACAGGTTTTTTATACATTTTTTGATTTTATACTATACAGGGCTGTTGAATGCTTGAATCTGACTGGTTGAAGAATGTCCTAAGGTGTGCAATTATTTTCAGGGAAACGCACAACTAAAGTAGTTCCAGGCAGGTCTTGACCGCATTATACGTCCATATCACTTTGCCAAATGATTTCTGGCCCTTACAGACTACAACCGCAAAATAACCAAAACCCACAACAACACTGACCAAGCAAATAAATATAGTGAATAATAGGATAAAACCGACAAATTATATTCATTTGCCACAAATTCTTTTTTTTTTTTTTTACACAAAATGTAATTTTATGTACAGAAAGCACCCCCCCCCCCCCCCCCCACACTCAAATGCACACACATACAGTACGAACACACTCGCACAGAAACGTGTTGCAGCACTACTACGAATTTATCAGTAAAATAGTTTAACAACATGACATTTCCACTAGCGATGTAATAACGGCGCTGTTTTTGAAGCAGGTGAACTTACAGTTTCGCTAATAGTAAAGACACTGCTGCCGAAAACTGTAGACACACAGATTCAGGTATTCACGCACGCTTAATCTCTTTCTCTCTCTGGTGTGCATTATAATCTAATAATTCAACGGCCTGTCGTCAATGATTCCTTACTTCATCAACTCACAAACACCCAGTTTGCGAAATCATAGTGGTTATTGCGGTAAATCCCCTATTGAACACATTTAGTTGGTTGTTATTCGCCTATGAACAGTGTATTTCTACAAAAAAACATTGATAACTGATCACTTTTCATTTGCATACTGTAGCATGCAAGCCAGTAAACAGTCCAAGAGCGCTGTTGACTTGAAAGATGATCAAGAGCCAGTGAAAATATTTCACTTTTAATGAAAATACTTAAACTGCTGTGTCATTTCTGATTCACTTTTATCTCTGTCCATATTATTCCTTAGGGGATTTATATCTTTAAATAAAAACACAAGTTCTCATTTGTTAACATTAGTTAATGTATTGATTAAATTAACATGTTTACTCACAGTTACTTCAGTAAAGAAAGGTACAATTTTCACTTTCAAACTTTGGGCTTGTGTGTGTAGGCGACTAATGAACAATTCTCATGCAGACCCTTCCTGAACTACATCTCAGAGCCAATCTGCATAAGTGCTGCAGAATGTGTTGAACAGCCGAGGGGGCTTTGGCCCGTTCTGACGTGAGTGTCAGTTTCCCCTCCACCTGTGAGGGGATGTTGACCATGAGCATGCCCCAGGGACACCTCTGAGGGCCTGGCAGATGAGGCGGCCATCCACCGCTTGCATGCTAATCGGGAGACATTTTTCCCAATAGATGTTGTCGACAGATATAGCCTGAATACCAAAACACAGACTGCTTTTCCTCTGTAAAACAATTGTTGGTAACCTTTATGCAAGCTTTTGAAGTGATAAGCTACTGCACTTGTCATTTTTTGACTGCGTGGCTATGCGAATTGTTCTGTGGTGCAATTCAGATATTAAAATGTGACTTCATATCTTTTTCCAGTCATTCAAAGCTGTTTCACAATGCCTGAGACTTAGCATGCCATCACAACGCACGTGTGTAGAACCCTATGAAGTCAGTTTTTTTTACTTTATAAATTCCATTTTATTTTTTAAATTCCATTTTATATTTTGGATTCCATTTTATGGTTGAATGACATTTTAGCAATCAAAAAGCATTAAACTAATAGAATTTAAAGTCTCCATGAAATCAAAGTTTTTGACTTTTAGTATGAATATGTTAGGCTTACTGTTATCTATGTTGTCCAAAAAATTCGAATTTAGAAGGTAATAGGCATTCAACTTACTTCCACAAACATGGATCAATGATTTTTTTATGACATCACTCTGCAGTTCAGCTTATCATCAGAATTTCTGTCCAATCATATGCACTCTAGAATCTAAAGGGTCCCGCCCCCTGCACTATAAATAGACGCTGAAGCTGCGGCTAAAATCGGTGATTTGTTCACACATATTTTTCTATATGGTGAATGAACTATATAGGGAATAGGGAACGATTCAGACAGTGTAAATATGCTTTCCTTGGGGTGTTAGTGTCACATTAACCACCACAGTGCGCACACAGTCTGCTCAGGTCCAGAGACACGAAAGCACAGAGCGGATCATATGCGCGAGTCGGCACAGACCAGAAAACCTATCGGACACATTTGAATTCTGCACAGAATGCTGTATTTTAAAGTGATATGGAAGAGATAGGAAGTGAAACGGTTAGAGATTAGGAGGAAACTGTGGCTTTATCAAGCTCAATGGCTCTGGCCGAGCTGTGATATAAACAAAACGCTATTGGCTATTTAAAAAAAGGGGAGGGGCTGTTTGATATGTCCCGCCCTGTCTTCCTGTTTCAGTGTATAAACCGTCAACACACTGAAAAATGCTGCTAGTTTCAAGGCACTTCAGTGGGCCTTTAATAACAATTTATTAAAAGTTTAACAATTTTTACATTAGAAATTTTCCAAATCCCATTGCGCTTTAATATTCACAGACAATAGTGTAAATGTAAAGCCCTTCTTTTGATTTATTCCTCCAAAATCTGCCAGATTCCATGACATATCGGGTTATACTGTACATTCCATATTTATGACTGGATTTCACGATTCCGTCCACGTTTTCCACATCTCTGAAATCCCCATCTATCCTTATCCACAATCGCGAACGCTATACTACTTGTCTTACAGGTCGGACGTAGTAGGATGCCACCACCGTATGTCTACATGACATGCCTTTACCAGCGGCGTTCAACTCTGCTGACCTGACTAAGACTATAATTAAATGCTTGCCTGTGCGGTTTGGGGTGACTGCCATTATATAAGGTGGTTGTCAGCTGGCTCAGGATTGAGGCTGTGTTGCTTCAGTGGTTTGTAATAGGAACGCTGCCTTGCATCTCCAGTGATCTAGCTCTCGGGAATGGCTCATCTACCACAATATCTCCCTCATAAAATGCTGAGTGGAGAGGTATTGATCAGCAACGGCGGGGTACGGATGGCAGTTCTCCCATTGTATAATGCAATGTTTTAATGGATTAACAATGTAATTAATAAGACAAAGGATGTCCTAAAAGCCTGTTTTCAGTTCAAAATTAGTCATTAAACATTCACATTGGCCCACATTTTGACTGTCAGGGTTTGGCTTGGTCTAGTTAGCTCCTGCTGATAGATGCCGTGACCATTCTGTGGGCCAAAAAAAAACACACATCTTTTTCTATTGATTTATATTCAAAAGAAGTCATGTTGCATTTAAATAAAAATAAATAAATAAAAAATATATAAAAAAGTTATCAAATAAATAATGCATTGAAATGAATTAAAATGAAATAAAGTAAAGTAAAAAAAAAAATACAAACATTTGTTTTGATACACTGTTTGATTTTGTATTATTTATTATACTTTATTTTTAACTTTTCTATATTTTTCATTATTCATTTGATTATAATAACTCATGCATTTTACATGAATTTATACAATGATTTTTTTTAAGGGCTAATAAAAGCAAGATATTGATTCATTATTATTTTTATTTAGAAATAATTGCATGCAAAAAGCTAAAAACATAATGCATAGACCAAATCACTCAAGAAACAGATTTACCGGTACTTACAATTTCACAGAGGTCTGCACCATTTTAACAATCTTCTAAAAACTTGTGTTATACCATTGCTAGATGACGCACACTGGCTTGTGCCTTAAAATCTATTGAAGCAGCATTTTTCAAGCTTGATGTTTCATGTATAATTTGTGAGACCAATACTGGTGTTGAAGAAAGACTCCTTTTAATTATTTCATTGCGGTGTAATTTCCTTGCTGGAGGCTGTGAACGGCTCGCTGAGACTGCATTAACATAATCATCATCCAGGACCAACAAACTCTCTGATAGTGGCCCAAACACATAAATTGAAATATATTGTCTTTTTATGTTATGTTGTTTTGTACTGCATCTTGACCATTTTGCAGCTTAACTGTTGCATGTCACTAGCAATGACAAGGTCAGGTTTTGATTCCAATTGAACTCTTGCAAGCCTGATAAAATGTATAGCTTGAATGCACTGTTGCTTCAGATTAAATCGTCTGCCAAATGAATAAACACGCTTGCATGGTGATTATGCCCATACACATTTGTAGCTGTTTGTCACAGCTCACACACAACCAATGTAAAAAAAAAAAAAAAAAAAGGTGCCCAGAAAATTGAAGATGTCAGTGAGAAAATCAGTTTGCAGATATTATAGTGCTTTGATATTTTCTCATCTAATGCAATGAAATTCATTTGTTTAAGTCAGGCTTCAGTGTCAAAATTCGTTTTGGTGCCACAATATTTACATAACCAATTTGCTCAGGTTTGCATGAATTCTTTATTTCCGTTGGACTCAAATCTGAAGTTATTGCATTCATATTCAGACAAAACAGCAGATATAATAAAGTTACCGAGGAGGTTAGAATATGGAAAATGTAACTTAAACTTCAGGAAACAAAACAAACAAACTGAGAGTTTCTTTTTTTTACTGATGCTATGATGTCTTTTTTGTTGAACATATTTCCTACTGAAAAATCTCATTTCATTTTTGAATGCAAAACCTCTTCGTAACCCTCAAAGAACGCTCCAGAATAGGAAGTAGATGCTAGTCTGTATTTACAAGCTTGACTTCACAGGTCCTTCTGGCCTGTTTCCTAGGCTGTTCACGCTCGCTAGCCTCTGGCACACTGTGTGTATTCATTACTCCAAACAGACCAAGGGTTGTCTCGCTATTAAAGCGAATTACCTTGGCTTCTGTGTGACAGTGACCGTTCTTCTACATGGTTGACGGCTAATCGGAGTGGAACTGATGCAGGAGTTCCTTCCAGGGCTTCCCTGTAATCCCTAAGAGTATATGGAGTAGACCTTCATCTAGCCATCATGCTCCAAGACGGGACTCAGGGCTTAGGCAAAAGACATACATCTCGTCCCTGACTGACTGACTCTGACTCAGACTGAACAAGGCTTCCAAGACATTATCGGTCGCCGGAACGTATCCTTGTAATCAGGGTTTGAAATAAACAATGCTGTGATGCATTGCATGCAACAATGCATTTCTTTTCTGAAACTTATGAACTCTCCCGCCATCTAGTTTTAAAATGAATTGTGAGGACTCTTCACCCTGGGCCATTATGGCCATAAACAATACAATTTCTTCCTTAAAGTGACCATGGCATGTACCCTTTGCTAACAGATGTGTGGAACGGCCCATTGTAAAGGGATTCGGTTGTTCACTTTGGTTTGGAACGACCCTACAAATCTCGTCCCCTTCTTCTTCGCCGCTTGGAATTCGCCCTCTGTCCTTTTTAGGGTCGCATTTTGTGTCTTTGTTCCATGTTGCGTTCATATTTCAGTTTGACCGCACCAAAGTTTGTTTGGAAGCGGACAGAGTCCCACCCTTTAGGGTCCTCTAATTTGATGAGCACCAAGGTTCGGATGGCAGCGTTCACACTTAATCAAATGAACCACACAAACAGAGCAATCGCACCAGATATCTATTTAATTGAACCTAACCTGCCAAGTGTGAACACCCCCTTAAATAGAAATGTAACCAATTGCTTAAAAGTTTAACTAAGTAACGAACGTATTGCTCATTGTTAGTTAATGCATTATAACTAATGGGACCTAATTGTAAAGTGTTTCCAAACTAATCAACCATCTTGTCTCTAATGAAACCTCATATCAGGCAGATTATTGAGGACATGTGTGCTATTTATTCAGTATTTATTTGATCAAAAGTCTGGCGTAAAATCAATGGTTTTAAATCCCATAGACTTACATTAAAAGGAGACAAGTCATATTATAGTCTTTTGACTTGGTAATTGACTACACTGTAAAAAAAAGTCAAAATTTCCTAGTGACTGGTCACATCTAAATTTTTCAATTAGTCTGACGTATTATTTCTCATTGAGCCAATGTTAACAGACTATTGCAACAAGAATTGCACTTGGGCCAATTAAAAAATTTAGATGTGACCAGAAAATTTTGACTTGGAGAGGTTAGAATTTTTTTACAGTGTAGTAACCACCTTGGAGACCATAGATTTGAAGATCATTTGCGTCAACGCACAGTCACACACAACTACATACGATTTCAACACTGGCCTATTTACATGAATTCTGTAAAACAATGATTAATCAGCAACAAAGGACTGACAAAAACGTATTTGAAATGCAGTGGAATCATTTATTAGACCCCCTAAGGTCAGCAAAAATGAATCAGAGCCTCTTATCCGATGAGCAAATGTTCTGCGCAGGTTGGCAGTGCGTCTTTACAGAGACCTGAGGGGTAAGTGGGATCAGTATCACTTCAGTAATGATTCTTTTAGCCTATGGTGCATTCTCAGTGTGAGGTGTGAGATGACTCGCATGTTTCACTGATGGCAAGATTTGTGATTGCAACAGTTTAATCAAAGTATCTGTTCACGATACTGTGAACGTAATTAATTGCGCCCTTGATGATCTTCCGGGCCTTTAGAAGAGCAGGGTATTCATGAAGACTCATTCAAGCATCAGGCGTTTCAGTAGAGCTCTCTCAGAGCAGGAAAATTGCTGTTTTCCATTTATTCATTCAGTATAAATGCAAACAAGAGTATATTCATATCTGTGCTTACTGCTTGTTTTTGAGGCTTCAGCTATTTTTAACCACCTAGATTTGATCAGAGAACATTTTATTTTGATCAAAAAAGAGCAGGGAGAAAAACAAGTAGCCCAGAAGTAAATGTCCATATTACATACAAAGTTTTACATGTGAAAAGACTTGCTATGACAAAGGCAACACAGCTTAATATGTTTACATTCTGATTCACCCAGCTAATAAGTCAGTTGATATAACTACTAATTTGACTTAAATATCAAAATGTTTACATGTCTCTTTTTCAGATTTTCTTTCACGCATTTCTGTTGTGTTCTGTTACACATAAAAACTTTAATGTAGAATAAATTGCTAGTAAATTTCACAATCAATTCCAAAGAAGCAGCAAGTAACGTCTAGGTTACTAATGTAACCCCGTTCCCTGAAGGAGGGAACAGAGACGTCTTATAGGAGCTGTTTTTTGGTGTATTAGTGTGGAAAAGTGAACCAGCCCACACCAAATTATGAATTTAGGACAACTGTGAGAAGCCAAAGAGGCGAGAGCTTGAAATTTGGTTAGTGCAGTGCACCAAGGTTGAAGGATATAAGACATATACATACTGTACTAGGGAAAACAGCAAATTTAGATTAGATTTCACCTATATGGTAAGTATACTTGCTGCAAGTTTCTATCATGATCTTCTCTAAACTGATATACTCTTAAGTAGAATTCTCATCATAATAAAATAATTATTTTGAGTACAAGTGGTACTTGCAGTGTCTCAGAGAGCAGAGCCATCAAATATGTTAATGAATTTCTCAGATAATGAAAATATATCTGAACATGAACTGATTAGACACTTATTTATGCACTTGCACAAGCAGAGGATTAATCATCCAAATCGTTAAACCTTTCTTCTTTAACTCACATCCGTAGGTTTATATTTAAAATATATTTCGATATAAAGGATGTTCACATTCATCTGCAGTGTGACATGCAAAATTTTCATGGTGTTTTATGACCATATTAATTGAGATGCTTTATAAAAAATGGCACGCCGCAAGACCATTTTAATAAACCGAAGACGGCAAAGCTTCTAAAATATACACTTTCCTTATACATGCATATACATTTGAACCTAAATTTCATTAATAAAAGTTCAATATAATCAAATTAGTACAATAATTTCAAGAATTTAAGCATAAACCTTATAAAAATACAAAAAAAGTTTTACAATCACGAGGAAAAAAAAGCATATTTCTGTATGTAACCTGCACTTAAACAGCACTTAAAAGATATTTTATGTGGCAGTACATTCATTGGATCATGCACTCTTAAAATTAAAGGTTCCAAAAGAGGGGGTTTTCAGTGATGTCATAGAAGAACCATTTTAGGTTCCCCAAAGAACTTTTTTTCTTAGTGTGAAGAACATTTTCTACAATAAATATCCTTTTCCGCAATGGAAAGGTTCCATGGATGTTAAAGGTCTTCATAGATGCCAATAAAGAACCTTTATTTTTAAGAGTGTGAGTATTATATGTTTCTGAGCTTTTTGATCTTGTACTTTTATCAAGTCTCAAAGGACATCTCTCTATTTCAGACAACAGACATAAAGAGCAAGGATTACGGACAAGAATTCCATTATGAAATAGTGTTTTACAAGATTGCAATGACAGAATCAATGAAAACAATTTATGACCCTATTTCTTACACCTGGCTTGAGTTTTATAGGAAAGTGTCAGCATATTTCTTTTTAAGGTTACACAAAACTTTCTCAGGTATGGTCAGAGTTTTATTTTTATTTCTACTTTTCTGTCTTTTACTCATACCTGAAAACCGATTCAGTAAATAGCACATAAATAAACCGTCGCTCTTTGAAAATGATTACTATGAAATTATGTGACTTTCACACTACTTATCACTCCACTCACTTCACCTGAAGATGTATTTTACCCCTGAACAATGCAATGCATGCAAAACATGCCAAAAGAGAAGGATAATAAAACAAGGATGTGCTTCGTCAGTGCTTGTTCTGCAGATATTTGTGTGATTTACAGTATAACGGTGGTTGGGAGTAGTTCAGTCTGATATTGCCTATGGCTGCTGTAAAAACATCAATCTTTTGGTGCCTGGATGACAGAAATGATGCCCTCTTTCAAAGTCTTGATTTTTTGTTTGTTTTTGGGATCTACTAGAATAGGTTTTCATGCTTGAATGTTCAAAAAACAATTGTTTTTCCCACACATTTGACACTGTTGCAGCACCTCTTTTCCCAGTCTGTCTGAAACGCTCTAGGGGGAGTTTCCCAAAAGCATCGTTGGACAACTATGATCGCAATTTCCATTGAACTCCATTGGTAACGACGGAACTTGCGACCATATAGTTGGCTTTGGGAAACGCACCCCTGTTCCTGTCTCTATGAAGCCCTTCCTTCCAAAAAGTGCAACATGCTCTGATTGGTCTGCTGGATCAGTGTATTGTGATTGGTCAACCGCTTCGAGTGTGTTTGGGAAATGTCACGCCCATTACCATAACTGCCAGTTTCAACACACTACTAATGCAACTCCACCAGGCCCCGCCCCCTTTATTTTGAAAATGCCTTGGGCGGGAATTATTTAAATGAGGAATATTGTGACTGGTTCGTTCCCGGAAGAAAACTCAAAGACTACAATCGAGGCATTTCAGGGAGTTCAGAAACAGTGAGCACTGATATAGAGAATAACTACTTTTGGAGAGACCTTGTGCTTTGTAACTTTGCGGACCTTTTTCATGCTCAAACAGCAACATTTTCAGAAAGTTGAAAATGTAATAGGACCCCTTTTTTTGATATTTCACACAGTGGGCCCTATTTTAACGATCTGAAACGCAAGTATCAAGCGCGAAACGCAAGTAGGCGGGTCTTGGCGCTGTTGCTATTATACCGGCAGGATAAATGACTCTTGCGCCCGACGCAAATCTAAAATGGGTTGGTCTGAAGTAGCTTCATTATTCATAGGTGTGATTTGGGCGTAACGTGAAATAAACGAATCAGAGCGACATCTCACATTCCCTTTAAGAGCAGGCGCGCTTGTTCTATAGCGGATTCCTATTATAACGGCGGATTTGCCAGGCGCACGCCAGGAGCGGTTCACATCCGAGGAGACCGACGTTCTCGTCAGGGCCGTACAACACAGAGAAGTGACATTGGAGATGGAGAAACACACCCAAATTAACTTCGGTTAAACAGGCGTATAATAATTTGGGTAAATGTGTAAGCTAGATGTATGCTTTTATAATAAACTGTCTATCTATCTATCTATCTATCTATCTATCTATCTATCTATCTATCTATCTATCTATCTATCTATCTATCTATCTATCTATCTATCTATCTATCTATCTATCTATCGTAATAATGTATGATTTGCAAAAAACTGCTGCTTCTGTGTAGATGAGAGAATCGAAGTGTGCGCGTTGTGCACACGCTACATTGATTATGGCCAAGCATGCGCCCTTAAAATAGCATATAATAACATGCGCAACGCCCCACTGACTTTAAACTAGTTTTTTTCGGTCAGTGGTGGAATTGTTTTCTAAACCTGCAAAATAGCATGAGGGAACGTTTGCGACGGAACACGCCTCCTCTTTGCGCTGAACCGCCCCGGGGAGCGCAAGTGTATTTCTTAGTTAACCGACGTGCGTCTGTGGAGGGAAAAGTCCGCTGTGCGCGGGTGCAAAATAGGAATGATACATGCGTCAATGTACAAAGTCAATTGCGCTGGGTGCAAGATAGGGCCCAGTATTTTAAAGATCTAAAATCTAATAATTGCTAGGTAGATATCCTATGAATTTCTTACATCATTCTCAAAACAATACTGTCTCTGCTTCCAAAAATAGTGTCCCGCAAAACACATCTCCATAACCTGTAGTGGACAGTAATAGCTTGTCAGAGCTGTCAGTTTGCCATTGTCTGCACATTTGTCTGACACCAAACAAGTATTTACATGTAAAATGAAACTATACTCACCTGCTTTGGACAGAATCCAGCACAGATGTAATCAATTTAGCTGTTTGCTTTTGTGTTTGTAGGATATGTAAAATATCTTTTGTTGAAAAATGCATCAATAGAAAATAAAATAAAAAAAGAGGTAAATAAAGACAGGAAAATCAATTGTCAAATGAGTGACAGTTCACTCTGGTTAACAGGAGACATCATATTCCACTCGTCATGATGTCAACACAAGGGTAAAGGACCCTTCAATAGTGCACACACAACGTGCTCTCTGAGGTATGGGAGGTCACGCTTGCATGACAGCGTTCTGACAAAGGCGAAGAAGTGAAAGAAAATTGACAAGTGTTTGGGGGAAACCCATTCCTCATTGTTGTCTCAAACAAGACTGACACGGCGGCAACCAATAAGATCCGCTAAGGGAAAAGGTTGAGCCGGAGCGCAAAATGATTGATATTCCTATTTTCCATCTGACAAGGTGGGGCACGGCCTGTATAATGAATTGTGACACTTTAATTAGCTTGTCCAAGATAAACAAAATCAGATCGGCCTTGTTGTTCTCCTACTAGCCATTTAACCTATCACAGGTTGGGTGCAGGCATCTCGAAAAACGCATGTTTAATTGTACATTTGTGATTGGAAACGAAACAAGGCATTTTGTAGACAGAATCCTCTATGCAGAATTGAGCAGCTTGGTGAGATCTATTGTCTGTTTCTGCGGTGAACTATATTGCATGGCTCATAGTTGTGGTGCATTATTGGTCATGTCAGAAATGACAGTCAACAATACTAATAGGAATCTTTATTTGTATTGCTGGCTGGTTTATAAATTTTTTTTTTTTTAAATAAAAAAAAAATGCATGGATCCATACATAGGTAAATCTCAAGAAACCTGCCAAGTAAATGTCATATTTCACACTATCTATCTATCTATCTATCTATCTATCTATCTATCTATCTATCTATCTATCTATCTATCTATCTATCTATCTATCTATCTATCTATCTATCTATCTACATCATGGTAAAGATATATATACAGACCCTTTCCAAAAAATTAGAATATCATGGAAAAGTTGATTTATTTCCATAATTCCATTCAAAACGTTAAACTTCCATATTATAGCTTCAGGGCCCACAACTTAAACGATTTCAAGTATTTAGTTGTTTATTTGTACATAATTTGGGCTTCCAGCTCATAAAACCCACGAAAACAGGATTTCAAAAAATTTGAACATTACATGAAATCACACAGTAATTACACAGTGACACCATGGTCATTGAACCAGGTTTTGGTTATTTAGGCAGTGTGGGCAGGTGCAAATCCTGCTGGAAAATGAAGTCAGCATCTCCATAAAGCTTGTCTGCTGAAGGAAGCATGAAGTGCTCTGAAAATGTCCTGGTAGACGGCTGCGTTGAGTGGACAGCACAGTGGACCAACACCAGCCGATGACCAACACAGACTGTGGAAACTTCACACTGGACTTCAAGCATCTTGGATTGTGTGCCTCTCCATTCTTCCTCCAGACTCTGGGACCTTGGTTTCCAAATGAGATGCAAAATTTGCTCTCATCAGAAAAGAGGACTTTGGTCCACTGTGCTTTATTAAATCCAGAGTCAACGCAGCCGTCTACCAGGACATTTTCAGATCACTTCATGCTTCCTTCATTTTCCAGCAGGATTTGCACCTGCCCACACTGCCAAAAGAACCAAAACCTGGTTCAATGACCTGTGTATCACTGTGTAATTACTGTGTGATTTCATGTAATATTCAAATTTTTTGAAATCCTGTTTTCGTGGGTTTTATGAGCTGGAAGCCCAAATTATGTACAAATAAACAACTAAATACTTGAAATCGTTTAAGTTGTGCGCCCTGAATCTATAATCTATGGAAGTTTAACGTTTTGAATGGAATTATGGAAATAAACTTTTCCATGATATTCTAATTTTTTGGAAAGGGTCTGTATATACAGTATATGTTTTTTTTTTTTTGTGGAAAATAGTAATAATAATAAAATGTACATAGTAACATGGGCGGATCTACAGGGGGGCCCTTTTTTTTTATATAACAAAAAGAACCGATAAGAATACCGTTAAAGTACCGGATCGATAAGGAGTATTGGTAAGAGTAGTAATACAGAACGATACCCATCCCTATTGGCAGCAACGAATTAAAAGTTATGGCCAATTTAACTGTGATTAAATTCAGTTATATATACGTCTGCCATATGTTGCCAGCCCTCAAAAATTCCTGCCCCCCTCTCGCCACCCCATAAATATTTTTCTAGATTCGCCCCTGCATAATATACAGTGTATATATACATTTCCCCCTTTTATTTTAGAGTGAAATATGAACTGTTTTAGTAAGATTCATCTATTTGACAACAATTCCCAACATACATACTTTAACTCCATTTATATTCCTATCTCCACAGTCAAAACAGGCTGCACACTACTTAGCAGTACTTTTGGAACCTGTTGCCCACTCTCTGGAATTCATATGCTTGTTTTGTGTATATGAGTATGTGTGTCCGCTCAGAGTTTTGGACAGTACAGGTATGTGTGTGTTTGGATGCCCCAGCTCTCCTCAGGATGTTAAATGACTAATGCTCGTCCCAGGGGAGCTCATTAAAATACCCCCAAGCAGAGGGTGTCACAACCACCCCAGACAAACAGCTGCACCATGCTGCATAGTGATGCTTGCTATCTGTCTGTCTGCAGCTAAGAGATAGAGCCAAGGACCCACGGTGACAGTCACAAAGAGTCCCTCGCTCACCCCCCGTGCAACCTCTGCTCATTCCACCATTATTAGACATAACAGGTCCTGCAGCCGGAAACCAGGGCCAGGGGTGCACAGATAAGAACTCATTAATTTATGGCCCTTTGAATTTTAAATGGTCAGGGACGCCTACATGGCATACATATACAGTGGGTTATCAGCACCACGGACAGCGCTATTGCAAAAAAACAAAGGTAGTAGCACCACGGACAGCTCCATCAGTAACATTTGTGAGGTAACGCTTGCTGTGGGTGTCAAATGAATGCAAAACAGAGAGGGTTCAAGAAAAATACCTTATAGTGTTTTTTGGGATCCAAGGGTTCAGATGGTGCACGGGTAAGTGTTCCCCATGTGGATACTGCCAGCGAGGTATGGACTGTGATGGTATTAATGGGATCTCACACTGAGATATTGAAGAATAAGAGACAAGGGAGAACCACAGTCACCAGGGGACTTATTAACTGCTATTCCCTGAAACTGAAAGTGTGCGAACACACACATTTACCTCCTTTAATGGTCATCCAATCTTACCCTATAATCACTACACTGTGGAAACATTATGCCCTGCAGGAAGAGGGACTACATTAAATGTTTAATTAATGAGCTAATTAATTAATGCATAAAAGTATTAAAGAGATCACATCAGATTTTGCTTATTGCCACTTCTGTAGCACTTGCAGACTTTATACAGGAAAAAGGATACAAATGAGTTCATAGGTTCATAAAGAAGAACATCTTCAGCAGATTTTAAACTCTTACACTGCTCTAAAATATATTTGATACATGGTTTTGTTTCAGGACCCCAATTTTACATTGGACTCTGTTCCAACCCACTTAAAAATTTAAAATACATTTCTGCCACCAAGATAGAGAAGTGTAAGCCTATTTATTTAACAATAAACAACTATATGGTTTAATATTTGCATTTAACATAGTTTTCCCATGATGCAACTGTATTAAATGAGAACTGTGGATCATTTTTGGGTCAAGACCAACCAGTTGTTGTTTTTTAAAATCACCACCATCAATTGCATTTAATAAGATGCAAATTGTTTTCTAGCTTTGCAATATTTAATAATAATAATAATCATTATTATAACTATTGGCTGCCAATAAAGTGAATTCTGGTGTGTGAAAAGAAATGTGTTTGGTGTATGGACTGTATGGGACTGGTTTTATAACAAAGGAAACAGAGAATGCTGTGGCTTTGTGGAAATTGCAACTCTCCATCTCTGTCTCTTATCTAGTGTGAGATGTTGGAGAGGTCTAAACATAAAAATAAAGTCTAAACATGCCATCTGGGGCAAAATACTTGAGCACTAGAACATGAGAGCAGGTATTGGTATTCTACATACTGATTGGATACTGGCAACCCAATCTTACAGTTTTATTTATGACAAATAACTTGCATTCACATCCAAGACTATTTCATGTAGTACACTTGTACTTATATGAGCCAACAGTAAACTACAACTCTTTGATATTTACACCTTCTCATGAAAAGAAAAATACCAGAAAAGAGAAAAATATTTCAGCAAAAGCAGGGTTAGAACAAAGTTGCTAAATTAATTCCATTATTTCTTGAAGCTACTGATTGTTTATAAGTACTCTTATAACCAGACGTGGAAGAGATGTGAACAAATTGAACTCCGGAAATATTTGAAATATTCTTTTGGGGCCATTTAATTGACAGACTTGCAGAAATATCTTGGAAATGGGAGCTTTTAGGGACAATAAGGAAAGTACAACTCAAAAGTGAGTTTTTTGGGGAATTGTTGCGAGTGCTTCACATGAGGCATTATTAGCCTACCGATCCAGCTCAGACAGGAGCTTGTCTGTAACAAATGAGACTAGGTGGGATGAACTGATTAGAGCAATATATTGTGTTAGTCAAGGCTTTCATTCCTGCTAAAAAGTAACTGCAAAAGAAAAGCATGAGAAATATGAAAGTGGGAAAAGGGGACAGGCTAGTATGCAAAGATGTTCGAGGGATAATTAAGACTTGACAAGCATGTCCAATACAGCTTTAATGACACAGCCACCTGACAGTTAAAGAAGTAACATGCCTGTCAGTGTGGCAACCCCAATTAAATAGCAATTGTTGTCCAACAATGCTGTCATCAGAGTGGTAGATACAGACTGATTTTGTATAATTGCATGCCCTGTAGATCTAACACAAGCCTGTCTTAGTGAGCTGACACTTCATTCAACGAGATGTTGTTTTGCACATAAATTAAATAAACAAATTTTCTTTCTTCTCAAAGCCTATTTTCTTCACAATGTGCACTCATTGTCCCATTGCCCCTGTTCAAGCCTATTAGACTATGGCATCATTACTACTCCTCATATATTATTCCTCATACTTACTATCAATATCTCAAATTGCTCAGCTTCTTAAGAAGAAATGTGCTATTATTTTTCTAAACAATCTGGGGTAGGTTTACCAAAAGCATCATTCACAAGTGTAACCCCTCTGACTCGATCTGGGGTCTCCAGAATGGGAGGTGGGCGCGCTAACAAGGACGCAGAAGTGTTAAAATGCTAACTGGTTTTCGGGTTTTGGCCTAGAAAATATGTCATCCCTGGACCACTCTATAGGATGATGTCAAAACCCGGAATACTAATTTGTCACAGGTTTCCTCAAGATTTTCCTATGGGGTTTTTTAATGGGGTTTTTCAATATAAGGTCTGTGGTAAACATAACTTGAAGATACTTGAACGTTTTGCTCTACAACTTAAACTGCAAACACCCAAATGTTCTTATCTTAAAATGATTAAAAATTAGCGTTTTCGATATACAGTGGGGAGAACAAGTATTTGATACACTGCCGATTTTGCAGGTTTTCCTACTTACAAAGCATGTAGAGGTCTGTAATTTCCAGAATCCAGAAAATCACATTGTATGATTTTTAAATAATTAATTTGCATTGTATTGCATGACATAAGTACTTTATCACCTACCAACCAGTAAGAATTCTGGCTCTCACAGACCTGTTAGTTTTTCATTAAGAATCCCTCCTGTTCTCCACTCATTACCTGTATTAACTGCACCTGTTTGAACTCGTTACCTGTATAAAAGACACCTGTCCACACACTCAATCAAACAGACTCCAACCTCTCCACAATGGCCAAGACCAGAGAGCTGTGTAAGGACATCAGGGATAAAATTGTAGACCTGCACAAGGCTGGGATGGGCTACAGGACAATAGGCAAGCAGCTTGGTGAGAAGGCAACAACTGTTGGCGCAATTATTAGAAAATGGAAGAAGTTCAAGATGACGGTCAATCTCCCTCGGTCTGGGGCACCATGCAAGATCTCACCTCGTGGGGCATCAATGATCATGAGGAAGGTGAGGGATCAGCCCAGAACTACATGGCAGGACCTGGTCAATGACCTGAAGAGAGCTGGGACCACAGTCTCAAAGAAAACCATTAGTAACACACTACGCAGTCATGGATTAAAATTCTACAGCGCACGCAAGGTCCCCCTGCTCAAGCCAGCGCATCTCCAGGCCCGTCTGAAGTTTGCCAATGACCATCTGGATGATCCAGAGGAGGAATGGGAGAAGGTGATGTGGTCTGATGAGACAAAAATAGAGCTTTTCGGTCTAATCTCCACTCGCCGTGTTTGGAGGAAGAAGAAGGATGAGTACAACCCCAAGAACACCATCCCAACCGTGAAGCATTGAGGCATCATTCTTTGGGGATGCTTTTCTGCAAAGGGGACAGGACGACTGCACCGTATTGAGGGGAGGATGGATGGGGCCATGTATCGCGATATCTTGGCCAACAACCTCCTTCCCTCAGTAAGAGCATTGAACATGGGTCGTGGCTGGGTCTTCAGGGCAACTAAGGAGTGGCTCCGTAAGAAGCATCTCAAGGTCCTGGAGTGGCCTAGCCAGTCTCCACACCTGAACCCAATAGAAAATCTTTGGAGGGAACTGAAAGTCCATATTGCCCAGCGACAGCCCCGAAACCTGAAGGATCTGGAGAAGGTCTGTATGGAGGAGTGGGCCAAAATCCCTGCTGCAGTGTGTGCAAACCTGGTCAAGAACTACAGGAAACGTATGATCTCTGTAATTGCAAACAAAGGTTTCTGTACCAAATATTAAGTTCTGCTTTTCTGATGTATCAAATACTTATGTCATGCAATAAAATGCAAATTAATTACTTAAAAATCATACAATGTGATTTTCTGGATTTTTGTTTTAGATTCCGTCACTCACAGTTGAAGAGTACCTATGATAAAAATTACAGACTTCTACATGCTTTGTAAGTGGGAAAACCTGCAAAATCGGCAGTGTATCAAATACTTGTTCTCCCCACTGTAGATATGTCATATGTGTACTCTACATTGTAGATCAAAGTGTCAAGTTATGTTTACCACAGACCTTATTTTACTCATAAATTGAAAAAAAATTATAAACATGATAAATACCCATAGGAAAATCTTGAGGAAACCAGTGCTGAATTAGTCTTCCAGGTTCCAGCACTCTATTGTCAAACGAACGTGGTTCAAACAACAGAGGTGCAACCGGTTTCGGGAAACAGTCTTGACTAGCTAGTAAGTTTTTACTCTGATGCATCGTAATATGGTGGTAAAAGGATACTTCACCCAAAAATCTTCTGGGATCTTCTGTCATTAATTACTCACCCTCATGTCGTTCCAAAGCCGTAAGACTTTCGTTCATCTTCGGAACACGGATATTTTTAATGAAATCTGAGAGATTTCTGTCCCTCCATTGACAGCTACGCAACTACCACTTTAACGCTTCAAAAAGTTCATAAATAGATCGTAAAGTCCTAATTTTCTGAAGAGACAATAACTTTATATGAAGAGGCTTTTATTTACATACGAAGTTGTACAGGAGACGCACCCCAGATTAATGCCCTAGCTTCATGTTAAAGATCATGCAGAACATCTTAACAACCGACAACCATACTAGCATCCTGACAACGAATTCAGTTTTTCTTTTGATAAAACAAGCTGGGTTTCACTGCATAAACATGTTGAACAGCCAGCATGCAGTTGGCTGATTAGTATTAATATCTGAAACATCAGAGAGGTATCCCAGCATTGGACAGTTGTGATTTATTTATGACTCGAGAGAAAGTCTCTGAGTTCAGCAAAAGACTTCTGTTGAATATAAGATAACTTTGCTGATACTCCTATAGCTAGGGAATTCTTTAAAACTTTGTTGAGGTGGAATCCGTGGTGTGCGAAAAAGATTTATTAAATGCATCAGCAACAACCCGCTTTTATGCTTCAAAACTGAATAATTCACTGTCACAGATATAGATTTTGATATTGTCTAATGCTATATTGATAAAAGACATGAGCGACAGTCTTTTCCCTTTTGATAAAACTAATAGGATTAATTTATATAATATGAAAGATAAATAAATGCAATTTATTTAAAGCTGGTCTTTAGGAGACTTCATTTGTATTATCAAACATTACTGCATGCATTCTTATGGTAGTAAACCACACACTTTCTTGTTCAAATTCATTTTAACTTTATTCATATTAAATTGAAAATATACTTTGTAACAGGATCATGTAACAAATATGAAGTATTTCAGTTCAGTTGGCATTCAGTTTGGTGGAGGGTGGTCACTACCAATTAAAATGGAAACAGAAAGGGGAATGATTTGAACTACTGATTCTAATGTTTTTTTTGTAGGTCAAAAACCTTTAAAACCTCTAAAACACAGTGGCTCCCCATTTTGGGCACACTTATACATGTTTTGAATATTACTGCATTAAAATAATAAAGTATTGAACAAAGTGGCATTTATTAATAATAATTAAAAAATAAATAAAATAAACCATGACAGAAGCACGTAAAAAAATTAAATAATAAATAACCTCAAACACAAAATAAATAATGTTAGTTTTTAAACTATAAAGCAATATGCTGCTCAAATTAAAAAGCATTTTGACACTTTCAGGTTGTAAACTGGCAGGAACTGACTTCATTCATTCACTAAAATGCCATTGCAAAAATGGCTCAAAGGGTCAGTTCACCAAAGAATGAAAAACTGTCATTAATTAGCAACTCACCCTCATGTCGTTCCAAACCCGCAAGACAAATGAAAGTCTTTAACCTCAATTTTACGAAGCGACACGAGTGCTTTGTTTACGGGAAAAAACAAACCATAATTGACCACTTTATTTACAAAATATTAATCTCCAATGCGCGTTCACGAGAGCCCCACGAAGCATGCGTGTTGTGTTGACGCAAGAGCAGACGTTGTGCGTTCCAGACAGCTCTGAATTTGTATTTTTGGCACCTCGTTCTTGGAAGTAACGTCTGGAACGTCACTCAAAGTCGGACATTCGACCTGTGAACGTGGGGAGCATCGATCAACCCCAACCACGTCACTTCCAAGATGTCGCCAAGTCCTGCTTCCATTGAGCATAAACGTAAAAATAAACATTAGTCATTAAGTATATGTAATAATACCTTTGTTTAATTTAATAATTGTTTAATTTAATAATGTAATAATACCTTAGAGACATCATGTGGTCAAGAACGTGACGTCTGATTGGCTGGAACTCACCAAGGTCTGAAGTGGGACAAATACATTTTTAAAGCTACACTGTGTAACTTTTTAAGTTGATTCTTAGCAAAAAACACTTTGTTTTATCAAAAGTATATGTGCTCATTCATGTGTAATTACTTCCACCAACTAATAAAGTATTCTGGTAAGCGTAAAATCTGCCATTTATAATACATACGAGCGAGTCGCTCGAATGGCGGCAGCCATGTTGCGCCTCCATCTTGAAAATACATTCGCCAAAGAGGGACATACCTGGGAATTCAAGCTTCGCCTTTCGCGTTTTACACTCAGTGACACCATGACGAATGCGAGGGGGAGATTTTCTCGCGACTGCCGGCAGATTTGAAAGATTGCTGATGGAGGATCACGCCTATTTTCGAGGACATGTAGCAGAGTCGCCAAGGAAGCGAAAGAGAGAATTAAAAAGAGCTCATGAGGAGCAAAGATTTTAAAACGGAAGTTGCCTGCTTTCCTCTTCTCTCTTCTCGACAGGTAATTCAGCCTATTTGTGTAAATTCGAAGTTTTATAGTTGCTTGTCTAACCATAGCATGGTTGTGCATAACGCCAGAACGACCTCTAGTATAACTTGCGTTACTTTTCCTCACGTCAATGGTGAAAAAGTATTGTTTACCTTGTAACATAAATCTGTGCTGCAACGGATCACAGGTGATGAATAGTTTTAAAGGCGTGATTTTTTTAAGCTATATAAAAAAAGGACACTGTAAATTTTTGTCATTTTTAAATGCTTTTACTTGTTAAGCCATGTTAATCTTGGAATAATACGTCCACCGTAGGAGTTAAAACGCCCTCGGAATTGAAAGGAACAGAAACTAATATTCATTGGGTAGTCAGTCATATACAATTTCACTGCTAGATGGGGGAAAATATCACACAGTGTAGCTTTAAATTCTTACCAACCTCGTCTGGAACGCAGCATAATAATATATATATATATATTTTTTTTTTTTTTGTGCAAACAAAGCACTCAGTCGCTTCATAAAATTGAGGTTAAGCATTGGAGTCAAATGGATTAGGCTACTTTCATCTTTACTTCCTTTCTGGGGATTGAAAGGGGTAGTTGTGAGGGACAGAAATATCTCAGATTTCATTAAAAAGATCTTCATTTGTATAAAACAGATGAACGAAAGTCTTTGTAACATCAGGAGGGTGAGTAATTAATGGCAGAATTAACTGTCCCTTGAAGCTAATTCTGAGAAAAAAAAATCTAGTATCACTGCAATTACCACTTGGTTTAATATTTTGTTATTGAATGCCCCAAAAATTCATTTTTTTTAAGTGTGACTTAAGAGTCCAAATACTTTTTAGGCTTCTATAAATTATTTAACATATTTCTAGTTAGCTTAGCACATACCACCATCAGTAATAATGGATAAGCCACCCAGTGATTTGAAACATTTTACTGCAAGTGCGTTTCTCATCATCATCATATCTAATACAAAGCAATCAAACCAAATGCAGACATACAAAACAAAATGTCAATAATAAATATAATTCACTCTAGATATGCCAGTATTGTTTTAAAATTAGGTTGACAGAAGTAGATAATCTTCTGTTGCGTCTTTCTGTAAGTCTTAAGTTATATTTACAACTAATAGAAGATAAAGAAGATAAAGGTAAAGAATAGAGAAAATGGGCACTTATGGAGGGAAGGAAAGGGCCACAGCTAACCATAGAAGCAGAAATTCACAGAACAGAGCATGACACAGAAAGAAACAGGCCAGAGGAAAACAACATCACTTGAGATCAAATCAAACGTCACATATACAACATTACTGACACAATGTCAGACCATTACTACAGACGGCGCATGTTAAACAGAACTGAACATTTTATGGCAAAGAAATGGAAAAACAAACAAACAAAAAAACTTGATGCAACAGTCTCTATATATTTACACTTCCCCACAAATCTTTCAACACTCTACAAAAATACTATTCACTTCCCTTTAGAAGAACCCACGTTACAGTCACTCCAAATGCCTCATGGCTCAGAAATACTGTACATTTTACTGCACACAAAATGTCGTATGTTTAGAAAAATCTGTACTTCCCACTCCATTCTGAATAGTGAATTACTGCAAATTATGTGACTCTTATACGCTGATTCGCGGCAGTCCATAACATTGCTTAATCTGTGTAAACAGATGCTTCCCTGCTGTGGTTCCACATGCATCAGTTTACACGTTTAATATTTCAAGTAAAATGATGAAATATGGTTAAACTATTTCAAATATGGTTAATTTAATTCATTCCAGCCACTTAAACATGATCTCATTAGTATTCGTAGGCATGTTTAGTATGTAAAATACAGCGTGGTTCAAGTGCACGTTTATTTTCATACATTAGTAGCTAATAAAGGACAATATCAATGTATAGAGAATATAAACTGCAAACCCTTTTACACTAACGGAAGAGAGTTTGGGGACAGTTTTTTTTAAAAGAAATTAATACTTTTATTCAGCAATAAATGGATCAATTTTCAATTTCAAATAATGCTGTTCTTTTGAACTTTCGTATCAGTTTAAAATATAAAAAAAATATTACTGACCGCATTTTTTCCAGTGGTATGAACTATACAGACGTACAGATGTACAAAAGTCTTTCAATGATTCTGACCAGACTAAAGTTTAGACCAAAGTTTCACATTTGAAAGGGTTTACACTTTATAATACTCTGAACTTGAATCTGAATGTACAAGTATGTACACAAACACATTACCGATAATACAACAATGAGATCAAAATGGCCAGTAATGAAGAACTAAAACAGCTTAATTGTTGATAACGGTGCCTCGAGATTAGGCTTTGTTATATTTGGCAGTTAAAGACTGTTCAAATGTTCAAGCATCTTGTTGCAACACAATACCCCTAATGTCTCTGTGTTCATATGCCACAAATCTGACAAAATATCACCAAAATGGGATTTATTTGACCTACGAACTAGTCTTCTGACAACACATCATTAAAAGCACAGAAACTACGAGTGATAGTAGATTGGAAACTACAGGGGCAACACTTACTGTATTTGTGCTACACTTCTTATTAGGTGTGAGATCACAGACAGACAACTACAAAAATAAAACCACACACTTTTAGACCACTGACAGTGATAGAGACTAAAGAATGCTGTTTTCTAATTATGTTAGTGCTGAAAAGTGGCACATTTTAAGTGTTTGCAATTTTACAAAATACAGCTCAGTTATGTGACATTGTGATGCGTAACACAGCATCACATACCCAACCTCCCTAATTCATGTAAACCTGCTGTGTTAACTAGAAAATTTGTTTTATGAAATACAATGAAATGCCCAAAATAAAACCATAGCAGCCATTGTGAATAAATAGTAATGATAATAAAATAACTGTTGTGCCCAAATTCCATTTTCCAATTACAGATTTGTCAAAGGCTCAGTACTGACACACTGAATTGTACAAACTCAAAGTTACTAGTAAATATGTTAACCATCAGATTAAAACTAAATGTATTCATTTGATTTACTAACTTCAGTTGGAAACAGGACGCAGTCCAGACACACAAAAGAATACCAAGGCAAAACATCACCTACAAAACACTGAAAATATATGATTGAAAGTCAACATAAAACAGCTTTCAGAGTTTACTTCCTTAATGTGATGCTAAACAGGATTTTCAGATTTTAACCGTGAAATGATTGGATTGTGAAAATGAGCATGTATCACCATAAAATACCCTGAATGCGAGTTTGTCGATTGCAAATCTTCTAAAACGCAACTGGCACCTACTTCTGAGGAGACTTTCTGACTGGGATGTGGAGGCCGAAGGTCAAATTCAGAATTAAAGTACTTGTTCAAATTGATCATTATTTGTATTATTGCCATAACTGTATGACATTGGAATTAGCTAATAATAAACAATGCCACAATAGGTACACTGAATGAAAAAGTTGTAGCAAGAAATTGCTATTAAATTGCACACTTAATTAAAAAGAAATGGCAAGTAACACTGAATTTAACATTACATTTTAAAGTAAGAAATCTCTGTTTTCTTTGAAGAATCATTTTTACAGTGTAGTTGGCTGTTGAAGAAATCATTTTGACATTAGAAGTTATTTTAGTGGTGTAAGTTCAAGTTATATATTGTGATGAACAAATTTTGACATTTTGTCATTGAAAAAACGTGGAACACCCAGAACATTAATGAAGTAAATAGGATCAATTTCATGTTGACCTTATTGTGTTGATAGCATATTGACCAAGTCATATTGGATATGTCTTCCAACCAATAAGAAGAGAAAAGTAACAGTTAAAAATTCCGGCAAAGGAGATTTAAAGTTCCCACTCAATTCAGGTACCGATGAAGTAAATGAATGTAAACACCCTGTAAACCATTCAGTGCCGTTCTTCCTGATAATTCATTATCCGTATCTCTCAACAGGTGAGTTCACCACTCATCAAATGGAAATAACCCCTGTGACTTTCACTGACAATTATTGTATTGTATTCCCAATATGAACAAATACCTCTCAGTGCCTTTATCAGCCTTTTATTCAACTCATTGTGCTGAGCAACTCGACTGTTCGTGATTTCACAATCCTCTCAGGTCTAACAGTAGTCTTCCCAGTAGGGCAGCAGTTTTGGCGGTATGTGCAAGTGCAAGTGTTCCAGTCAGGAAAATATAAAATTCAAGTGCATATTCGCTCCTATATTCTTTTAAATACACTTTTTTTTACTTTCAAACATCCATGTTCTGTTTCAGACTCAAATTAAGGACCTTTGAGAGTGTCTGGAATCTTTGATTTCACCAAGTTAATGATGTTACTAGATCTAACTATGTGCAGTCCTGTATGAAATGCTTTAAAATACCTGTAGAGGAGAAAAACTATGTTCCTGGGTGACTGGCAAGGTTTTTGGGGATGGATGGTGTTTGGATGGGTTGCGTTGACCTCCTCCCCAAAGTTTTTATGCCATATTTTATGTGGCATAATGTCAGTTCAGTGGCTTGTATTATTTCTAGTCCCGTTTTTGACCACCAGAGGATCAAGGAAAGACATTTAAGGTGCTGGTAGAAGAACCAGGCTCCTCAGAGCATGGAGACCTGGATTTTAGACCACAGTGTTCCTCTGCCGGTACGGAGGAGGAGGCAGGACTGTTCCTGGCTTCATTCCAGACAGATATTCAGGGTTTTCAGCCACGGCAGGCTGTATGCGGCCGTTCTGCTTGTAAAGGAACTTGTTATTGCAGACCACCGAAGAGTCTTGGGAGTTCTGAGGGGTAATCTTGGGCGGAAGGCTGTGCTGCCAATACTCAGGATTGTCAAAGCTATTCTTGTACATCTTGTCCACTAATGTGGAACCAATCTGGCTGCCTGGTTGCACCGGGTGACCTGGCAGTTTACCTACCACTGAGGACTTTGCCAAATGAAACTGTTGTGGGGAACGATTCGATTGGCTTGGGTGTCCTGGTTGGACTTGATGGCTCACAAGACAGATCTGGCCTGCTGGTGCTTGCGAAACAGATTTGCTGGCGTGATCATGGGCCGACTGGACTGGATGGGTATGTTGATCATTTTGGCTCATCGGTACAGGGTGTACCAGCTGAACTGGTGGTATGGCGAAGTGAACGTGCGGTCCGTGGCTGTGATGATGGGGTTTGCCCAGTTGTGTGATGTGGGGAACGTGGGTGCCTGGAGTGTGGGATGCTGTGGTCACCTGCAACGGGACGGAGACTCCATTTTTCCATAACATTTCCTGGTTCATGTCGCTGGTGTTGTTGAATGTGTTGAGGTAAAGGGGCTCATTGATGTATTCATCTTCACACTTGGGCTTTCCATCAGGGGTGCTGTGGTAACCTGGGTTGTCTAGCGCGTGAACGTCTTTATTTTTACGCCTTGTTACAAAAGGATTCTCCTCAACGGGATTCAGATGATCTGCAAAAGTGACAGACAATGACATGGCTAAAACAGTGTAGACATTATGCTTTCTAATACACATTTTATACATGGCTCTTCATTTAAGAAAAAGTGTGGAATTGCTAAAAAGGTTAAATCATTTTATAGATGAAAGTAAAGTAACTTTAAACAAGTCTTCTTAACTGATCTGTTCAGTTAAGACTCAGTGGTCACTGATTCAGATTCAGTCAAGCAGAACTTTATTAATCCCATAAGGGGAAAATAGAAATAGGTCCATAGACCAAAAAAAAGAAATAAAAAAAAAGAATAGAAAAAGCAAATAAGATTAAAAAAAATGTCAAGAATATATTAAAACTAAACAATTAAGAATAAATATATAATTTCGAACTAAACAATTAAGAATAAATAACTAAATTAAAACTAAATTAAAATATTGAAAATATATACAAACCATAAAATATATTAAACAAAGCAAATATTAATAGACAGCCCTAAATAAATAAAAAGACCAGTACATTCATTAGAATGTCATCTTCCACAGAAGAAAGTAATACAGGTTTGAAAAGACATCAGGATGAGGAAGCCATGACAGAGACATGGTGAAACAGTCTGTATTGTAAAAAGCGCTATACAAATAAAGGTGAATTGACTTGATAGAGCTTTTACACTTCCTACAATAAATGACTTGAGAACATACTTGTGGAGATCTTGTCCTTCATAGGGGACATATAACCATCCTCATCTGTATCTTCCCTCTGTCCTTTCTCTCCCAGGAGGACCGTTGGGTCTGCACTGTAACGCTGGCCGCTGCTGTCCTCTACCGAGTGAGCTGTGGCCTGTTTCTTCAAGCTTCCATTACAGTGTGGATCCTCTATCGGGTCCAGACCTGCTCTCTGTAATCCTGCCGGGACAGAGGGGCCACTTCCTGTAGCGACTGCCACATGAGGTCGGGACCCTGTTCCCTCCTCGGGGCACAAACTTCCATCATGATACCCAAACTGGTTCTGATCACAGGAGGAACACAAATTAACTTGAGGAAATAAGATGCTGAGGTTAGAGAAGTGTAACATGAAAAATGCATTTTGAAAATGTCACGCAATATGGCATCGGGAACTGGCATATTGGTAAGACATAAATTACATCAACAAGTCTAGTCTAGAAGTTAAAGCAACTTAAATTCATAAATTAAAAAGTGGATATTTTGTTGGTATAGAGACAACCATGGGAAAAATATCCAAAACAAGAACAAGACATAGGATGGGGTGCAAAAGTATGAAAGCATCATTGTTTCTTTGGTCTTCTTGATTGACCATATATTTTCAGACTGGGCACTTTGGGAAAGATACACTTTCTGATATAGCAAAGCTCAAGTTTAAAGTGGTCAAGTTTAATTATTGTATGAGGCAGGAAGTGGATGTCATTTTGCCTGTTCTTTTCATTACTCCGGTGAAATGAAATGCTGTGACCAACTTGGCAATGGAGAGAGTCTACTCAAACAGTAATAATGAAAGCAGAGTGCAGCGGCACTGCTCTATATAATTCTCAGAGCCAATGTGACTCTGTGTTTCTAACTGAACAGACATGATCGTCAGCAAATTACACCGCTAAACATACACTACTGTTCACTGTTCAAAAGTCTGGGGTCAGACAGTTTTTTTTTTTTTTTAGAAAGAAAGAAAGTAATATTTTATTTAGCAAGGATGCATTAAAGGAGCTGTATGTAAGAAATGTATTTCAATTAATCATAAAATGGCCCTGATATGTCACTATACATTAAGAAATCATGTTCATTTCAAATACTTATATCACTGACAACGGTAGTCCGGCCAGGATATTGTCATTTAAAAAGTGAAGTTGCAGCCCTCACCTGATGTTGATGTTGTCACCTTGTGTTTTGGCCTGAAGCCCCACCCTCCACCTATCTACCAATCACAAAGTCAGTAGTGTTTCGGCATCCGGGTTGCCAGCTCTGCTCTAGTTACCACAGCTACGTAGCAGCCTACGTTCCTGCTGGATCCTGTAGCCTATCTGGCAACCTCGCGTCAGGGGGAGGGGGAGGGGATACACCGCTCTATAGTAATTTGAAAGTGATTGCAGTACCAGTTTTGGCCACAATCTTACATACGGCTCCTTTAAATTGAACAAAAGCTACAGTTTTTTTTTTTTTTTACATTGCTACATATTTCTATTTCAAATAACTGCTGTTCTTTTGAACTTTTGCAAATATGGGACTGAAAATCTAAGATTGCTGCAAAACCTGGAAACAAACAAAGTTTATGTTTATGAAGAATGCAAAGCATGCATTTTCACTAGTTGTCTCAGTCTTTTGGACCACATATATATGTTGTACCAGTACTACTGTATATTATTCAGTTGAGATTATAATAGCTGTGGAAATACAATATTTATACACTGAAAGGTTTTTAAAATAATAAGTGAGAGTATATATTGCTTGAATGCATAAAAATGTGTGACAATATACTAGGCTAAAAGAGATAAAGATTTAGAAAACTTTTTTATTTATGTAAATATGTCCATGAATGTACTAGGAATAAAAGCATGTGTCATCACAAGCAAAGGGAAAAGAAATCGAAAAAAAATAAAATAAAATAAGACCCAATATATTTGATTATTTGTATTTTGAAGTGACACATGTGAAGTGGTACACCAGTGCTTACTTGATTTGAATCTACATGTGGGCGGGGCATATGTGATGTGGGAGGAGCATTTAAGGAATGAGGAACCAAGTACTCCTCAGCGTCCATCAGGTCATCCAGCTCCTCCTCATCTAGAAGACTCTGGAAGAACTTACTGTGGTTGGGGCTGGGCAGCTTCATGCGATCGTCCCCCTGAGATGACAACATATTGTGTTAAACAATGAGGTTCAGGATCATGAAACGTTTCGATTTCAAACAGAAAGAAGTTACGCAATCCCCACCTGTATGACGAGGTATCTCTGAGGGTCCCGTGCCATGCGGCTGAACTCTGCAGCGAGTTCCTTAAACCGAGGCCGACTATCAGCATCAATCATCCAGCCTGGAGGAGAAAACAGAGCAACATGGATAACTTTTCAGTTCAAATCTGCCTTGATTATATAGCCAACTCTTGTCTGAATGTATGCCAGTGTGGTTTTATTATGTTTACATTTACACATAACAAATACAATTACTAAATTCTCAATATGTATGCATGCATTTTATGTATTCACATATTCTGGGTTTGGCATTTGCTTGATAC
Source organism: Rutilus rutilus (assembly GCF_951802725.1). NCBI lineage: Eukaryota > Metazoa > Chordata > Actinopteri > Cypriniformes > Leuciscidae > Rutilus > Rutilus rutilus. The sequence continues at coordinate 6,942,987 of NC_140210.1, read as the reverse complement.
TCATTTCTTAATTTCATTTCATTTCCCCTCCAATCTGACACAAATGGGAAGCAATAAACGTGGATTTCATGCAGGAATATTAAAATCTCTCTGAGGTGTTATAATTGTTATGTTGAAACAAATCATAAATGGCGTCTTCCAGTCAAATACGATTACGACAAACAGATCTAATCTCCGTCTCTTTTCACTTATTTGTGGAATTGACTGTGCTAAAACAAATTGAGTGCGAGTGCATAAAGAGAGCTGGATAAAGCAGTGACAGCGAGTACAAGACACACGTACCAGTTATGATTTGGCTATAGCTTTTTACATTGTACCTTTTTTTGTGCACAATTGCAAAACATAACCATATTAAAGTATGTCATTTCTGTCCCTCTAACAGCACCTAATGAAGTTCAAAAATAACAGGTTTTTGAAACACATCTTCCATCTAGCATTGGTCAATAAAATGGAAAGCATTCTATATAAACAGATTATAAAGTCTAAGAATATGACTCACATTTCACCATCACCATGTAGACGTCTATGGTGCAGATGGGCGGCTGGGGCAAACGCTCGCCCTTCTCCAGGATATCTGGAATCTCACGTGTGGAAATCCCATCGTAGGGCTTTCCTCCGAACGTCATCAGCTCCCAGATAGTCACCCCTGAATGAATGTGAAACACATAGTCCATCTTCAAAGCTCACTGTTAGTTATCATGATGGTAATGAAATTATAGGAGTGGATGTGAAACCACAAAGAATGTGTTGTTTTCAGCTATACTTAACAGCTATCTTACACAAAGCAGTATCCGATCTATGAATGCCACTTTTAGCTGTTTTGCATTTACTCCATAATTTTGCTGATAGTATTCTTTGAGAACGCTAAAAAGATAACCCTCTGGTGTTCCTTGTGTGGCGGTCAAAAATGACTGAAATAAATGAATGTATGAATGAATTTTTGAATACATGAATGTACTATAGTACACTTTGTTTTGATAATGTTTTTTTATTTAAAATTTTGTATTTTTAGGGGATTTTATGATACTAAATTATATTTATGCAGGAGTTATAATCCATTTATTACCCGTTAACCACCTTTTGAGCATAGACCTGAAAACAAAATTTCCCACTTTAACTGTCATAAATCTTGAACGCTTCGGAACAGACTTAGGTTTGGTCTCTTTTTAAAGACGACACTTGGCAGATTATTGCTGGAGTGAAAAACATGTTTTACTCGAATACTGCAAGAAAACCAAAGCCATAATTCTAAACAAGTTCAGAAAAATTTTGTTTGGATGCAGTACCAAACGTTTCCACTAGATTAAATTTGTTTCCCATTTATTTCAAGGGCCCTTTAGCCTTTTTTTTTTTTTTTTTTTTTTTTTTTAGTGTTGACATAGCAAGTGCAAAAACCTTTATCAAGTTTTGTACCATTCTGAAGTAAAAAAAAAAAAAAAAAAAAAAAAAAAATAGATCAAAGATGACAGAAGAGCACCAGAGGGTTAAAAATAAGTTATTAAGTCAATGTTAAATAAATATTATAATAAATATTACTTAAATAAACAAAAACCAAATAATCATATAAAACGATTATTTAATAATATATGTAATTTAATAATAATTTAGAATAAAACTAATTGAGAATGATTTTTTTTTATATAAATTAACTAAATATACATATTTAATATTACATAATTCGAGAAAAAAATAATAAAATAAACAAAACATAATAATAAGAATTATAATTATAACAGTATTTTTTTGCAATTTAATCAGAAAACAACAACAATCTATTAGTGAAACACAATTTGCTTCACTGTGTATAGCTCACCATAGCTCCATATATCACTCTGGTGAGTGAACTTCCTGTAGTGAATGCACTCCAAGGCCATCCACTTGATGGGCATCTAAGTTAATGAATAACGGTTTTACATTTCAGCAAAGAGCATTTTCATATCAACATGGCAATTTTTACAGTTGTAAAACAGTTGTCGAACAGTTACAGTAACAATTTTTATTAACTAACATTAATAAAGGTTCATAAATGCTGTACAAATATATTGCTCATAGTTGGTTCATGTTAACTAATGCATTAAATAATGTTTATTGCGTTACCAAATACTTTGTTTTGGGAAGGTGTGAAATGCATTCATGCTCAGAATTAAATGAGAGTCCAAATGAGACCAGTCAACTTTCATTCAAAAGGATTTAACAAACTCCTTTACAAGAAGAACTGTGGGCGGACACAAATGAATACTGCTGATTTTTCCATAAATCATCTTTAGATTTTTGTTGATATGCTTTTACTTTGTAGTGCTTTTTGATGTGAAGAATTTCATTAGACAAATATGTATGATGTTTCAAACACTGACCTTGCCTCCATCCGCACTGTACTCCTTTTCATCTATTTCCAGGAGGCGAGCAAGTCCAAAATCAGTGATCTTGATGTGGTTTGGAGATTTGACCAGGACGTTACGAGCCGCGAGGTCTCTGTGCACCAGCCGCCTCTCCTCCAGGAACATCATACCCTGCCGAAGAAGAGATCTGACCAATTATCATTTTAACCGACCACAGTCCTGCTTAATATCACGTATCTACAAGTAAAGCAACCCAATTTTAAATCTCCCGAGCTCTCATATAGACCACCGCTGCTATACAAATGCATCAGAGATTTAAATATTGGCCTGCCAAATTAGATTCACTTACTAAAGATATACTTAAATTAGTGTGACATCTAATTAAAATGTAATAGCATCTCCTTATTTCTCTTTACCCATGTTCACTTCCATTTTGCTACTTTGGGTCACTGTGCATTAATACTGATCTTAGTGCCTCTACAGAAGTTTGCCTATGATTTATGGCTTTATGCTAATCTTCAATTAAAATGCAACTTCCTGGCCTTTGGGAGGAGAGGGGAGCTGAGCTGGAGGGGCTGCTAAAACTCTGCATGTGCTTGAAGAAAATCACTGACAGTGAGCGTTGGGGAAATGGACCTGTGGGCTTTTTCTGGGCAGTGCTGAATGAAGCCATGATGGAAAGGACTGTGGACGCATGGCAGCACTATGAAGGACGACAACACAAGAATGGACCATTGAGGAGGACCCTTTAGTGAAGCACATGCTTTCAAGACAAACTGAAAGAATATTGGCCACTGGAACACTGTACAAATACTCATTAAAAAAGCCAAGTTTTGTGTGAGTTCTGCTGTGTAATTGCCAGTTTTCAGCACAATTAAACAATGACAAAATTGAGATCCTGCCAACATCAATGCAGGAATAACTGCAAGAAACACAAAAAAAATACATGTTTTTCCAATAAATTAAATGATTATAATTTTTTTAAAATAATTATTTTGTTCAGCAAGGATCCATTAAACTGATCAAAGGTGATGGTAAAGACTTACATTGTTACCAAAAAGAAAAAAAGAAAAAAAAAGTTTAAAATAAATGAAAAGTTATTTTAAACTTTCTATTCATCAAAGAATCCTGAAAATGTATAATATTTGCAAAAAAAAACTTTTTTGAAAAGTGTATTTTTACCAAACCCATTGTATGCATTTGGATATACTGGATGTAGATCCTGTGAAGATTTTGAGTGATGATACAAATGAATCGTTGAATCAGACAGAGGTGGACAGTAACAAAGTACATTTACTTGAGTACTGTACTTAAGTACACTTTTTGAGTATCTGTACTTTACTTGAGTATTATTTTTTCTGGAAACTTTTTACTTATAACTTCACTACATTTGAAAGACAAATATCGTACTTTTTACTCCACTACAATTCTGTCAAGGTCCTTGAGTAGAAAGTAGTAATGTCAGTCAGGGGATGATTTTGGTTGCAGGGGTTGCATTTTGGTCGGAAATGAAAGTCGGACTGACGTCAGAAACCGACTGATGTTGGTTTCTGACGCCAACCCGATTTTCGTTATTAACCACAATACAACGTCTGTCCAACGTTGGAGATTAATGTCAATCCGGCGTTGGATTCTGACATCAACCTGATTTTCATTTTCAGCGTTGGGTTTGGTCTTCTAAATGCAAATTTTGTCATTGGTTTGGTGCACACTAGCTTATAGATAACAGTAATGCTAACATATTCATACTAAAAGCTAAACAACTTTAAATAGGGCACTATTTGAGGGAACAGCCATTTGGGTGTCCGAAACCATTGTGGACGCACTTATTCAATCTCACATTCAATCCCACTTCTGGAACTGTGTTCTAGAAATAAATGTGATATTGATATGAGGGCAGGCATACAGTAGATTCAGAGGCATAAGGTACTGTAAGTATTACACACAACAATGCAACAATAATAAAACAATGCATTGACATTTACTTTTGATACTTAAGTACTTTTAAAAACAAGTACTTCTGTGCTTTTTTCTGTCTTTACAACTTTTACTCTTAACGGGGTAATATTTGACCAGTAGTATCTGTACTTTCACTCAAGTAAGGAAGTTGTGTACTTTGTCCACCTCTGGAATCAGAGTAGAATCAATTATCTGAAACTGGACAGTTTTGAACTGATTTAAATAAATGAATCAAACTAGTGCCATTTTTGCTACTGACATTCAAATCAAAGATATGAAATGAAATGCAATAATCAAATAAATAGCCTTTTAAAAAGTATATGCAATTATTATGTGAATATTCAATGCATTTCACAGCACTATTGGCAAGAGTAAACCATAAGCATTCTCATTTATCTCAATGATAGTTGCAAAAATCACGTCCTGATGTTCTAACGTTGACTCCATAATGGTGCATTTACTGCATCTACCAACCAGACAAACCCAGACAAACTCTTTGACTAATTCACGACTCTCTGTGACATGTCATTTGCTGACTTTTTCTTCCAGAGGCGACGATGATCGCTTCTCAGAGCTACTTATACAGCTGTCTGGGAATTTATGTGAGCATGCATTAATCAGACAACAGCTGAGTCAAGAACACTGTGTTAAAATATATTTTCTCTGTGATTCAGAGAGAGACATTGACCCATCCATCACACAGCAGCACTGTAGACACAGCACACTCTCTCTCACATTCACTCTCTCTCTCTCTCAAATATAGTCACGCGTAAGAAAAAGCACAACACATAATACAGAATAGCTTGAGCGATCCATGCAGGATATGATATTGTAGCTCAGTTTCAAAACCTATTGAGTTCCTTTGTCATCTACTCCATACAGGCAGTCTCCTCAATGAGCTTTTCATTATGCTCCATTTATGACAGTTTGTTGTTAGCATGTTGCAATACTTTACATATGCCAGTCAGAATTAGTTTTTAAAGAAATTCAAATATTCAGACATTTGTAAAGTTACAAAAGATTTCCATATCAATTTTTTTTTTTTTTTTTTTTTTTTTACTTTCTATTCATCAAAGAATCCTGAAAAACTGCATCATGGTTTCCACAAAAATATTAAGTAGCACAATTGTTTTCAACCTTGATAAGCAATGTTTCTTGAGCAGCAAATTAGCGTATTGATTTCTGAAGGATCATGTAACACTGACGACTGGAGTTATGATGCTGAAAATTCAGCTTTGCATTACAGGAATAAATTACATTTTAAAATATTCTCAAATAAAAAACAGTTATTTTAAATTATAATAATATTTCACAATATTGCTGTTTTTACTGTATTTACGATCAAATAAATGCAGGCTTGGTAAGCATTAGAGACTTCTTTCAAAAACATTAAAAAAAATGCATTGTAGAGTATAAAAATATACAAAGCATACACATATCGGGTAAAACAAATGTTTATTTTTAATCCAATTAAATTGTAGATTTATAAAAAAAAATATATATATTTTTTGTTGATTTCAACTCATCCACCATCTTAGAATCTCACAATTAATGTAAACGCAGCAATATACATTGGTATTTACAAGTTCAAAATAAAAGTAACCATTAGCAAGTCAACGACCAAAAACATGGGACTCTTTTGTAAAGTATTTCTACCTGTTTAAGAAACGCATGTCCCTTTTTTCCCCATTAAGGATGAATGAATGAGCAGCCTTATGTTTGAGCTGTTGATTTAGCATTCAAAAAAGAAAAAAGGAAACGTGAGAGAGATCTTTAGCAAATGCAAACCTGCTTTTGTCAGCAGAAACACTACAGAAGACAATCGTTCTCATGAACTGCATCCAAACTAAAGTATCCAACGCTTGCAAATCTTGAATCTTCCAATTTGATTCTTCACTCTGAGATCAAGAAAGCTGGATCTAGTGGAATTAGCATTCAAACGACAAGCTTTTCTGCTGCCGGCCTTTAATGTTTCTTTCCATACAGAAGCTCTCTCTCCAACCAAAGAGATGGGCTAGGCAGTGAGAAGCAGCTCTTTGTGTGTTCAGTTTGACTGAAGTCAGATTAAAGCAAGAGCAAACCCCGTCAAAAGCTACTGGCGTTTAGTATTACAGGCGTCTTGCAGGCTAGCGCGAGGAGCAGGTCCAAGCGTTGGCGTGACGTGCATGTAAGCAAGCCAGAGCATTCGAGTAGCGTCCCTAACCTCTGTTCTCTTGTTTTTACATCTGCGTTAGAGGTTAAAGTTTCTCCGAACAAAAAGAGAAGAGGCTCCCGCGGTGCCCTATTACAACACTTTCTAACCGCTGGCATGGGAAATAACAAATATTAGATGTGCATGACCACCTGGGCTTAATTAAAATCAGAGAGAGAAAGCTGCATCTAAATAAAGAAGATGGCGGAGGAGAACGCATCTAAAAACACATGTTGAAAGATGGATTGAGGGTCAGAGGGTCACGGTTGTTGTTGTTACAGTTACATTCAGATTAAAGATGCTAAGAGAGATGTTTTTCCCCCTTTTCTCCATTTTCTGATTTTAGTGTATTTGTTTTATATACAGTACTGTGCAAAAGTCTTAGTTAATTAACATGCCTAAGACTTTTGCACAGTACTGTATATCAGAGCTCCAGTGATATTACAGGCATATTTCACAAATAAATATCCATTGTTTTTGGAAAATCAAAATTTTCACTATGTTGTCAGAACAAAATTCAAACATAATGGCGACAGAGCGTTTTCCCATGTGGACCCAAACTTTGGAATGATCTCCCTCTTTCTATAAGGTACTTAAAGTCACTACTGAAATTTAAGGCCATGTTAAAAGCACATCTGCTAAAAACTTCCTGGGCATCTTCATGATGGGTGTTTGATCATTACCTTGTCTGTTTTGTGCGTTAAATTATTATTATTATTAATTTTTTTTTGTCTGTACTCTTATTTTTGTGTTTTACTAGTGATTGTGAAGCACCTTGGGCAACAGCTGTTGCATTAAATGTGCTAAAACAAATGAAATTTACATTTACATTTAGTTATTTAGCAGACGCTTTTATCCAAAGCGACTTACAAATTAGGGCTAAATTAAGCGAGTCATCGTGAAGAGGCAAAGACCGTGGAAGAAGTGCTCAAAATACAAAGTGCAGGCGTTGCTCAGAGTAGCATAAGCCAGACAAGGGAGGATTAAGGGAAAAGGAAAATATATATATTTTTTAAGAGGTTAAGTGCTCACGGAAGAGATGAGTTTTAAGTTGTCTTTTGAATGTTGTCAGGGATTCTGCATTCCGGATGAGGGTGGGGAGATCATTCCACCAGCATGGAACCGTGAATGAGAATGTTCTGGAAAGTGATTTTGTGGCTCTCTGTGATGGAACCACGAGACGTCGCTCATTGACTGATCGTAGGCTTCTGGTAGGGATGTAGACTCGTAGGAGCGAGTGAAAGAGGGAGCTGAGCCGTGATAGATCTGTAAGCAAGCGTCAATGTGATAAAATTGTGATGAAATTGTGATGAAATTGATGAAGAGAAGTAAATGTCGGCCCGCTATGCACATCGTTCGCAACAAATGTCATTGCATTTGCCACCTCTGAGCTGCAATAAATCTGTAAAGTATATCTAAATACCAACTCAGATGGAGGTTCTGAAAAAAATAAATGCCTGTATAGCCTAAAAGTTTATGTGTAATAAATTCTATGTTGAATCAAATTAAACATTTCCTTCTAAAGCTACTTTTTGAGGCTTTCCTCATTTAACATAATAATGATTTTAAATGATATTTTAGGGTAATTTCTCAGCCAAACTTGCTAATTAGTTAGATGAATTAGATGAATTAATCAGTACATCATTTAATTCATTAGATTAAAAAGTTAAATCGCTTGACAGCCACAAAAATAGTAGGAATTTTACAGTGTATATACTATGCAGTAAACAATAACACTTTACAATAAAGTTCCATTAGTTAACATAAACTAAAAATTAACAATACTTCTAAAGAATTTGTTAATCCTATCTGATGTTAACTTCAAGATTTAGTAATCCCTTTTTAAATCAAAAGTTGTATTCGTTAACATTAACGGTACACAGAAATGATAATTATTTTGGATCACATGACCTCTGATACTTTCCGACAGCAACTAAATAACACAACCTGAACTAATCTAGTATCAGAGCACACAATAAGGCTACACACATTTGCTACAGATTAATGCATACATTAAAATATGTTTAAAGATGTTTTCAGTCGTTTTAACTCTCACATTTTGCATGCAATCTCGTTTTAAATATATAGAGATATTCACAAACTCTCTTCAGCCCTACATGCAGAACAATGTTGTCAGTTTCCTTGATGTGTTACGGAGGAGGAGGATAACAGGACTACATACTGTCTGAAAAGCTGTAGTGCGTGGGCAGCACAGGAGGTTCATCAGACAACATGGTATAATTTGTGATAAATACACAGGAGCGGTTTCCATCACACACTGGTGGAACAAAGACAACGAACACTAACCGCATCACGGTGCACAACGAAAAACAGTTGTGTCTTTTATGCTAAGTCTCAAACTGCTGAAAGTTTGCAGCTAGCTGACGAAAGAAGATGTGTAAACACCATAGGTTATTTATGAAAGACTGAATATGCTGCTGTTTGTTTCTTACATCAACAACTCCTTATGACCCTTCATTCTTACACCGTTTCTACAACGGTGCATGCATTCCTCTCTCTCTCAATGAAAATTTTCAGTTTTAATAGCACTCTATTGCAGTGCTCCTCGACCTTTTTGACTTTTAAGGGCCATGTCACACTAAGCTCAAGGTCAGCCGTCTGCCAATGTCGGGCCGTTGGTGAGCATCTGTCGGCTTGATTTTGCGGTGTGTTTCACGGTGTGTGGGAGTTCGCACGATTCAGCATGTTGAGAGATCGCTCTGATTGGCTGTTCAGTTTAGCGCGCGAGTCGTGCATGAGAGAGTAAAAGCGAAAGTGATGAAAGTGAGCAAAGTAGCCAAGACGGCATAGAAAGAAGGCTGCTCTACGTCATCTTACCTGAGCATTCAAATATTTTCATAACAACATGAGCCACCTGGAATGAAGAAAGTGATCAGCGTGATTGATATTCAAAATGGAAAGCAAACGCTGCTTTGTTTAGTCCTAGTTTCGGATTCCCTTTTTGAATGACACATATAGACTATTGATACCTGCTAATATAGACAGTTATTTCCTTACATGTACGTGCAGAACGCACGTGCCAGTTGACAGTCAGATGTAGTCTTTGCAGTGTGTTCAAGTGCAGCTTTTTGGCCGAGACGCAGCCGACGCGAGGCGACAACACAAACGGCTTTTGCCGCCGTTAGCTTTTTGATGTCGGCTTGGTGTGTCATGGCCTAAAAGGGATAGTTCACCCAAAAATATATTTACTCACCCACAAGTTGTTCCAAACCTGTATACAGTACATGTCTTTGTGCTCGTGGACACTAAGGAAGATATTTTGAAGAATGTTTGTAACCAAACAGGGCCGTGCTTGGCTAAAAGCCACGGGCCTGTTAGCACCAAGCCCAAAACACACTGCGTTTCCGGGCCAGAAGCTCCACAGCGCTTCACTAAAACACGACCATAACACGCCTCTCTAGAACAACGTCACACAAACCCTTTAGTTTTATCAGAAAACTAATCAGAAAGAAATCACTGGAAACAGCGTGATGGCAAAACAAACATGATAAATGCGTCCGTTGGCTGGCATTTTTGTTGTTTACTTGAATATTTAAAACCCAAGAATCAATGTTTTACCACAGGTTTACAATGCAAAGTGATACATTGATCATAATGAATTAGTAATTTGTGTTAAAATTGCACATTAGTCACACAGAAATAAAGTGGTTTACCGTTAGGTCTATTTCAAAAAAGAAAGAGGACAGACTTAGCCTACTTATTCAGTCGCATCTGTTTCTGTTTATTTGGTAGTTACAGGACCTGAAAAATACGACCTGATGATTTTTAGCACTCTCTTCCAGTAGGCTATACAGTTATATTTTCAGTCAGAGAAACAGAGGAAGCTCCCGAAAAAAAAGTTGCTTTATTTTATGATAGTCCGGTATAAAGAGACGTAGGCTACTGACAGATAAAATATAAACATGATTTGTCTGATTTCTTCAAGCGTTCATATTTACCATGTTTATGGTAATAGCGTTCATAGTCTTTTGCATTGCGTATAAATATGTCTACCTTATACGGTGATCAGTATCCACATCAGATCACAAACAGAAGGCATTCAAACATGAAAGTGAGTTTTGAGGTAAATTATTTTAAAAGTCTTTAATGCTGATGTTAGCTGACAGAATCATCCGGCGCTGACTCAGGTAAACTCCGCCTCTGTTCGTAACCACTCCTCTAGCTCGAGAAAAGCCATTGGCCCCGAGGAAGCCCCGACGAGGCCCGATCAAGCCCCGGAAGTGACAATGGAAATGCGACTGGCGCTAGCACGCTAGCACATCTCTTCTGTACTAATTAGTACTATTTTTTTTCAGAAATCCTGTTATACAACAGATTTTACACTATACACAAATCTATACACAAATCTTTTCCCTTTAAATTACAACATGAAAGACAAATTAAGTCTAAGTTTAACGTATTATCATAAATTGAATGACAGTACACACACAAAAGACCTGCCTTGCTCAAAACTACATCGGTGAAAAGTGTGAAAATGGACAAAATCTCAAAGCCTTCTCAAAATATGAAAGACAGACAGAAAGAAAGATGTTTACATAAAACTATTTATAGCTGGCTAAAACACATTTGTCTAAAGGCCAGGCAATCCTATGAGACTGAAATCAGAGGAACTGAATTGAAAAACATCCGCATAAAAAATATTTCAGCACTGGATCATGATTTCTTCCTTTGCCCACATCTTCAAAAGCAAACATTACTAAATCATTCACGAGCACAGAGTCCCATCAGCTGCAGGCGGCTTGAATTAGCCTAGTTCACTCTAATCTGTGATAAGGACACCTCAGCTCTTTTCATAATCAACCATCTTGAAATGAATGATCCAATCAGAGTTTCAATCCCCCAAATCCAAACTCCATACATCTATTAGTGCATCGGATCCCTCGCTCCAATTGGAGGGTTTCAGAGACTCTGCATTTCCAGAGTGATCATCGGGGCGGAATGAAAGCACTTATTCAGCTTGGATTAGGGATTGTTTGAGAGGTGATGGCAAAAGCTGAATGCCGGCTTTTAACAGCACATGCATTTAAAGGTGAATTTAAAAAAGAAATAAACAGAAATGCTTATTAACAAACAATACATTCAAATTGAAATGAAGATAGAAAAGGCACACAAAAAAAAAGTATGGGAGACTTGCTGCACCACAATTGAGTTGCATTTGCTCTGATAGAAAACAAATGCATTAAAGAATGTCTTAAAGATGCAGAACGCTTCATTTTGAGTCTGCCATAATAAAACTAATTATCTGAGCTATATTATCCACATTATTTCATAGCTCTATAATCTCACTGTATCGAAAATGGTCTCATTTGATTGCATTTTTTATTTCTCTTCAGGAATTCTACTAGTAACATCATAGATGAAAGAAACGGAGAAGTCCATTAAGTCTCTTAAGCTATGAAAGAGGAAACTTTGCAATGTCAGTACTGTATAGATATCAATCACTGCATGAGAGAAAACAATATGTGTGTGTTGCTATGAAAAACAGCAAGATGGAAATGCTGGACAAGGTATAAGATTTGAACATGATAAGATAATAGTCTAAATGGATGCAATGATGATAACTATCTCTTTTCTAATATATTTGTTGGCATTGTTTTTTCCTGGCAGATAAATGCTGGATGCTGGGAATTATTCAAATGACACCCATCATCTGATGGAGGGTATCACTTTGGATGCCAAGTTAGCTTGGAAATATGCAAACGAGCTCTACCACAGCCACATACTTTATCCATAGAGATGATTTTAGAAAGAATATTATAACCCTCTTTCATTCATACTGCAATGCCAAATCAAATTCACAATTATGATTTTTCAATTAGCCAATGGAAGCAAAAACATCTCATTTGAACTTTTGCACATTTAAACCCCTAGCTGATGCCTGTGTTATTAAATCAGGAAGGTAAAAAAAAATATGCACGTAAAAGCAAGGATATCATTAAATAAAATATCATTAAATTAAAGGAGATAAATTCTTTTATTTTCAGATAGAGAATACTGTATTTTGATATATATATGAAGAGTTCAGATGCAAAAGCCTCTAAGTGCCATCTGAAATTTTCTTCTAGAATGATCATTTTTATAAAGCTTGTATATTTAAGTTAAGTAATTTCACTTAAATGACAATTAATAGGTCATTTGCATTGCCATTTAAGTGAAATTACCGAACTTAAATATACGAGCTTGATAAAAATGATCATTCTAGAAGAAAATTTCAGATGGCACTTAGAGGCTTTTGCATCTGAACTCTTCATATATTCAGATACTTTTTTGTTTACAATTTTACACATAAAAAGGGACACAGAATAATGTATTTTGAGTGTTACTCTGAATCTGCTTCAGAAAAGAAATAAAGTAACTTTGTGAGATATAGTCATATTTCCCTTCCTTTTTAAACTTTGAGGCAGAAATGGGCTTTCATAGTGGACACCACAAATATGATTTGGTTAAATTATGTTTTTATAGGTCCTGCATATTCATGGTACTCTCATTTGTCATGTTCACACTATATGACTAATTCAGATCTTGTATTCTCAGACAAAAGGTGCAAAGTAAATGAGCAATGCTGTGAAAGATGACATTAATCTTGTATCCTAACCAGAAGAGAGAGGAATCGGTCTAAAGTAGTTGAAAATCACACAGTGAAAATGCTGCTGTCCAACTCAAACATCTTGAAACGTTGAAGGCGTCAAAATCGGTCTCCTCTCTCCCTGGCATCTAACTTTTTCTTCACTTCAGCTGTCATGTTCCTCAGGTCTAGGCGTGAGAAAGCAACAGGTCTGGAAATTCACTCACAATAAAATAAGACTCTAGTTTCTCCAAGAACACAGCAGGAGGAGGAGCCCATGCCCTTGCACTACACACAGGTTCTGTATGATAGGAGAGCACGACGCCAAGATCTAAAAGGACTGGGCAGCAATCACAGGTCACTGGGTGAACACAGCAGGGTAATCTAATGGACGATTGAGAGGATTAAATATCCTGAGGACCACAGCAGGTGAGAAATCAAACACAGATCCAACCTTAAACTCGCTAGCTTCTCTGAGAGATGACATGCTGGTAAACAATCTCAGACTGAACAGTGATTATGGCTCTCGATTGAGGACAGTGGATTTTTTTTTTTCTTCTGTCCAACACAGAGAGAAATATAATGCTATATATATTTTATGATTATATGATTTAATTAGCTCAGCTTGAATAGTTAATTCTCTTTTAAAGCTTTAACAATGCTTCGCCTCACAAAAATTCTTCAATGTCTAAAGCAGCATTTCAGTCTCATGTTTTGTATGCACATTTTATTCTCATCTTGGCTTTATTTTTATGCAATATCTTAGAATCTGCATAAAAATACATCATCGTTCAAAAGTTGGGGGTAAGATTTTGTAATATTTTTGAAAGAAGTCTCTTCTGATCACCAAGGCTACATTTATTTGATCAAAAATACAGTGAAAATAGTAATATTGTGAAAATAAATATAATGATATGTTTTAATATATTTTAAAATGTAATTTATTTCAGATTTTTTAGCTTTCTTTACTCCAGTCGTCAGTGTCACATGACCTTTCAGAAATCATTCTAATATGCTGATTTTCATTATCATTATCAATGTTGAAAACAGTTGTGCTGCTTCATATTTTTAAATGAATAGAAAGTTCAAAAGAACAGGATTCATCTCTTTGAAATCTTTTGTAACATAACGAATGTCTTGACTGTTACGTTTATCAATTTAATGCATCCATGCTGATTAAAATGATTAATTTCTTTTAAAAAATGAACAGTACAGTATAATGTGGATGCAAACCGGACTACTGACGTTATAGATAGACAGGAATTACCGGTACTGGAGTGAGAAACTGGATAGGCAAATGACACAAACTGGACTTCAACTTGCGTTGACTCTTTGAGCACCACAGCTAAATAAATATTTCATGCAATGCTGAATAGGAAATGGGTAGCTGAGGATATTTTCCCTGAACTCCTTCATACACCAGTCCATTACATAACGTTTCAATCACAGAGCTGAAGAAAGAAGATTTTCTCTTTAAACGTGGTAGGGGGCAGTTGCACTCATTTGACGCATGAGACACCGGAGCTTCTTCCTTCGAAGCACTTCTAAGAACGTCCTTGTGTTTGATGTGGTACCCGACTGAGCCAAAGCTACTGAGTGTTTAGTGGTTCAGCAGCCGGCAGATATGTGCGTTCAGTGTAAAAAAAAAAAAACTTAAAGTAAAGTGCATTTACTATGAACTCTGGGAAGGGTATGTAGAGATTCATTATTTGAGACAATGTTTTTCCCTGTACATGCTCAACAACAAAGGCAAAAACACAGTCTTACCTTTGCGATCTGCACGCACCAGTTGAGCAGCAGCTGGGAGCCGATGTTCTCCTGGTGCTCATGTACGTAGTCCAGCAGGCAGCCGTGGGGCATGAGCTGAGTCACCAGCTGAATAGTGGGACTCAAGCAGACCCCCAACAGACGCACTAAATGAGGATGCTCCATGCTGGCCATGATCAGCGCCTCCTGGAGGGCAAAAAGAGAAACACTGGAAATGTGTTGTTTTCATCAACACTATGGATCATTTTGGTCATTATACATTATGTGAACTCCAGGTCCAATTATAACTCCAATCTAGGGTTGAGTATCGCCAGCTACCTCATGATACAATACATATCGGGATATCATAATTTAATCAACATCAAAACTGCTCCAAAACCATAAGGGAGACCTAAAATGACTGCAAGAGAAATTTATCATCTGCGGGTGCTCTCTTCTTTTAAACTTTCTATTCATCAAACAATCCTGATAATCACAAACATATTAAGCAGCACAACTGTTTTCAACATTGATAATAAATCAGAAATGTTTCTTGAGCACCAAATCAGCATATTAGAATGATTTCTGAAGGATCATGTGACTGAAGACTGGAGTAATGATGCTGAAAATCAGCTTTGCATCACAGGAATAAATTACATTTGACAAATATATTAAAAATATATATATATCCCCTGTGAGACACCAATGTGTCCCTGAGCAAGACACTTAACCCCTAGTTGCTCCAGAGGCGTGCGACCTCTGACATATATAGCAATTGTAAGTCGCTTTGGATAAAAGCGTCAGCTAAATGAATAAATGTAAATGTAAATGTAAAATTGTATATTTCTTCTTTTTTTTACTGTATTTTCGATCAACTAAATGCAGCCCTGGTAAGCATAAGATACTTCATTCAAAATCTTACCGACACCAAATTTTGAACTGTAGTGCATATTTATGCAATAATTCAGTTACATAAATTAAATGAGCCTGGTTTAAAAACTTGTTATCCATCTGAACAGCTCCCCTTGTGTTCAATACAAAACAGCTTCCTTTAACTTTAGCATGCTGTTAGGAAATATACTCAAAGCCCATATGGCTTCAAAAGCAAGTTGTTTATATTTATTTAATGTTAAATGTATATGAAAATGCATGTAATTGTCAGAAATGATTGTGTTATTTGATTTGCACTGTTGGCTATATTCATTCACTTGTTTGTTCTTGCAATATAATTCGCAAATGATGGAAAAACAGTAAAGTGAGGTTTAATTATAAATTACTCACATCCATAAATTCCACATTGGCTTTAGGTCCTGTACTTTCATTGAGTATCTTTATGGCCACTGGAATCTTCACTGTTTCTCCTTCTGGAATCCAGATTCCCTTATTAAAAAAAATGGCAGCAGAAGTTCAGGAAACACTCAGAACTCATGACACATGACATGAATCATAAAAGTGAATGTAGTACCTTGTAAACAGTGCCAAAGGCTCCTGTTCCCAAGATCTTGACCCTCTTAAGCTCCGTCTCCTTCAGTATACGTAACTGTGCCTGGTTTGGCGCCGTGCCGCTCGGTGTTAAAGGCTCCACCAACTGCTCAAAAAACATAATCAAAATTCATACATAACTACAATACCTACTTGAGCTTCATCTGCCAGTAACTAGTTGGCACCATTATGAACGGTATGATTTCATTATTGTCATCATATGTTTTCATTTGGTTACAGTCTGTGTTTTGCCAATTTGCTCTGCTTTTTTCAGTTTAAATTAAATAGTTTTTATCTCCTCTACTTTACTTCTACAGAGATTCTTTCAGTGACGTTAAAGAGTGCTGCAGGCATGACATCAAAACCTGGAAGACTAATTCATGGCCTCTTAATCAGTTTTCATTTACCTAGCCACTAAAACCTCTGCCAAATTACAATACCTTTAAAAAAACATGCACAATTGCTGCTGTACTTCTCATATTTACAAATTGCTATTCATATCACTCTGCAGTGGTTGCCAATCTCATCATGTATTCAGTTCAAAATACTTATTTTAACCTTGAACCTCATTATCTATAATATGTGAGCTACTGCATCCATATATTCCTGCATGTATCTCCGGTCCTCCGAATTCAGATCGCTATACTTTTCCTTAGGTTTCAGCTCTTTAATATGGGTGACAGAACCACCAATAAAATAAAAAATCCTATGTCATAATGGTTGCTATAGACAGACCCTATTTCTAAATAATTTATTAATCCTGATATTGAGTATATTATATGTTTTATGTCTTTCAATAAAAACAACAACAAAAAATCCTGCAACACTGGATTTATCTACAAGAAGTAGATACTGAAACAGCAAATCAATTTGGAGCTATACACTCCCGACCCTAACAAAACTGCAGATTCCATAATATTGACTTTATTTCAAATGCATTTTGAAGAACTTTCAGAAGTTGCCATTTAAGGATCCGAAAATGATCTCCATTATTCCATTTGAGGTTTCCCGCCATTGAAGTGAGAGAGGCACTTTCAAATGGAAAGTTAAGACTGGCTATAGACCTGTCCCTGCACCACAACACAAATTTCACTGGCCAGGCTTTCTGTCTGCAATTTTTTTTGTGTGTCTCCTGATATCAAATGTTTATAAAATTAGTGCACCACATCCAAATTATTGAAACTCTTTTTAAATGTTGGCAGATTTCTAGCTCTCACCTCTGTTTCTAAGAAACGGCGTAAAGCTCTTTTCTTCTTGATGCTCTTCCGACGGAAAAAGATAGCAAATCCGAGCGCCACGATTACGACCACAAACATCCCCCCAATCACCCCAGCTGCAATCAGAGGAGTCCTGGAGGAAAATATACCGTTCAGTTCAAATTCAGCTTTTCTTTTTGGATTTGTTCTATGCACAACAAATATGAAAAGTTCTTTAGTTGGAAACAAGTGAAAATTATCTGTAAAGATTTTGTATTGTTTTGAATTTTATTTAATTGATTGAATTGAAAAAACGTATGAGGAAAACTTTTGGGTGTTTACCTGTCCAGCATCCCAATACAATCTTGAATCCGGGGTCCAGTACACCTGTGATACAAAAAAAAAAAAAATTTTTTTTTTAAAATATTATTACTACAATAAAGATTTCTAAAACAATGATGATGAATATAAGGTCTAATAGCTTGTCGCATACACTACTGATCAAAAGTTTGGGGTTCGTTTTTTTTTAAAGATCAGCAAGAACACATTACATTGATCAAAAGTGACCGTAAAGACATTTACATTGTTACAAAAACATTATTTCAAATAAACGCTGTTCTTTTGAACTTTCTATTCAGCAAAGAATCCTGAAAAACTGTATCATTGTTTATATAAAAATAAGCAGTAAACCGTTTTCAAATAATAGAAAATGTTTGTTGAGCAGCAAATCAGCAAGGATCATGTGACACTGAGGACTGGAGTAATGATGCTGAAAATCAGCTTTGCATCACAGGAATAAATGACATTTTAAAATAGAAAACAAATTATGTTTACTTTAAATTTCACAATATTACTGTTTTTACTGTCATTTTTTTTTAAATCAAATAAACGCAGGTGAGCATGCCTTTCAAAATCATGAAAAAAATCTTACTGAGCCCAAGCTTTGAACAGTAAATGTGCACCATGTGATCTACCTAGTCATCTATCTAGCATTAGCCTCTTTGATGATCATCTCATAGCTTTACATACTGAAATAAGGCATGTTGGAGCACTGTGACAGTGGTGACTGAGCTCAGTAATCATAGAGAACCGTGCTGAAGAGCCCACTCCTGACAGTAACCAGTGGCAATGACTGTCACCCACAAGATGAAGGGATCGCAAGCGCTTTGCTATGGTGTCCTAGAGCATTGCAAGAGCTTTGATTTGAGAGCCAAGACAGACCAGAACAAACCAGAGGCTCAGACTGTGTGGATGTCTCTTGTGTGTCCATGCACAGTATGATCTGCCTCAGATCTACGGGACGTGACACCGAAGGTCTGTGGAACTGCACCCAAATTCGTCATCCCACTGGGCAGTTAAAGTTTAGATAATTACATGTAGATTGGGCTGTTTTGAATGAATGGGATTTCCAAGATGAAACGCCTAGAGCAGGGCTAGTGAACTTCTGAAAGCTCAGGTGCCACACAGGAGGATCCTTTAGTCTCAAGTCACACTCCTAAGTTTTAAAGCTATTCTTTTAAAAGCGAGTAGGCTAATGTATGTGGTATCCATTTCGATCAAATATATTATCAGTATATATATTTTTTTGATTATTTGAATTTTATAATGTTACAAAAGGTTCTATTTCAAATATATACTATTCTTTTGAACTTTCTATTCATCAAAGAATCTTGAACAAAAAAAAATAGGGTACAACGGGGCTAAAGGCACACAGGGGTAAATGGCGCATTTGACTTTGTTCTCTTTTAAACAGCTAACATCACTAAATATCTCACGGGCGACGGCGACGCATCGTCAATTCTCTCAGAGCGCGTATTTGATAATGCAGACTGCGTGATTGTCACTCGTGTAAATGAGCATCGATTTTCCTCTGATTTCGGGTATGTGTCGGCTATTTCGCGAAATCTGTCGGCGAGTGAAAATCGGGGCTAAATCATGCAGTGTGAACATAATTTGTAAAACAACACGGCATAATTTGATCTAATATTTAATGTTTTTTTCAAATGTAGATTTAAGTAGCATATAAGAATCGATAACATTTTCGACTATATTTTGAGACAAAGGTCTTGATAATGATTTTCAACCTTGTTCAAGGTAACAAACAAACAGTCAAACAAACAAACAAACCACTTTTATGATTTATTTTCACACAAAACTAGTTGCTCTATCAATGTTTAACAAAAAATCATACTATGCAATCATGCAATCATACTATGGTACTTGTGAAAAGCACATTGTACCCTATATCAGATTCCACCGTTTTCAACATTGATAATAATAAGAAATGTTTCTTGAGCAGCAAATCAGCATATTAGAATGATTTCTGAAGGATCATGTGACACTGAAGACTGGAGTAATGATGCTGAAAATTCAGCTTTGCATCACAGAAATACATTTTATTTTAAAATATATCAAAATAGAAAACAGTAAATAATGTCTTATAATATTACTGTAGTTTTGATCAAATACTAGCATCCTCGGTATGATGAAAATATTATTGGATAAGCCATAGTTAAAGTTGCTGTAAACATCATCAAATTTCTACCTTCACATGGTATTTATAACTTGCTCCTTATTATCAAGGCAAGAAGACATGGAAAGATGTTTGTACTGTAATTATTGCAGTTGCCATGATGATGATAAAAAGTCTATTTGTGTTGAGTAGTGCTGGCCTGGAGGAAAAAGCAAACACACATACAGGCAGATGCTGCTTACCCCTGGGTGCAGTTGGGGTGGCAGGGATGGCACTCGTTGTTGGTCTCAGCATATTTGAAGATGAAGCTGTTTGCTCCCTGCAGACCATCAGGGCATTTCTCCACGCAGTTGGGCCCATCTTTCAGATGCAAGCATTTCACGCAGTGATCTGGACCCTAAACCACGCAACAAAATGCAGGAGAATTACCTATAAAATATTTGTCTAGGAGTCGTACATGACAAATCAAAAGGGACAAATAAAGGAAAATAAACTACTTACAATAATGTTATATTGATGCTTAACCCAAAAGAAACACTGTAATATTTTTTGCACATGTCAAATATTGGTACTTTCTTGTGAGTTTGAGCAACATTAAAATGTCATTAAAGTTTTACTTAAGTCACACAGCGGTGTTGACAACATAAATTCATACATATTTGATAAATTCATACACCCATTTTGAAGTGGGTGTCACACAGTTGGGCGAGTTCTTACATTCTCTGACAGCTCTGATGTTTGCTAATTATGCAGCTTAGGAATTGAGATGGACAGACAGGTTATCTTAAGAAGCTGACAGCTTTGTTCATCTGCGTTTAAAGTCTAAAACCACTGCACTCGCATTTTACAGAAGCAATTGAGTACTGCTAACTTAATTTGCAGACAAATATCCAAAATGTCACAATGATGCCCCTGGTGGGTGGGGCTTAAGTAGTGAAGTCAAATTAAAAGGCATTTTAAAAATTGTCAACATTAAATGGCTTTGCAACCCATTTTATTTCTGTAAAATGGTAGATTTTAAAATGGTCTGAAAGTCAATGCTAAAAATATAGTGTGGGATTTGGGGGAAAAAAAATCATTAAAAAAAGGAAAGTTAATACATGTTTATGAAATATTAAGAAGAAAACATTTAGTTTTTCTTTGGAATATATTAAGAAAGTTAAACACTGCTTGGTTTACTTACAGGGCCGTGACAGCTAAGAGTTTTATCTTCAGCCTTTTCACACTGGTTGTCACACTCCACACACACAGATCCATTGGCAAACTCTCGATCATCTCTAAAACATTCAAACAAATAGAAATATTCAGACAGTTCTATATATTTTTTTTCTATTTGGCTGTTTATGCGTAAACAATTGTGTTTTAAATATTCCTTTAATTCTTATTTTATCATGCCAATCAGTCAAAAGAATTTCAGTCAAAGCACATATACATAACATGATGTATTGTCTCAGCAACAACACATACAGCAGGTTTTGTTTTGTCTCCGACTCATCCTCCATGTCTTCTTGAACCATGGCCAACTGAACCACAGACACTACATTCACACACTGGCGAGAACTTGGCTAATATGCTAGTCGGCTGAGTAAGATCCATGAAAAAATAATGGCATTTTAATTAGAGAAATCTTTCTCTGCACTGGTCTGAGAGGATAGAACAAACAGTCCTCTTTAAATTTTATCTAAGCAGATGGCAGCTCAGATTGTGGGAGATACGGCAGAGGAGCTGCCTAGCAGAGCCATCAATACCCTTTCCTTTGTTCGTTTCCATCAGCCCATGTTTCAGAGGGAAATTCTGAGAGGCGGTTCCCAAACAGGGGAAGATGGTGCCTTGTCAATAACAGAGTGAGGATCAAAGAAACCTTCAAGATCTTAAAACATCGGAAATCGAGTGCACTCACAGTTTGAAGTTTCTCACACTGGAAAATGTTATGGTCAGAATGGGTGCTAATGTGATGCCCTAAACCAACTTAACTAACTTCCAAGTCTTCCATCTACCCATCTACCTACCAACTCTAAAGGGGTACTTTACCACTGGCAAAATGGGTATTCTATAAAACTTGGCTGCCTATGCATCAGAAAGGCAGATTTTATTTTATTTTTAATCTGTGCTACCTGACTAGAAAACAGAGAAAAAAAGGCTGTTGTCTTTCCTTTTGTCAACACCCATAATGCACTGGGCATGTTGCCGTCAAAAGCCCATCTCGCCAGTCTGCTATGGATATGCTTAACCACAGTCAAATACTGCCTTGCTTTTGTAGGAAATACTTAGCAAACTTTTTGTCACAATGGTGTCGACTTGTATTGTTCCCGGGTGCAAGAATTCAAAGAGTACACGTTTTTTGGGGGTTTCCAGTGAAGGATCCAGTGCATTGTAGGCTGTGGCAAAAGGCTGCAAATAATGGTATTGATAAGTTATCAAATTTGGTAATACTAAAATGTGCTTAAGAAAGTGTGCAGTTATATTTTCTTTTCATCACGTTTTCTCCTTCAACTTGCACCTCAAAAGTTGTGTGTTTGTTTAGCTGTTCTATAAAAGGCCGCAAAGAATCATACACATTGAGAGAACACCGTGACAGAAAATCTGAAAAACCTCTGTGCATGTAGACTTCATTGTAGTCCTCTCCAAATGGCGGGGAACAACTGAAAGAAACTGCCAGTTTTCACAAAAGCCCTGGAGCTGTCAAAAATCTGCCGGATGAAGCATTTTGCTAGCCTGGTCCTACCAGACTCTCGTACATTTCATTTGTACAGAGAGTATGGCCACTCTCCATTGACAAGCGTTAACTTCCTTGAAGGCGGGTACTCTGTTGAAATTGAAAACTATTGGATCTGCACAGAGCCACTCTGGATCTGCCATAACCTATGGCTAACGTTTGGTCGTGACGTAACCCTACAGCTCAAACCAGCGCACGACCTCAATGTCATCGTTCTCAGCAACACCCTCTGTTCGCTGATTGGACCGCTAAAAAACTGGCCGGAGAAAACCCAAGAATATACCGCAAACCCAGACGGAGTACTGAAGGAAAATGAAATTGAGCGGAAGTACGTAGGAGGGCGGAGGCAGGCTAGCATTTTGCTGACAAATAAGTGTGAATTTCTCAGTAACATGGAGAACAAGTAACATCTAGGTTACATATGTAACCCCAGTTCCTAGAGAATTGAACTAGACGCTGCGTCGACTGACACTATGGGGAGACCCGGTGTATAATGTACGTGTAACAACACGCCAGTTGCACCCCAGTGTATAAGAAGGGCGCCTGACAACACGTCATCAGATTCATATTGTCTGAAGGAAGATGTGCAGGTATGCCTGTGAAGCATGGCAACGGGACGCAGCGTCTTGTTCCCTTCTCAGGGAACCGGGGTTACATACGTAACCTAGACGTTACATTTCGAGGGAACTAACACTGCGTTGATTGACACTATTGGGGCATCAATACTAACTACTCCATACTGACCAGTGCCTGCTTGTGGTTAGAGCAATCTAAAAACCCTTAGGACTAAAGCTCCAAGGCCGTAGCCAATAATACGTTAGTGTGTATGATAGTACACACCTTGCACAACATTGCTCCCAGTAACTAATATAGCGATGATAGGCAAGGCCCTGAAGCTTCTATGCTCAATTGGAATCTCAAACTTGTCCAAGCCATGCTCCAGGAAAGTCTAGATCCCTTAGAGCAATGCTACCAGAAAAACAATATAGCCTCGGCTAAGTCTATGACCCACATCTAACAATTTCCAACTGTAGACTGGGGCAATGAGAAGGAGTATAACCTTTCTTAATATCCAGACCTGAAGAGAGTGACAGAGAAGAGAGTAATGACTCTGGAAGGGGAGAGGAAGAAAGGAAGAAGAGGAAAAGAAGGAAAAAGTGGGGCATCGTGTTGCTAGAAAAAGGGGGGTGCTGTTACACGTGCCTCAGACACCGGGTTCCGCGAGGGGAACAACTCAGTTCTCTCTCTCTCTCGAAAAAAAGACATTGTAAATTTACATACCAACTTTGCACCAAAGCGGGTTGAATTTACACTTTAAAATTAAATTCAGCAAACATAATTTACATAGATTGTCTAAATAATGCGAATTTACCTCTCAACTTCTATATTTTATTATTTTATTTTAAAATTAAATTCAGCAAATATTATTTAAATGTATTATCTAATAATCAGAATCAGCACTATCTACCAAGGCTCCTGTCTAGTACAACTGTCAAATGGATAATTTTATTTTAAAATCTAATTCAGGGAAGCTGGGAAGTTTGGCATTGAGAAAGGTTGCATGTGACCGAAACGTTTGCCCTTTTTCTCAGTAAAAGCACTTGATTTTATCTCGCTTTTTGACGTCCTTCGTCTTTTGTGGAGTGTGCGGACTCTTTTGAAGTGCCTCTGTTATTAAAATCTAATTCAGCACGCATTTAAATAGATTCTCTAAAAAAAAAAGTACCTACCTACCTACCTCTTCTCTAAAACTTGTATATTTTATTTGATAATTTTGTTTAAATTTTAAATTAAAATTTTAATTAAATCGATTCTTTAAGTAATCAGAATCTCTAACACCAATTACTTCAGGAAAAATACATAGCGCTGCTCAGGTCCGAACTCTTTGGTTGAACAACTGGAGCGGTTTGGCACATCATAGACTCCACACAACAGCAGCTGATTTAAAGCACAATTAATTGAGTGTAATGAGACCCCAGTTCATTCTCTGAAATATGACACTCCCCCACAGCTGATTATTGTTAGGAATGAAATTACATTTTTCTGCCACTGGGAATCCTATTCAGATGTTGGTCAGAGTTGCCATTGTTTAATGACTACACCAGAAAAGCAGTGCCAACCACAGAGCTCTTCTCTGACGGTCCCAGAGGACCAGAATGTAAATTTGTTGTCAGATCAGTGTTTCCTCTTTGTCACTCACAGATGGCAGTGTGTTCTGAGCTCTCTTGGGACAGGCCGTGGAACAATTAGCTGGATTTTGGCCTGTGCAGTAGCACTGGCCAGACATAGCGCTGCTGCCTTCTGGGTTCAGACTAGTAACTTTTAGATGAAATCCATCCCTCTCTCTGATTCTTTTAATCTTTTCTCACACATCCCCAAGGCACAAGTTTGTACGCAATTCTGTTTACAAAGTGACTAGGGGTGAATGGCAATCTAAATGATAGATAGTCTTCATAAAACAAAACAAAAATACTGCAGTAACCATGGCCCAATAATCTAGTGATGTGTACGTCAGAACTTACGTTTAAAATGCTGCCCACACAATGGGTCTTATTCGTGAAACATTAGCAGAATGAAGTTGTGCAACTGGTCTGTAAAGATAAATAAATTGTCAACTTGACATCTGACCACTCGACTGGATTTTTGCATCTAGGTTTCTTAAATAGATATTGATCCAGACACTTAAATAATTTTAATAATTTAAATAGTGTTATTAATGAATTATGTTGTGAATTATATGCTGTGCATTATATGAATCATAATATAAAATGTTTTTTAAAAGGATAAAGAAACTCGAAGAAACTCAAAAGGCAGAACGGTATCCCATCTTTTTGCAATATTTGGGGTTTTGATATTTTGATAGTCCCTCAACAGACATTCTACTGACTATAAGTACATGTCAAGTTATTCCACTAACCCGAACTTAACGGTCTACTAACAGTCTACTACAGCCTACTAAAACACTAATGAGAGTTAGTTAACATGTAGCTGTAAAGTTACTTATATTTAGTAGAATGTCTAAAGTGTACCGTCAAAATAAAAAAGTAAGCAGACAGAGCAGAACGTATTTGTCCTTGTTTCTTCATTATCTGAAGTCTGTGTCCAATTTGTCTTTTACTCACCCATCATAAAGATTACAGGATTTTACACACGTCCTTCCTCGGCTGAAGTATTTACAAGAGAGACATTGATCTGGACCGGGACCCCAGCATCCTGCCGCTGAACACAACGAATCACAAACCATCTTTTGCTGAGCTGCAGAAAACATTCAAAGAAATTACTTTACACTCATATACGACCAATATACGGACACAAGTGACACAATAAACAATTTCAAAGGCCCCATGATATGCATTTAATTTTTGTTTTTTAGACCATATGTACACCATATACTGGTGTACATATGGCTAAACATCTGTATAGTTCCTCCCCAACTTTCAATAGAAAATATGTTGACATAAAAAAGAAAACTGCCCATGTTAATTTTGCTATTTTTTAAATACATATTGCTGAGGTTAGATATTGCTACCGAATCCATGAATCAGGGCTGTTGAACAATCCAGGGATATCAGACTACTGTGATCGGTAGTGTGGAAAAGAGGCCAATGATGAGCCAGCTAACAGCGCGATTGATCCTGCACACCACACACTTATTATCACACTAATTACATCAAGTGCGGCTTGGCAGTGTGGCACTGTGGGAAGTGTTCTGCAACTGTCAACATCTCCATTACAGATAAGCCTGTGCTTCTCCATTTCATCAGTTCAGTGAATTTTTATCACACATAAGATATTGCCCTGTAAAACGATTGTCTTTATGTCCTATGTGTCCCAAAGTTGAAGTCTATTGAAATTTGTAAACTGGCCAACCTACTCTACTAGTCTATTACTAATGCTCAAGTACTGTAAGATGGTAACTTGGTTGACAAATTAAGCCAATACTGTGTCAATCTTACACATTCAGCCTCAAATTTATTAGATAAAAAAAAAAAAAAAACCAACATGTTTTGCATAAAGACAACAAAGCCTACTTTTAGGACCAATGAGATATACAGTAAACATTTCCACCTAATTCTCATTATTGTTTGTGTGTGTGTGTGTGTGAGAGAGAGAGAGTGTGTGTGTGAGTGTGTTCTAGTAAACCCTACATTATTGTCCCCACAAAGATGGCAATATATACGAAATCACAAACATTTCTTTGTCCCCATGAGGAAAACAGCTTATAAATCATACTAAGTGACGTTTTTTTTTTTAAATATAAAAATGCAGGAAGTTTTCTGTAATGGGTAGGTTAAGAGTAAGGGGATAAAATATACTGTTTGTTTGTACAGTATAAAAATCATTATGTTTATGAAAAATCCCCCCAAAAAACATATTTTATTCCTAAAAATATGGTGAAAATTTTATTTTTTGGGCTGTTGACAATATTATTTGTAAAAACTCTAATATGTCAATAAAAATGAAACAAAAATAGTGAACCTGGTTTTAACCAATGTTAAGATTTATGTTCTGGAGATTTATGTAAAGCAGCGCGTTTAATTAGATAACGCCTCATTTGCATATGCAAACATAACATTTCAGAATACAATTTCCTTTATGTACTTAATGTGATTACTCATCAGGCTATCATATGCTATTCATCAGTAGTGTCTTACCTTAAAATAGTTTGGCAATTTCAAATTGTCACAAAATAGAAGATACGTTTTTAATAAGAGCACCTATTTTACTAAAACAGCATTAAAACCATCTCTTTCTTTTGGCAGTATTGCCTAGAACACTCACTACACTCTCTGGTGTCCCTGTTGTTCTTGATCAGAGCTCTCTGGGTGCTGGTGCGGAACAGACCGGTCCAGTTCACTGTATTGTAGAAGCAGAGCTGGCTGTTGTTGGTCATGTAGACGTTACCGGCGCTGATCTCTCTCAAAGACTGGAACTGCAGTGAAGAGATCCAGCGCTGCTTCAGGATCAGCAGAGAAATACCACTGCCAAAACATGAGATGAGGATCACTAAAAAACCTCTATACCTATCGCTCTTTCATATTGTTTGCATTTTTATTTGGTAGTCATTTAGCAGACAATTTGATTCATTGAGCTGCACTGTATGAAAATGCTGAAATCAGTTCCACCGAAATAATGATAACGCAAATAAGATAAATACTTCACTGATTTGCTCACAAATAAGATGTGATTTGTACCTATAAAGAGTTCTTCCTCCTATGGTGACAAGGTTGGAAAAGACACCAAGGTCAGTCATGTTTTCTGGCCAAGACTGGATGTTCAAGTAACCTTTGGATGGAATTAGCAAAGAAAATTTAAAACCTATTATTCAACAGTTAATGTCTTGATGTGGCAGTAAAAAGCAAAGCAAAAGTAATGAAGAAAGATAGAAATGTAATATCCCACCAACAAATATTAAACACATATCATGTTTCATTGGGAGTGATTTCCATACTAGTTGCACGTGTTCTTATGATCAGTATCAGAGGTGTGTTTATGTGGTGGGCATGGGAAATGCATTCACGACAAGTCATAGGTCTTTCTTATTGTGCTGGGTTTCATTACGTTTCACTCCATTAACTGCAATATAACATCTGTCTGTGCACACACCAGATTTTAATGAAGTAAAAGTCTTCTAACATGACTAACTGTTCATTTTTTTTCTAAGCTATTAGACTCAGCAAATAAATACCGCAACAAATCCTATTAGCTGTAAAAATAAGGATCCATGAATAATGTGACAGTGTCTTAAGAAATGAATTGTTGTCTTCACATTTGTTTTTAATTTGCATGCTTAAATGCGCCAAATTATCTTAAGAATAATGACAACCTCTCTCCCTCTCTCTACCTGTGATCTCTCTGACGGTGCGGAACACATTTAGTCGCTCAGGATCCAGAGCGCCAATACCATGATACATGTCTCTGTTAAACAAAGCAAAACATGCAATGAGTTTAAGGAATGCAAAGAGTGTTTGTCAAGACGTACACAAATGACACTGTACAGTAAATATTTAAAATAAGCAGTCTACTTGATCTTGCCCTTAAAGATACTAACGTTTGCGTAAACTAATATAGTCAGGTTGATTCAGGCATTATAAATAATTGTGTTTACTTAAATAAAAGCAAGAAAAAAATATTTCAGAAGCATTTTAAGACAAATATTTTGCAGAAAAAAAGGTTATTAGAAGACATGTAACCATGAAAACCCATGTAATGGAAGATATTCTGCTCAATAAACAGGTTTTGATAAAATAATAATATCTTGGAAACAACAAGGTCAGTCTCACTGGGAATGAGAATCTATCTAAACTGAGGGCACGTTTACACTATAACAATGTCCTAAAAACTGATTTTTTTTTTGTGTACAGATGATTTGAGGGCACATCGCTGTTCAAAGAGAGACACAAAATGTGTCATCTGTGAATACTTAAAACTGTCAGCCTGGAAGATTTAACCATCCCTTACCCTTTGATGCCTGTGATGAGGAAGATGAGGTTGCCGTTTATCTTGGTGCAATTGACAAACTTCTCAATATTGCTGGAATCTACGGTTTGAGCCATTTGAAGACTGCCGGTACCTATACCATCACACACTGAACACCACATACAAACAAACAAACAAACAAACAAACAAACATCAACATACCCACAAAGATATGTTCCTAACAAGCGTAGAGGTTATTTTCTGTTCTTTGTAAGTATTGTAAGTATTGTACTTTTCGGACAGATGTCAGTGCACGGGATGCACATCTTGATGTTATTTTCCTCCATCTCCATCTTGTTGCTCGGACAGGCTCTGACACATGAGCTGTGATCCACCACAAAGTTATCTATGTCAAAGAACAACAGAGCTTGTTTGGTAAAGACACTTTTTTTTTTTAAAGGGGCAGTTCACCCGTCAGTATGCACATCATTTAAAATGGATTCTCTGATTTTATTTCTTTATTTTTATATTTCTTTATTCAATGCATGATTAATCAGTGTAACTTACGTGGGCATTTCTTGACACAGAAAGCTCCATAGGTGTATTTGGCGTTGGGGTTGTGTTCGAGCTGGAAGGTTGTTGGATTGTAGACGAATGGCTGAGGACACTGTGTCACACAGGCCCCGCTGTCATTAAAGTTGGTACAAGCCTGAGAACAAAAACAATCATGCAAGTATGTGTTCGATCGATAAAACATGACTATAATGAAGAGACTCCTCTGCCCCTGCTAAAGATATGTTCTCATTTGATCGCTACCAAATGAGTTAAGGACCTGTCAGCCTGCGCCATCTAGAGTTTACCTTTATTACACTTAAAAATCATGCATAATAAGGGAAAAATAAAGGAAGAGTTGACATACAAAGCAGTCTGTGTCTTTGGGTCCGAAACAGCCTCCTGCACATTCACGGTGGCAGCAGTTACTGACGTACGGCCCAAAACAGCGTCCATCACACTGCTCCGCACACACCGTCTTTGTCACTGTAACCACAAAGACAAAAGTTAAGCTCTCTCCGCATCTGTGGAGTTTTTTGTGTTTTTACTTTTCTGTAAATATGTCAAAAGTCACCAGGACACAGCAAAAACCTTAAATCTATTATTTGTCAGACACACTGTGCAACCTCTCATCAGCTGTGACACTCTATGGAGCTGGATCCTCTTTAATTATACCTAATTATGTGGTGAAAACTGAACCTGCCATCCCCTGCTGTCCCTCCTTTTGTGTCTGCCACCCACTCATGAGAACATCACCACAGGTTGTGCCACAAGAGCACCAGAGAAGATCAGTGAGTTCCCAAGAGCAATCACTCTAGGTGCTTCATAATGTTTTTACATTACAGACAGAACTCATTTAGTTTCAATGTCTGAAAATGGTCTTTGTGCGTGTGTGTGTGTGAGTAAGTGAGTGTGCGTGTGTGTGTGTGCGTGTGTGTTTGTGTATGTGTGTGTCAAACTTTGATATACAGCAATATTCCAATATTTTGAGTTTGATACAAATCTGCAACAAAAAGTTATTTAGAAGTTTACATATGAAGTTACCACATGAAGTACAATTTTATGTTAATTTGCCAACTTAAGCCCTATTCGGACAGGATTAACTTTACAAGGGTAGATGGAGTAATGTAATTTTACCACAGGACGTCTGTAATAATAATGGCCAATTCGCATGGGATAAGATATCTCTGTATCTCTGTCATTTTTCCAGACCTTTATACTGAAGGTAAAAGTCACTGTAATCTTCACTGACATGTCCGTAATGATTACTGAGATGGCACATTCGGACGGGACTAAAATCACAGAGAAGCTCTGGTAATGATTACTTTACCCCAGCTCTCCATGTTAAACTAGTACCGTCCGAATAGGACTTTAGGCTAACATTTTTTTACAAATGTTTTATGTTGTTTTTTTCCCCACCAGAATGCATTAACATGTCAGTAATTTCTGATAGACACACTGCTATGAAATCAATATAATACTGCAAAAGGGTCAAAGGTCACATCACACTGGAAGCCTTAATATATTACAATCTGTGTGTGTGTGTTGTTGTGCAAGTTAATTGCTAAAGCATGTGTAAATACTCACAGCTTTGGCACTGATCCTCCTGAGGGCCCCAGCAGCGGCCGTTACAGGAGCGATGACACCTTCTGCCTGTGGGATACATCTTATCGTTAATCCTAAACAACAACAACACTACTTTAATTGCTCTGGGATTTGTCTCATACAATGTCCTCACTTACTTTTATCACCGACTAGATTTAATTGACTGTTTTATAATTACCAAGAGAGTGTGCTTGAGTGGGACTCTGAGTAACAATATTACTTCAATTAAAAGTGATTACACTGAAGAAATTCAGCAATTCTGCAATTTTCCAGGGGTTGCAAAAAAACAAAACAAAAAAACTTTGCAAACATTTCGCAACAGAAAATAGCCTCTTTGAGGCAAATGAATTTGGCAATTCCACATTGTATGCAGAAAGGTTTATATGTATTTATATATACATACATATACATACATATATATATATATATATATATATGTATATATATATATATATATATGTATATATATACATATATATATATATATATATACATACATAGAAATATATATATATATATACACACACACACACGCACGCACACATATTCTGTACAATAGTGAAAATTCATGAAATATTTACTAAATATTAATAAATTGAATTAATGTGTTTAATATACTACAGTTCAAAGTTCTGGGGACATAACGATTTTGTTTAAAGAAATTAATACTTTTATCCAGCAAGGTCTTATTAAAATGTATCAAATGTGACAGTTAAGATATTTATAATGTTACAAAAAGATTTTAAATAAATGAAGTTCTTTTGAACTTTTTATTCATCGAAGAATCCAGATACAAATGTATCACGGTTCCCACAAAAATATTAAGCAGCAAAACTGTTTTCAACATTGATAAGACATGTTTCTTGAGCAGCAAATCAGCATATTAGAATGATTTCTGAAGGATCATGTGACACTGAAGACTGGAGTAATGATGCTACAAATTCAGCTTTACATCACAGGAATAAATACGTTTTAAAATATATTAAAATAGAAAACAGTTATTTTAAATTGTAATAATAATAATAATAATAATAATATATATATATATATATATTTATTTATTTATTTATTTTTTACAATATTACTGTTTTTACTCTATTGTTGATCATACGAGACTTTCTTTCCATCCCCAAACTTTTGGGTATAATAAATAAATGTATGCATGATTTAAAAGTTGCATGACATTTTAAGACATTTCGATGTGAATTCAAACTTTCACGAATATTTCACTATTGCTGTAAATCTTTAAGGCCTGGTTTCACAGAGAGGGCTTAAGCCAGGATTAGACTTTAGTTCAAATAGGGCATTTCAGTTGCTGTTATAAACAAAACATAACTGGTGTGCATCTTGAGACAAACCATGGCAGTGACATGTTTTAAGATATGTCAGTGCACGTTGCTTTCAGTTAAAGGTTGTATCAGTGATTTCAGGCCCACATTTTTTTTTTTATCACATTCATCTAATCTTTCCTAACGATCCGCTAGCTGCCCGCCCCATAAGCATGCCGTCAAAAAAACGTGTCTCTGTAGGCAGCCTAGGCTCTGAGATCTGCACACAAAAACAATTGGTTTCACCAACCACTCAAAACCAAAACAAATAGTGTTCCAACCAATCACCGACAGGGGGAGGGTGTTGTGAGGTTTTGAGCCAGCTTCTTCTTCAGCTCCGACTTAGCGTGCAGCCGTGCACGAGCACAAAAACTCACAACACCCACCCCGTCTCAGTGATTGGTTGGAACACTATTTGTTTTGGTCCTGAAATCACTGATACAACCTTTAAAACAGCTCAAACACGCATTTTAGTCTAGGACTTAGCACTGTCTGTGAAACCGGGGGTAAAACGTTTGTTACAGCTTGAAATTTAGCTTGTGAATGCAATTTTTGAATGCACATGACAATTGCTGTCAATTCATGAAAATATCAATTTATTATAGCCTATTTTAAATCATTAAACTCATCCAAACACTCACATGTGTTGCCACTGTTGTTTGAGGGCACAACCAGAAGTTCAGAACGCGGGTTCTTGATGATGTCTTGCCAGTGGATGGTGTCAGCATGGCACAAGAACTTGTTCTGATCCACATACACGCCGCCATTCAGGATTTCTACAACAGTGAAAATTCAAAAAGAGGGTGAATTTAGGTATCATGTGCACTTGTGAATGCTGCATTTGAGACATTTAGCCTATTTCACAGCATAAATAATGTTAAATAAACACTTTATGTGCATATCAAAGATGTACAGTTCATTTCAAGGACATCCTAAGGATATAACCCCGACTTCTCTATGAAACCTGTTTATATGATTTATAAAAGCAGTGTAATGAAAATAATCTCTTTTTTAGAACAGGATTTAAGAGCGAAATCACCCCAATTCCCAAGTTAAGGAGCTTATAAAAGATCAAGCAAGATTATGAGCATATCAATGTGTCTGTAGAGATTGGGAACATATGCTTTATGTGGAGGTAGTATATTTGAGCTGATAGACCCTTTCAAATCCCTCCCTCCTGCTCCCCTGTAACAAATATTACTAGGTTTATTACTAGCCCAGAGCTCTAATGAATAGCCTCAGTTACTGAGAAATCAGACATTGTGTGTATTGGTAAGCCTGCTTTAAAAAATTCTATTTATATCACAAACGTATTACGGTTCGTAGCCTCCAACAACCTCCTGATGAATGAGACCATGGCTAGCTGTTTAAAATGGGTTAGTACTGTTTTATTCGCTCTCGAAGGGAAACAAATAGGAAGTTAATGAAGCAATATTATTATTCCGACACTGGCTACCGCTTCATAATCAACTAATGCAACTTTATCATTTACATAACTGGACAGTTCTGTTGGAACACCTCAGATCTGCACAGGGTTTGTATACTGAACCAACACAACTGATTAGATCTCACCAATAAAGCTTCAGTAAATATAATCTAGTCCCCACTGTTTCTTGTTTTTAATAAGGCAACACAGAATGGATAAAATGTATTAAAATGGATCTGAGCACTAGTACAAAATTAGCCGATTTTTTTCAATAAATACACAAAATGTTATTTGTAAATATTTGTGCATGTATACACATGCATTATATATTGTTATAAGAAATGCTTTTAAAGCACCAAATCAGCATATTAGAATGATTTCTGAAGGATCATGTGACACTTTAGACTGGAGTAATGATGCTAAAAATGTGCATTGCCATCAATAGGATTAATTACATTTGACAATAGTAAGGTTGCCAAGTTGCTGTTTTCCTCTGTGGGTAAGGTTTGACATAATTTATATTTGACTAAAATGCTTGTATTGAAATCATTTATATTCTACCAATGATAAAACTGTGCTAGATGTTAAGTTTTGTGAAGGATGGCCACTGATAGTGTATATTGGTTACTATAGATTGGTTTTTACAGTGACTGCAAAATTTAGGTATGGGAATGGCATGTTAATATGCATGTTTTAGGGGTATAAGTCCCTAAGTTGTAGGGTACTGACCCAGTGACAAGCTAAATGTTGAATGTATGCACATTTTGACATTGTATTGTTCAATATCTCAAATAAACTCACTGACCAGCACCAGGTCTCAGAGCCCTCATCCCTGCATTCAAAATGAACCCAGGAGTGAGCAAGGATATTTAAACATGACACATTCACTTCCTTTGAGTGAAAGTGAAATATTGAAATTTTCTTTCAGCACTTCCGTGATGATGGAAGTGGAGTGTGCAGGGGGAAAGGTTGAGACTGTGAATGGAACAACAGACCATTCGAATACATTTTTAAAGAGTCACTTTTGACATTCACAGCTGGAAACCCAGCCTGCATGAGAAACACTTCGCATCATTAACATCTCTTTGATGAGTTCATTTGCACACAATTCGCAAAGAAGGTGGCGAAAAAGCAGGAATCCATTCAACAACAACTGTAATAAATCTATATTTTAATGAGAATGCTATCAATTTCAGAGTAAGGATGATAGTGCTTTTGAAGAAAAATTAAAAGGGGGAAAAAGTTGAGCTAATCAAAATGTCTAATATATATTAGAAAGTCATCTGAAGGGCAAGAAGTCCTTATCGGACGGAGAAATTGAGCGACATTATGGGACCCCTATTAACGTTAACTGTCTGCCTCCATCTGTAAACATAACTCACACAATTCAATAGCACAATTAACTGTGGGTCAAAGCTGAGCACAGTGCAATTTTTCTTTATAAAATGAAAATCATAGAAAAATATACAGGAATAAATGTATAAGCTAAAAGGCCCTTAACTCAAACAACAAGCGTATTAACTTGGTTGTAATTATAATTGGAATAGAATAGAATAGAAATGTTACAAATGTGCATATACTTTATGGGGTGTTTCGAGGCAAACAAACAACATCAGAAATTAAAGTAGAAGCATAAATTCAATTGCATTCACGTTTAAATGAATGTGCAGCTGTGCCATAACCAATAAGACAGAAGACAAGTGAGAAAACATTGTTCATTAACTCAGTACAAATTGGGGACCTATTCTTGTCAGACTACTAAGCACCTGAAAAAAGCATCTCATATTGATTATTTATTTATTTTCTTAGATCTGACAACAAAATGCAATCATTTTGCATACATAAGAAGAACTGGAATTTAATATTAAAGCCAAATTAAAGCAGTGTCAAAACCACTAACATTTGAGAAATTATTCTCATTTCATGCTGTCAGTGTCCATTTTTTACATGGACAAATCGTCTCAAAATGGCAGATTATAATCAGGAAGATGCAAATGAGACTGGAAAACCTAAAGGACAGGTCACCAGTGCACATATGAAGAAAAGAAACCAGGCAATCAATTAAGAATTGGCATTCATTGAAAACCTTCACCACTGAAAGAATTCATTTTCATGATAAATATTATGCAATTTTTGAATAACATCCTAATCATTTAATCATGTTATGCCGATCACTTTTTTTTAATAATGTCTGTTCACTTTAGAACGTGCATTATCCAGTCAAACCTAAATAAACTAAACCATAAAATAAATATAAAAATAATTATTCATTCACAATAACCTAAAAAAGAAAAAAAAAAAAACTTCAAAACAATTATATAATTTAGATATGAAAATGAAATATAATATTTCAAACAAACCTGAAATTTTTTGCCAGTCCAGAGCTGTTTGTATAACCAACATGTAAAATACGGAAATGGATTTTATCGTAAGGAATATAGTTTCTGGTTCTTACTTTGAAAGCAACAAGTCTGAAGGAGACTTTTTCCAGGAGGCCCTTTTTCATGAAGCCTTGTTTCACCTGACAGCAATTTTATTGACTGAATAATAAAAATTATATTCTGTCATACTTTGATAAGGAATACATTTCCATGCTGTTAGAAATGAATGTAGGGAAAGCATTTGAACTACAACATTTCATGAACAAGAATCAAAATCAGTTAGAACGACAACGATTTCTGACACCATTTTCCAAAAAACAAACAGTGCAATCACACAGTACCATTAACTTCTCCTGCCCAAACTTCTCACAGGAGACAAATGACACTCCAATAATAAACAGAAAACATTCTCAACTTCGCACAGCATGTGCTCACGCAACGATTGCAACTCTCATTGAAAATGAAGAACTTCTGTTCGTTTTGTCGCTGTCTGTGTGAACGGCCCTTAATATCCTCTACTGAGGCTTCAGATCATGATCCACGGCCCTCCGTCACACACACCCTCCACCCGTCCACATTCACGAAGCGTCTCATTATTCAAACACACAAGGAGGGGAGTTTGGCTTGTGGAGATAGCAGAGCGTCCCAGAAATCACACCTAACAGCAGGGTCTCAGGAGGGCAGGCTGGGAGGGTTGGTGCAGCCAACAGTGGTAAGAACACAACCAAAACTGAACTTGACAAAGCAACTTATTTTGTTATCTTGTCTTTATTTTCTAGTAAACTTAAATATAGCACAACTGTCTCTGGTGTAGTAAGACATTATGGAACCTGAAGAAATGCCTAAAACCTGTTGAATGATGAGTAATACAACATGGGGCATGTGGAGCATGGGGCTAGAAATGCCAATGGCATGGGTTAAAGGAACACTCCACTTTTTTTTGGGAAATAGGCTCATTTTCTAACTCCCCTAGAGTTAAACAGTTGAGTTTTACCGTTTTCGAATCCATTCAAGCGATCTCCGTGTCTGGCAGTAGCACTTTTAGCATAGCTTAGCATAGATCATTGAATCTGATTAGACCGTTAGCACTTTGCTGCTGTACCATAGGGTGCAGCAGGCGCAATGATATTACGCAGCCTTAAAATAGAGTTACCTAGCTGGGGACTATTTTCAGGTGCTGCGTAATATCATTGTGCCTGCTGCACCCATGGTACGGCCATAGACCGTAAAAGAAATGGACACAGCGACCCCATAGACTTCGACGGAGACCAGTGAAGTCAATTAGAAGCACTCTCTTACTGATGGCTGAGCGTACTGCACAGCCTCAAACGGAGCTTGACGACGTAGATGTGATGTGAGCAACCTGTCTGACAGTGTGAAGTCTTCTAGTAGCTGTGCCAAGAGAAATCTGAATCATTCCCTTCCGAATCTTGCAGAGACGGAGATCGTGAGTAGGAGCTGTCCATGAGCTAGGAGCAACTTTTGGTAAGTATTCTTGAATTTATCGGACTTTATGCCTCCACATCCCCCCGATTGCCTGCGAGCTTCTCCTCCTGTCTTTACGGTAATTTCTCTACTGTGCGACAGAGAGTCGCGTGGTTATGACGCAATCGTTAGCCTATTTTTACAAAAAAAACGGCTTCTACGGGGCCATAGCGTAAGATACAAGGTAATGGAGCCTTTTATACATTGTCGTGTTTCTTTAGAAATAAAAAAAATGGACAAATTGTGTCTTTTAACGCCTCAGATGTAAAGTTATTCGCTGTCAAAGTGACGCCAAAATGAATGGGAGTCAATGGAATGCTAACAGCAGGTGATGGTCTGATAGCCAATGGATGCCCCCATAGAAGGTATGCTTTCCGGATGCTGGATTACCCCCTTGGGTACGGCAGCAAAGTTCCTTGACTATTACGCAGGAATGAGAGTATAGTTCCTAGCCATATTGGACTAGAAAATCGCAACTTTTCATTTTTCATATCTTAGTACACAATGTAACTACAGAAGAGTCAAGTTTTAAATATCGAAATCCATTTTTTTGAGAGAGATGCCAATGGTCTAATCAGATTCAATGATCTATGCTAAGCTATGCTAAAAGTGCTACCGCCAGACCCGGAGATCGGAAGAATAGATTCAAAAATGGTAAAACTCAAATGTTTAACTCTAGGGGAGTTGGAAAATGAGCCTATTTTCCAAAAAAAAAAGTGGAGTGTTCCTTTAATTTCCTGGGAAATGCATGAGCTGCTAAACAAATGTATACCTACAATGCAATTTAAGTTTATCTTTTGGATCAAATCAGCTGCCAAATGCATAAATGTAAATGTATTTCAATCATTGTGTAGCTTTTCCTGCTACACCATGTTTAAAGTTTATGCTCCGTCCAACTCGGGAACTTGGGTATCAAAATATCCCAGAGCTTTCCAATGGTAAATAAGACTTGAAAGGGCGTTCATTCTTGTCCAATCTCTAACTAGGAAACTCTTATTTACGATAATTCCGATTGGACGTTAAGGCAGCAAAAGGGCACACGCAGCGCAAACAGACTATATACACTCAATTCTATTTGAGTTCTTTTGACAGATACTTTGCTTTGCAGATACAGAAAAGCAATGGCGCAAAACAACGTCAGAGACCTTTTATGTTATTATGAGAAGTTTTCAAATAGTTTCAGTTCGTTTTGAAACTAGGAGGCAAAGATTAGATTAAGACGGACCTAGGTAATTAATAACACTGTGCTCAGTATATCTTGTTTTCCAGTAAAATAACTAAACATCTTTAAAACCAGAAAAGTTCACATGAGACCGCATAAACCTCATTAAATGCATTATTGTTTTATTTTCAAGCAGTTTTGCAGTGTAGGCGATAAAAATCATTATTTAGAGCACATTCTTGATTTCCATTTTTTTTTTTTTTTTTTTTTTTTCTGTAGGCCTATCCATCCTTTCAAACTGCTGATTTTGCACAGTTTTTTTTTCTACCATGAAAAAATGTCAATGCAAAATAGGCTGATACATTAGAAACATCCACATTATACACAAATGTCACATCGTGGCACATTGTGGAGTTTTTGTTATATTACACTTTTCCATTGAGGCTGCGGCGTGCTTAAAACATCTGCAGATATGTTTTTTATACTTATTTTGTTATTATTTTGTGAATATTTACTAGCATTTTTTTTAAAGTAAATAAATGACCCCTCCCTCAAACTTTCACTTTGCTGATAACTGCTGTTATCTGCTTCAAGATTCGCTGACATTAGCTCAGTTTCATGGGGGGATGTTTTTAAAAAGTAAAGCTGTGTTTGAAGCTCTGAGATTCTGTGTAGTTTAAACATTTTGCTGCATAATGATGATACTGGATCCATTATTAATGGAGCTGTTCCTCTCTCAGCCTTTTGAGCAACAGACCAGTGAGATGGTATTAGCTCCGCTCTCTTCATTTCATTTTAGCCTTTTCACACATAAGTTCTAAATTCCCAGAATAGCTCGGTCAGCATGAGTTGTTTTTTATTTTAACACTACATATAATAAATCATTTCTAATAAATAATGCAATATGCCATTAAAAATGCATTAAAGAGGTTAAAAACAATGCCATTATATCTTTAACATACTGTACGTGGCCAGAATGGAGGAATCTGTAAATAACAGCCTTTTTTAGTGATCGACCGATATTGATTTTTTATAACCGATACCGATACCGATTATTTGCATGTTTATGTGCCGATTACCGATATGCAGAACCGATATTTATTTACTGTTATACTTCTGTTTTTGACACAATTATTACAACACAAATGAACTGAACAAACAATTTTATTTATAACAATCACTCCCTCCTTGCATACATAAAAAACTTTATATTTATACACAAATAAATAGAGGGGTCTGAGTCCAAAAAATAAAGTGCATTGTTACTAAGTGTCTTTGTTTAAAAATAAAAGCTTTGATGAGGTAAAAAATAAAGCACAAAAATTATTCTAACATAATTATATTCAAAGATAGTTGAGTGATGTATCTTTAAGTGGTTCCACATGTTGGAGGTATTTTTTGTATTGTATTTTGTATTGAAATGTAATTCATTTTAAACAGTTTTAGAAGGTTTATATGTGCCATTTAATAGGTTTAAAGAGTGAGGAATAATTCACTGGGTAATATTAATTCACTGAATAATATTAGCTGGAATATAACATTATCAGGAAAGTAACAAACAAAACAGCATATTTGCTTTTTTCTAACTAGTATGTTATTAATTATTAATAATGTTTTTGTCGGTCTAGATCATGAAATCCTTTCTGACAAAGTGCTGTTTATCTATGCGTTTACACAGAACTATAACTTACTCAACCGCGATCGCGCGTGGAGATAATAAATAATTAATTTCCACAGAGCGGTATTTATTTAGATTTGTATTAGCGAAATAATGGTTATGCAGTAAATGATAATATAATTTAGGTTGTTTAAACGAGATAATCTTGTCAAAAGTTTCATGCAGTAGCCGTGCTTGAGCATTCCTGGTCATCAACCCAGTGAGTGCGCAGCAATATGAACAAACTTTTTTTTTTCGAGACTATATAAACAGCACTTTGTCAGTTGACATTTCATGATCTAGATCATGAAATGGCAAATGCCAACTGACAAAGTGCTGTTTATCTATGCATTTATTTTACACAGAACTCAACCGCGATCGCGCGTGGAGATAATAAATAATTAATTTCCACAAAGCGGTATATTTAGATGTGTAACGTTATTAGCGAAATAATTGCTATGTAGTAAATAATATAATCTAGGATGTTTAAACAAGATAATCTTGTCAAAAGTTTCATTCAGTGGCCGTGAGCATCCTGATCATCAACCCAGTGCGTGCTCAGCAATATGAACGAACTTTTTTCTCGAGACTAATGGTGAGCAAATACAACTGATAGAGAATTAAATTCAGTGCTTTTATTTTCAACATGCACTCATTCATGTCTGTTTTATTTAATTCATGTAAAGTTACGTCTTTATTGGGGCAGGACATGACGGATTACGCTAGTGACTCCATGAGTTCGTCTCAATTTTTTAGAACCAAGCTGCATAAATAAACTAGGCTATATCAGGCATTCATGTCTCAAATCTCATTTCTGCATGTCTGTTATGTTAAATAAAGTTGAAAAATTAAAGCAAAGCAAGCAGAACATATGTTTTACCTGTGCACAGAGTTGTTGTTGACTGATCTCCTCAGACACGGGCTGCAATGGCGGAATTCTCAAAACGGCCACAAGATGGCGCCGTTTATCGGCGAATCCGATATTACAAAACCGATACCCGATTATGGGAAAATGCTTAAATATCGGTAAAAATATCGGTAAACCGATACATCGGTCGATCACTAGCCTTTTTACATTACAAGATGATTTACCTTTAGATTCAAACCAATGTCTGACTGGGTATCTATTTTGTGGCCAATTTAGCGATTGTCATAATTCTAGTCTGGCTTACCTAGCTCTATCCCTCCAAAGACATTTGTAGTAAAATGTTCCCTGTAGTGCCAAATATCTGTCAATGTCCAAATTTCTAATAGCAACACATCACGTTCTTATTGATTCAGGAGCTGCCAGGAATGTCATAGACTGAGAGTATATTAAAATATTGAATATTTACCACAACCCCTGCCAACCTCCTGTACATGTCAAGACGTTAGATGACAAACCGCCAAGATGTTACTGGGCAAGCCCTGGCTGACTTGCAAATTGTAAAATTCAGATACGATTTTTTTAATTCATGTTTGCCTGCTCTGGGTGCCTGAACAGTCTGAAGGACCTTAAAAGCAAAATGTATGTAATACTTCATGTGTATATGTTTTTAGGAACAGTCAAGTATACCGTCCATAGAATTTGTCTTGTGCCACTGATCTGCTATCAGTGTCAATATTAAAATATTTTCTCTGTGATGACAAAAAAAGATATCTGTGTACATGTCAGCATTGTCTAATATGTGTGGAAAGGTTGTTTTTATATAAAGTATATTACCCCTCAAAAGCAATCATTATGTAGCACTGGAAATACGCAATGACAACACAATCCAGACAAAAGAAAAACACTAACATTACTGTGGGGTAAATAAGACTAGAATGACCTCCACCTTGAACTGAGGGGTATATGAGCAGCCAGCATTACCTGGTAGAAGGATGAAACCTGAAAACATGAGCCTTACTGATGGGTAAGAGTGTGTTTGGGGATTTTACCCCAAGACAGCACATTTAATCAAACATATGTGAACACACATATAGATGAGGATTCAAACTGAGAGATGAGGCTTGTAACTATCAAGAATCTGTAATAGCTTACAATAGCATGGAGAATAAACAGGGCTCAACAATCAATGAGGCAGCAAATATGCAGACATACACAGCAATGAATACATGAAAGTAAAACAAATAACCTGGTGGATGATAAACATCACACAGACCTACAATGAAGGAGGAACGAGAGCCATATCTACAAATGACAATATATGGTTTTGAACACCCTAGCACAATGGTTCTCAACCAAGGGGCCTTGGACACATTGCATCCAAGGGGGCTGCAGGATGACTTATAATGTTTTAAAATTTAAATTAATATATTATTAGTACAATTAATTTGAATAATATAATTAATAAAATATAGCAAAAATACTGGAGGAAATATCTTATCTTATATGGGGGTATATAAGTTAAGTGCCTTCAAGTCAAAAAGATTGAGAGCTACTCCCCTAGCAATTGACCCTTTGCAAAGACCTGCCCCCTTAGTAACTGTTGCTATGTCCGACAAGCCATGGCACTCTCACGCCACTCTCGCATCTTCTCACGCAGTGAAAAATACATCGCGGAGCAAAGAGGACACTGACAACACGCCGACAGACAAGACAAAGTGCTTTTGGTATGAAACAAAGTCTCAGCTTTCAAATGTTGTAATTTCTTTAAGAAATTCAAATAATATCGCTTTGTGGCTCTTTAATGTGCCGTGACAGATCACTGTAACACCTCAGCTCAAGCGGCACGTGAACAATCATCTCTTCCTACTAGTTATAGCACAAAAAATTTCAATGAACATCAGAAGGTATGTTGTTTCAACCACGGAAAGACGTCAATATACACCATTTTCAAGTTAAAGTCCACCGAAGTTAAAGGGGTCCTATTATGCTTTTTTACTTTTTCAACTTTAGTCTAATTTGAGCAAAAAAAAAAGATCTGCAAGGTTACAAAGCTACACTCCAAAGGGAGATATTTTGTTTATTTATTATACTTTTCCTGAAGATTATAACCTCAACGTTTGTCTGTGTGCTGCACATTTTACGGAGAACAGCAGACTGACAGAGTGCAATGCAGGTTATATGCACAAAAGATTCTCCTGAAAGACATAACCATTCCCATTTTGTCGGGACAATCTGTTGTTTATGGATCACAACTTGTAAGTATGTCTTATTATCTGTTGCGTTTTCTACTAACAGTTCCAATAATAAGCTTTATGTAGTTGCTATGATAGCTATGATGTAATGTAAATGAAGGGCAAAGCTTTGCCTCTGCTAGGATGCTAATATGATTAAATGGTGGATAGCATCGTATCTATAAGAAAATTACAACAACAAAAAAACACACCACTCTGAAACGTCCTGTGAAATCTGTGTTTAAAATCCGTTTAGCATGATCCTCTTGTTTGTTAACATTGTCAGGGTCTGAATCGGGCTCGAAATGGTTTGAAATTGATGACATTGTTAATATTTACATCTGAGTAGAGCTTACGGTTATGAAGGGACGTGACATTTCCCGAACACGCATTTAGCACTGCCAATCACAACACATTGGGCCAGCTAACCAATCACTGCACATTTCGTATTTCGGAAGGAGGGGATTCATCGAAAACGCGTTAAACCAGACTAGGTAGTGAAAAATCAAGCATGAAAACATTCTAGTACACCCCAAAAACAAAATCGAGACTTTGTTAAAGGGCATAATAGGACCCCTTTAATACTCTCCTATCTGGTTGGACAAAATGGTGGATTCGGTGTTATGATTGGTCAAGTTTGCCTGTCAACCAAACTTCCGGCGAAGGAAGCC
The DNA here is from genome assembly GCF_951802725.1 of Rutilus rutilus. Classification (NCBI taxonomy): domain Eukaryota; kingdom Metazoa; phylum Chordata; class Actinopteri; order Cypriniformes; family Leuciscidae; genus Rutilus; species Rutilus rutilus. Next base: position 6,898,513 of record NC_140210.1, on the reverse strand, counting down.
TGAAACGAGCCGTCATGTAATTCCAGTCTTCCTGCTCAAACCAATGTAGGTTTGTAACACATTTGCATAATGCAACCCTATGGTCTTCATTGGCTGCCTGTGAACAAGATCTACTTTGACCCACCTTCAAACACTGTAGTTGTAGCTGAGGCCTGGAAGAGTTTGATTCAAGTTGACGACCTGTCAAGAAGACGCTGTTTTCTGTGCTGCGAAAGCAAACCCACTTTGCATGCACTTCCAAAGGATAAGGACTCGAGTTGAAAATTAATATGGTAAAACCAATGCCATCATTACTATTCATATCTGTGTTAAAGTGTGCTGAGGAAGCCTCCAGAGCAGAAATGCAGTTATGGTAATGGGTGTTTTGTTTCCGACATGCGCTATAAGCAGTCAACCAATTACAACAGACTGGCCCATCTGACCATTCACCATCTGATGATACTAACAATTATCGAACCTCAGATAATAGTATTTAATTAAGAAATACAGGATAAAAAAAGACTATTACCATCTACATTCTGCTGTTAAGAAATAAGGATTTTATCACTATTATTCAGGCTGGATAAGTTGATCTGATATGAACTCTAATCTGTATGCATTAAAAGTTCTTCTGGCCTAATTGCTTTTTATGATACATACTGAGACCTACTGGCATGAGAGGAGTGTGTGCTGTGGTCAGAGCTTTACATTCACCAGTCTGCAAATACTGGCATGGAGAAATAGAATACTTCCTCTTCATTATTGTTTTATGGGGTAAATGTCAGAAATGATGACACAGAATAAATATTACTTGACTTCATTCCACAGCCAAATAATTCTGAATAGCGACCGCTGACCTTGAAAACACTGTATAGATGACCATATCTCCGGGAAACCAGTTACCCAGTTGTGCACTGCTTCTCCGACCTCTCTTTCTTCTGACATAATACAAATATTTCAATTCAAATGTCCATTTATTTATTTGGTAAACAACCATGTGTTAAAGGGACATTTTTTTTTTATATCTTCTTTTGTGTTTTAGAGAAAGTAATTCTAGTAATTCTTTTGTAATTCTAGATAATTGTAATCTAGATCATTTATATCTAGTGTAAGACTGGAAAAACTGGAAGAACTGGAAGAGAGAGCTACTCTCTGAGAGAACAAAGGAAATTAACATTTCAACTCACCATTTGAGACGCAAAGTCTCACCTCAGAATACATCTCTCCCCCTCTTCCCCACTCCCCCTCTCTCATGCTGAGACCACATGAAAATTACCCAAAAATACATATGGTTTGATGTGAATAATTAATCATCGAGTATTATACATGTTTGGTATCATTTGAAATGTCTCAGTGCGACTGGTACAAATGTCTCATTTCCAAATAAGTAAAACAAAAGGTAATAAGGTTTTATAGAGTTTAGAGATAGCTGGCACACAAAGGAAGGTGGTCTCTAGACAAATGGTCTCCTACTCCCCAAATTCCCATTGTTAGCAGATGTTTCCATGTCAAAAGAAGTTTCTGTCTATATAATGAAATGCAACGAGAAGATCGGGGCCTTTTCTGTATTTCAGATTAGCCAGTGAGGCTGAGAGTGAGACTCTCAGCTTCATGTATTTCTTAATGTTGGGTTTGCATCTCTACTCTTTATTCCAGAGCATCTGATGTTTTGTATCGATTATCTTTGAATTGATTATGAAATTGGCATGATACATTTACCTGACATAATGAATTGTTACATTTGATTATTCTAACTGACTTTGACATTATTTTCATTAAAGAGTTAAAAAGAATAGTCAAACATTCACTCACATTTAATGATGCATGGATATCATTAAAACCTTTTCATTTATGGAGTCAGATGAAATAACGAGATAGTACATATTCAAATGTATTGCATTTAATCAAAATTACTTTGCCTCGAGAAAAAAAGACACATCGAGTGCGAGTTTACACTAGATTTAAAGATTTAATGATTTAAAATCTAATTTATAAAAAGTATTGAAAACATCTGCACCCTTAAGGTTTGCTTGAATGATTTATTTTGATAGAGTGAAAGAAAAAGTTATATTTGTGCTGAAGTGACCACATATTTATAGAATGAAAGCTACTTGCCATCATTAAAGGATAGTAAGAACAGGGAAGAGACGATGACAACAACAACTATATTTTATATCAAAGGATCCATTAAGCATCACTGTCCAGTGTCTCAGAAACAAAGATGCACGCTTTCATCTCTTTACCAGGAACACTGCAGGATTGGAGTAATGGAATAATTCTAAGAAAAATTTAATTAGAAGGTAGTTGCACTATTGTACACAGGGAATTACAGACCTAAACATAGTGAATCTCATTCAGTAATAACTAAGATCGAGAAAAACTTTGCATTTTATAACTTTATGAGTCATTCAGAAACATTAAATTATGTTTTATATACAGTTTCAGTAATTTATGTAAGTTTTATGGCATTTCTATCTGAATTACATTATATTTAATGTTTGTTAATGTTACTAACAAGTTGATGCCATTGTTGGCAGATCATAAAAATTACTCCCAGCCCAATAATAAATCCAACTTTAACAAAGTAACTAAACCTCAGATGTATAGAGTCTATAAAAAAAATATTATGGCTGGGCAGTAGTTGTTTCTGGTGGGCATACTGATGGCTTTCTCTCTCCATTTTCTTTAATCCTTAACCCCTCTGGGTCAACAAAATGGCCTTGGGCATGGGAAAACATACTTAGAACACTGGTGTGTGTGTGTGTGTGTGTGTGTGTGAGTGTGTGTGTAGGGGAGGGAGTTAAAATAATTTTTTGCCTACAGCAATGTTCTGACACACAGCAGCAATAGGCAGCTTAACCATCAAACCAAGCACGTCCTGTCAAAGAGTTGTGTAGCCTCTTCTCCAAAATATGTTTCTGTTAACTCAAGTACAACCTTGAAGTTCCACTCTAAAACAACCTTATTTGTTAATTAATGTAGATTTCATTCCAGAGATAATTACAGCTCATGTGATTAAATTGGCATTATTCAGCCAAGAGGGGAGACCAGCAGCAACAAAGTTCTTTCTACCAAAGAAAAATGAGTGTAATCATGATTTAATGCACCCGTGGAACAGTCCTTAAAGGGGTAGTTCACCAAAAATGAAAATTCTGTCATCATTTACAAAATGGGACCCATCTGGTTACCCATATTCTTCAAAATATCTTCTAAAGGGAACACTTTAAGGTGCCTAATGCACATTAATTATCTATATTAAAACATTATATCATTAGCTGATCAATATATGGCTGGATGCATATACAAAAGCCTGGATGCCAACTTAGTCCCGCTCACAACATTTGAGGTTGGGAAGTTCGGTCTGGACTTGATCCATTGTGGAGCAACTATGCTCGAACCAAAGCTGTTCGGACCAATCAAATTGTCAGGGCGGGCTTTATACGATGATGGACAGATGATCAACAGTAATGTAATTATCATCCACGTCACCAAAGAGCACTTGGGTTGAATTCGTCTACAACAAAGATGACTGCCGCTGGAGAATTGAGATGTGTAGATTCCGCCATCGCGTCTGTTATAGAAGATATCGACAGCGCATTCATTTTAAAAGAGGAACAGAGACCCGCGATCAAGGCATTTGTCTTGTATCAGACTCATATTCTGACTAGAATCTGAGTATGACGACGTCAGGCTAGAAAAAAGGATGATCCATCCTTTTATAAATCTGCCGTGGACCCATATCACGTGTATTTCTAAAAGATGTCTACTGCACTGCAACGAAGCCCATAGACAAACAGACATACCTGTCAGGTTCTTGAGGCCGAGCTGTCTAAGGCCGAAGTAGCCATCTCGTCTGTAGTTGAGAAAGATGGCCAGAGCGTAGCGTCCTTCATACAGTTTAGTGCCACGGATGATCCGCAGGTTCTCCAGAGGAAGATAGTCAAACTGGTTCAGAGCCACCAACACGTAACCCGTCACCTCCCGGATAGACTGCAGAGACACAGATCCAAATATTTTCTGTTAGACACGATTAACAAGCAAACCATGAAATTCAAATTATCCGTTTTGTGAAATGTTGCTAAAAGTGTGCTTGTGAGATCTTTCAAATTTATTCAAATCTATCTCACGGAACATAATTTTATATCTCTTTAGGCAGAGATTTGTCCTCTACTATGCCTTCGGTCATCACGGCGATTGAGCATCACCAAAAGACCCCCAACGAGACAGCCTTGATATAATTTGAAGAGATAATGGCCCAAGAGAGCGCTGGACCCTCCCTCTCCACACCCACATCAATCATGTTGACATCCAATCACTGTTTCACACTGCGTATCATTAGCAGGCACAGAGGACAGGTCTATTTCATGCAGAAGAAGTGAATGTGATATAGCCGTTCTGATCGGACACACACATACTGCTGGTGTAGTTACGGAAATCCATCTGAAGAGCTGAGCAAGCACACGGTGACAGCTGTCACCTGCCAGTCACGCGCACTGGAAGACCACTGAGATCATTTTTATACTGCTGTCTTAAATGTTGGATTGGCCAGTCACAGCAATTAATAAAATGCCTGCTTAGCATTTACCATTAAAGGAATAGTCCACCCAAAAGATATAAATTACTCATCCCAAACCTGTATGACTTTCTTTCTTCTGTGGAACATAAAATAAATATTTTAAAGAATGTTGGTAACCAAACCGTTTCAGTCCTCCTGTGACTTCCATTGTATTTTCAGTCTATACAATGGAAGTCAATGGGAACTGAAACTGTTTGGTTATCAACATTCTCCAAATTATCTTCTTTCTATTCCATGGTATCCCAGTAGAACTTTTTTATTTATTTTTTGGACATACAGCAAGGTATTACCATTGGTAATTGGTAATACACATGGAAATTTGCATAGGATGTAATCACTCTACTTTGATAATAATGTAGTAGTTTCTGTCTTTGTATTACTGTCTTTATAAATCAGTCAAGTTTTAGGATAATTATTATGGAGGAGTCCATTCAATTCAAGCCATCTGTGTTTCAAGCAATAGTTGTTAGTAGATGAAGTATTCTTAAATCAAGCATATCTCCTAGTGTGGGCAGAAAGATTCTCATTGTCCTCACGTGACACGAGAGACAGTGAACAAAGGATGAATTCTGTAATCAGTAATTAGCTTGATTATACCTTTCATACAGGCTGACTGATGAAGAACAAATAACACATCAAAGCCCCACACTACAGAAACAAAAGAGAAAAAAAACTTGTGGCCAGAAATTTTGCACCAATGCTTTCTCTTTTATACTATTTTCACCATTTTGGCTTTGTACATTTTCTAATAAGTTCAAACACACATTACATGTTCAGTAACATCCACCAGTGTCACTGGTGAAAATACACACCAACACAACACATTTATAAATATTATTAGATAGAAATTTAGATCCAGATATTCAAATTGCATTATGAAAATAAATAAATAAATACCTAGTTCTGGCCTGAAACTCATTTGGTAGCGATCACATCATCATATACATAGCGCAGCTGATTGGTTGTTGTTGCATCAGTGGAAAATGAACTGCGGCTCAACATTCAAACAAAAAACGTTAGTGTTGCTGTTATCAGTCTGTAGCCCGCTTTCAGAAACCCTCCACCTTCCCCAGCTCCACCTGTGTAGATCTGCTACAGGGGTTAATTCATGAATGTTACATGTGTAACCCAACACTAATGTTCACCTTTATACCTAGAAATGTCATATTGAAAGCCTGGGGTTTTGTAACACCGTTTCAACATACATTACACACACCTCTTGGCCCAAGCTCCGGTCACACACTGCAAAGACACAGTAGAAAAAAACTCAGATATGTGTAGCTCAAATAGCAGTAATGTACCAAACGCAATCCCAGAAATCAAACACAGCCAAGTTTCAAATGCTCACTCATTATACATCTTTATTTTTCTTGCAGGCATCATTAGATTGTAAAACAAACTATCCCCCCTCCCCTTTAGCTCTGGAACCATACAATTATAGTTTCTGTAGTATTAATATTAGATATTTTGGAAAATGCTAAAAATGACACTCTTACAAGTACAAATCTCACACAACAACCAAACATCTCTGCAGTTTGAATTTTAGTCATGGATTCCTGCACTAACAGTGTGCAAAAGAAAAAGAAAAAATAGAGCAAACACAGTATTCTACAACACTTACTGGAGGTGAGCCAGCAATGCTGACTCGTTATCATCAACGCTGAGCGAATGTGGTAAAGATAAAGCTGAGCGGGCAGCAATCACTCGTTTTGAATTCCAGCCCAAGAGCAAACAATATAAATGTCAATGTTAAATGCAATCTATTTGTTCCACTTTAGCAGCAGGTGACATAACACATGTGCTTGATCAAAACCATCTGTGACAGGGTAGATATTAAAAATCCATGGAGAGAAACAATTCAGTTGAACGTCTGAATATCACGAACACAGGAGGCTTCACCAAACCCTTGTTATCGGACTTTGTCAGAGGATTCGTGAGTGTTAATCATTATGACCATGTTGATTTTAGACAATCTCCATTTAAGAAAGGAGGTGGTTAAATCCTTTAGGCTGGATTAACATATGTTAAATTGATGATGTCTGCAAACAAGGCCAAGAACATCCCACCTCAAAGTGGCTTTTATAGTCTTTTATTGGGATCGAAAGCAGTGAAGCTCAAAGTTTACTTCGTTTTTTACACGTATGCTAGGGTATACGTACAGTAAAGGTTTGCCTGGACATCTTAGTGTACCAGAACGCTGTCAACTCGGGTGTGACGTCATTCCTAGCTATGACATGAAGCATTAGTTTGTCCACAAGGTGGCAACACTGGCTCGGGCCGTTGTTTCACGGTCCGAAAATAACCGGAGGCAGAACAAGAACAACGACAAACTACTGAAGAAACAATAAAAAAGGGTTAGTTGTGTTTAAAAGTTGACGAGTGTTTATGTGAGGGGATTAAAAGATACTGTGTGTATCTTTTAATCCCCTCACATAAACACTCGTTACCTTTATTTTTAATGCCTCCACTTTAGTTTAAATGAGTACAAAGACATTTTTATTGCTCATAACATTTGGAAAGAAAAAGCACAGACACTGGACAAGGATTCATCTTTTTAGTGTGCATGTGTTGAGAGCCTGAGTTCATACTTTGAAAGGCTGTATGTTTGACTGTGCGCATACATTAACGTACATTTTAAAGGGGACCTTTTATGCAAAATGGACTTTTACATGGTGTTTGAATAGAAATGTGTCGGCAGTGTGTGTACACAACCACCCTATAATGGTAAAAATCCACCCACCCATAAATCATAAGCAGTGTCTCAGAATAAGCTGTTTATTCTTATTAAGGCTACTAAAGTTTTTCAATCAAGATATTTTCTGTTTTACTTTTGTTGTTTGATTCATATTAACAGCATATTTAGCAGTAGGTACTGTATATTACTAGCCTGGAAATCCAGACCTAAATCTAAAAGATTAATGGTCTGGCGTCGACTAATGAAAATCGCCCAGCTCGAGGGGCGGCACCAAGATCGAGGGGCATATTTAATGAGCATCATTATTCGACACCAGAGTAACTCGCTGAGCAAATTCAACTTGTGCTCTCGCGAGAACTCTGGATTACCAGGGTAGCATATTACGCTGCTTTCACTTTAATACACAGATCTAATACACGTGATTTCTGCTGTTTACGTTCACATAAATAACTGACTGGGTTTATGTGAAATTTGTGTGTTTTGACATAACCTTGTGTATTTGACAGTTTAAGCCGGTAAGAGTGAAAGAGAACTTAGTTTAATACTCACAGCACATGTCGTCTGCAGCCAGCTCTCTGTGTGCTCAGGCTTCAGATGTGTGCGCTCAGAAAACCACATATCAGAAGTTTAGACAGATATGGCCTTAAAACGCATGCAGATACCGGTAATAAACTTTCATGATGATGAAGAACTGCAATATCATGTGAGTGTGACCGCAATAGAGATAATAAAAACCAAACAGATATTTTAGTTTTTGGCAGAGTGTCCGAGGCACGAGCTGTAAAGGCTTCGTCCTCTTCGTGGTAGGGGGCGGGGAGCAGCAGCTCATTTGCATTTAAAGATACATGCACGAAAACAGCGTGTTTTTCCTTCCACTAAAAAATGGGCATTTACAACATGGTATAATAAATTATCTGTGGGGAAACTTCACAGGCACATTCTGGGGACACTTGAGACTTATATTACATCTTGTAAAAAGGAGCATAATAGGTCCCCTAAAAAGTATACTTTGGGCTTTAAACCGGCATTCGTTGGAATGAAATGGAAATTCACTCTATTTTCTAAATGCATCTTGAATATATTATTGTGAACAATTCATCAATGCATGTTTGTTTTTCTGTTCTTAACTTTTTTTTTACCTCACAATTCATCAAAATGTCATAAATGTTCTGGTGAAATGACAGCCTTCTCTCTGGTGATCCAATGCCCGACTTCTCAAATTACTTAGCCTGCTTAAACCCCGGCCCTTTTTACAATCAACATGTCCGCATTCAGATCTACCTGCAACCAATCAACAACCGATGGATTGAACTAAGTCTCCGCCCTACTTTTTTCATTTCTGATAATCCATTTCATTTGGATTTACATCGCAATATGGAAGAAATTATCTCTTGCTAATTCCATTACATTGCAATTTTAAAGTCTTTAAGATCACATCAAAGTCTCCTTTAAGCCAAAGTCTCCTTTAAACCTTGACTCACAGTAATATACTTCATGTTTGTGGACAAACACACAAAAAGCCTGAAGTTGCTTTAAACAATTATGAATGTACAATGGACGTGATTCAAACTGGTAGCTTAACGGTCAGCATTTCCCCTTGTGATGCAAGGAAAGATGGAGCCTTATTCAGATAAATGGTGATCGTTCAATTATAATTCGCTTTTATAGCCATACCTTTTAATATAATGGCAATCATGGGAATTCCTGGTGCCTGTAATTGCTCTCAGGAAATTATTTCACCTCTGAGACCTTGCCACAGTGCTGTGTCGGATCTAATAAGAAACTGCGGAGGCTAGAATGGGAAACAACAGTGGCTTTCTAAAATAGGACAGAAGTTAATACTAACTGCTGATACGTGATCAGGTTTGCCCTTTACTTTCAGAAGGGTTAAGATTAAGTGCAACCGGGGTCAGAAACTGCATTATAATACCCTCTGAGCAGGGATAAAATCAAGGCCTATATTTTATTTCCACATTAGTGTATGCAACTTATTAGGACTTCACATGGGATGTGTGCAAAACTGAACGATGTCTACTGTCTAGATAGCTACACTGCAATTCAAAAGTTTGGAGATTTTTTTTATGTTCTTGAAAGAAGTTTCTTATGCTTTTCAAGGGTGCATTTATTTGATCAAAATACAGTAAAAACAGTCATATTGTTACAATTCATATTACTATTTTATATTTTCATTTATTTTAAAATGTTTTCCCTGTGATGGTAAAGCCTAATTTTCAGCATCATTACTCCACCCTTCAGTGTCACATGATCCTTCAGAAATCATTCTAATATGCTGATTTGCTGCAAAAGAAACATTTCTTATTATCAATGTTGAGAACAGTTGTGCTGCTAAATATTTTTGTGGAAACCATGGTACCAGCATATATTAAAAGTCTGCTTACTGTGTCAAGAACACACCTATCTAAAATGTTTTTTTTTTTTTTAGGTATGTAGCCTACACTGTAAAAAATTTGCTGTAGTTATGCAGCTGTTTGCCAGTAACTTACTGTAGATTTAAATTTATGTTATTTACTGGCAACAGTTTGTTCAAAGTTAAATGAACATTAAACATTAACAAGTCTTTGTCTTTACAGAATAAAATTATAAAATAACAATCTAATGCAAAGCATTCTGGGAACCAGAAATCTTCATCAACGTTTTTCTGTTTTTTTTTCCTTCAGATTTTGGTTCCCAGAATGCTTTGCATGAGGCTGTTATTTTAGTTTTATTCTGTAAAGATAAAGACTTGTTAATGTTTAATGTTCATTTAATTTTGAACAAATTGTTGCCAGTAAATAACATCAATTTAAATCTACAGTAAATTACTGGCAAGTAGCTGCCAGTAATACTGTAATTTCTACAGATTTTTCTAACAGTGTATACATAAGTTTATAACCAAGCAAATGTATAGCCACATCACCAAGCATGGACTCTAATAGTAGAGGACAAGCAGTTGGCCTGCAGTTGCCAGCAGCATCTCAAACATCAGCTCACCTTAGTCATCCTCCCATCTGTTTACCCACTAATAAGAACACAACTCCACACCACTGCAGGGTGTTGGACACAGAACAATCCATCATGCAGTTCAGTTCATCGTGACCCTATCTATTTATAGATGGCCTTTGCATTATCACAAACTGAAGAGTTTAACAAGCCCTGGTCTGTGCTTGAATATTTGCTGCAGGAGAAACATCCTTGAAATGATACAAAATATAACAGTCTTGTGCTGACTGTGAAAGTGCTGTAGATAAAAAATGTTTTAAAAAAAAAAAAGCTGCAAAGTAATAATAATTTACTAGGAAATCCTAGGCTGGATAGCAATAATGGTTTACCCAGCAGGCCTGTTTCTTGTCTGAACTTAACTTTTGAAGAATGAAATTGTTAGAAAAACAGTTTTTAATGCCAGTGAAACTGTGACTTCTTTGCTCTGTTCCAAAACTTAGTGAGCTGCCTAGTTAGACAGCACAGCCACACTTCCAGTTCAAAGGCTGTTCCAAATGGGAAGCGACTTCTAAGATATAGCGTATGCACTTTGTTTTGACAAAGAAAGCAGCATCGTATCCTTCGCAGATAAGGGAATCCCTAAATGCACTGCGATGAGCTGAGAAAATTCAAATACTGAGAAATGAAGATTTTAATTATACACTAGCCTCCGCAAAGTGCATTAAAATCATTTAATCGATTTATTTTAATCAATTATCGAGAGAGAGAGAGAGAGAGAGAGAGAGAGAGAGATGCATCTGTTCAGCATCTGAATCGAGTGTTCAGACAGACTATGGTATAAAATAAGTTATAAGAATAGCTTACAGTATAATAAGAATATATAAGATCAAAAGAACAGCATTTATTTAAAATATAATTTAGTTTGTAACTTTGTAAAAGTCTTTACTGCCACTTTTGATCAACTTAATATACCTCTGTGCATAAAAGTATCATTTTATTAAGAAAAACAATATGTGTGTGTGTGTGTGTGTGTGTGTGTGTGTGTGTGTGTGTGTGTGTGTGTGTATTTTTATGCCCCAAACAAGGGCATGCCCCAAACATGTTAACGTCAAACTCTATTAGAGTCACCTGTAAGTAGAGTCTCTTGTAGATTGGTATTTGAGTTGCTGCCTATGCAGAGGGTTCAAAAATCGGTCACATATGAGGTCCCATCTCTGTTTGGATGCTGTCATTGAAGACAGCTGTCTATAGGCTATTGGCAGTACGCAGCAAGGCAGCTCATTAAATATTGGGGCTGAACCTTTGTGTCACATAAACAGGGCCATGGGATACCAGTAAACTAGAGACTAAATCATGCTGTGACAGTCAGAGTTCTGCAGAGATTAACACACAAAATGTATACAGTATTAATGAAATTCATTATCAATTTAGAATGCGGGGCTTCCATAGCTATTCTATGTAGCTCAGCCTGATAGTAAAGCAGATTCACAGTTCTGGTTCATAGTCTGGGATATACTGTAGGAGGAACTATTTGAAAATCTATTCTATTTATGCACAATTATATGGCTAGTTAGCATTATAAAATACTATAAAAAAGCTTTTGCCCTAAATAATCCTATCATAAGGGAAACAAACAATGCTAAACATCGAATATTAATTACCTGTGCATACAAACATACAAAATCATTTAATAATCAAACCATGAATACAACTCAAACATGCTTAAACTGCTAATGCTGTAGCAATGAGTTAGTGAAGTGCAAGCCTTAACAAATGAGTCGCTTGAAGCTCGCAGTGACACTCAGCCCTGCACTGAACCTGCCTAAACCTCTCAAAGTGAAAGAATGATAATGAGGCAGAGCTGTTAGCTCATCACAGTGATTAATACTTCCTCTAACAGACCTACTCTCTGGACAGTATATCACTGAAAACCCTTCTTTCACATTGTATTCCAGTGTGAAAATGCAGGCTGTCTAAAACTGAAGAGCAGAAATCCAGGAGTCGAGTGGCTTTTTGTCTCCCTCAACATTACAGGCTCTGTTTAAATTCTCTTGTGAGTGTGCAAGTGGCCCTTACACTGAGTCACACAGAAAGCTGTAGATAGGAAGGGATGCAGAAAACATAAATAGATGTTTTGAAAACTGATACCACATGAAAATGCATTCCTGCATGGAACCAAGTGAATGGGTTCAATTCCTAGGGAATGCATTAATTGGCCCAATGTATACATTGAATGCAACTCAGGGTACTTTTGATAAAAGCATCTGGCAAATGCACAAATCGCTTGATGTCCAGCACAGTTTTCCTTCCTTTGTTTATGTTATTTCCTGTTGATGCAGGAAGTTTGAACGGGGCACGAAGGGACGCATCCCTGTTCTTTTAAAATAGCGAATAGCTTGATTTGCTACTTGTTGTAAGTCAGAGAGAGGAGGGACATTAGAGAATATTTCAATCTAGAGAACATTTGGTTGGACAAAAACTTGGATATTAAACCCGGACTAGAAACAATGTAAATTTGAAATATGTAAAAAATAAAGTCTATTATTTACAACAATATTATCATTATCCGCTTTTCCACCGTTGGGCCGAACTGTTCTAAAAACGGTAAGGAGCGTTTCCGGTAATATTTCCACTATAGATTGGTTCGGCACAGCACGATTACAAACCATTATTGGCCTGCATGGAATTCTCAGCACAAACCACTATTTGAACGATTAATTAATTTTAAAAATAAATCTGATCATCCTCCACGACGAGGGTCGCCATTTACATTTCATATCGTCTTGTAAACTCTTGTACACCTCTCTTTTTGGTGATCTCAGTCCTGCCTACAATCTGTACAGAAAGCCAATTTGGGATTTTAATTTAAGTAAAAGTACTGAAACTTAAAGAAACCCCCCCCCCCCCAAAATAATAATGCATTAAAGTCAACATGAAATGGTGTTTGTAAAAATATTTCTTTGTAAAACAGTATATTCAATTAATTCAGGTGGCTGAGAGGGCTTGGTGACGTCAGCCAAATGAAAAGTTATTGATGAGAAACATTTTCTGTTTCTTCTTCTCTGAAAAAAAAAAAAAAAAAAAAAAAAATTGTGCACAGATTAATCTTGTAAAACAAGACCAGGCATGATTATTAAGAAAGTAAACAGGGTCAATTTTTATTTAATGTTGACTTTAAATGTGTCTAATATAAGCAAGCCAACAAAAATTGATGCAGACAGAAAAACAAAGAGTGTACATGGAGTTTACACATATTGCTATGTTCACAAGATTATGTTTCATTACCCTTGTTTATTTCACGTCATAGTTAAAATGTGTATTTACATATATATGATTATCTCCACAGAAGCTTATGATGATTGTGTTGACATGACTGGATGGAAAAACCTACAAAAGAAAATGATATTCTACCTATCCCTTGATTCAACATTCTAACCACACACACAAGCACTCCTGATTTATATCTGATACAGCATTGCAATTATCAGCGAATCTAATTAAATTTCATATTTCAATAGTTTTACAAATTATGAAGACTTTTATCCAATCTGTGAAACTAAAATTATTAGTGCAAGGGCAAAACTGAATGAAAAAGAAAGACAAGAAAAAACAGCTTGGGTGAATATTTCAAGATGAGAGCAACTTTGAATTAAAAACAGACATAAAAGGATCACGTCAGGTTCATGTCAGGGCTCGAGCCGCTCGACATTAAGGATTGCCTGAATGCCCGTGGCCAGCGTAAGCGACGCTCCGGACAGTTGACGGATTGACCCGATTGGGCCAGTGCTGAATCGGTTATCAACTGCAGGTGTTTTTAAGCCTCGCCGATTTAAACATTCAAGCGCAAAAAGATGCTAAAAATGCTTCTTTTTTTTTATTCAAAAGAACAGCAAAAAGCATTTGAGGTATCATTAAAGGAATATATATATATGTATATCAAATTTGACATTTTTGTATGCGTGTAATACTGATATTCTTTTAAGACAATCAGATCCTCCTCACTATTGGCCGAAACCACTTCGCTCTTCTCAACGACCTCAGAGACGAGAGTGAATGACCCGTGTAAGAGAACAAGAGCCAGCCAGAACAACTCAAGCATTATTACACTGGAGTACAGCCCCATTGTGCTGAAAATCCTGCTTGGTCTGCAGAAAACTACACGACTGAACAACATCAACCCACAAGGTTTACATTTTTCACATATTTTAGTTGCAAACAAAGGCAATTATTTGTCTCTATGGTGCTAACTTGGACACTGAGCTTGATGTTCCCAGTCAGCTGGCATGTAATAATCCAGTGGCCTGATTAGACTTTAATGAACTGTCAATCAAACCCTCTAAAAGTATCACGGGATCCTAAGGTGTTGGCTGTCATACACAGTATGGACAACAGGATGTACAGTGTGTACAGTGTGTACATGTACAGTTATGCTAAACTTTAGCATAAGTTTAGACACCCATGCTAAAGTTGACTAAAAAGAGGAATAAAAAATCATCTTTTGGAAATTGAACTTAATGCCTTAATTTAAAAAATTAGGAAAAATCCAACCTTTAAGGACACCAATTTTCTTTGTGAATGAATAATGTATCGTAAATAAATAAATGTTCTTCCTTAAAATACAGGGTGCATAAGTCTGGACACCCCTATGTTAAATTCCCATAGAGGCTAATTCCCTGATAAAGTTCCCTTGGCCTTTGGAATTAAAATAGACCCACATCATCACATAGCCTTCACCATACCTAGATATTGGCATGGAGTACTTTCCATAAGATCATCTCTCAATGTAAATCAAACCAGCCATTAGGCTAACTGAAATAAAACCATGCCAATCTCTAGGTATGGTGAAGGCTATGTGATGATGTGGGGCTATTTTAATTCCAAAGGCCAAGGGAACTTTATCAGGATGGATATTATCCTGGATCCATGAAGTAACTGGCCTTTTAAAAATAAAAATCTGCCTGCCTCTATGGGAATTTAACATAGGGGTGTCCAGACTTATGCACCCTGTATTTTAAGGAAGAACATTTATTTATTTACGATACATTATTCATTCACAAAGAAAATTGGTGTCCTTAAATGTTGGATTTTTCCTAATTTTTTAAATTAAGGCATTAAGTTCAATTTCCAAAAGATGATTTTTTATTCCTCTTTTTAGTTAACTTTAGCATGGGTGTCTAAACTTATGCATAGCACTGTATAGGGAACAAAGTCACATACACACACACACACAAAAAAAAAAAAAAGAACGAAAAATGCCTATGACAAGAAGGTACTTTGCTGACCATAAAGTGATGCTGAAGATACTTTACTTAAAATGCTAATAAATAGGTGCGTCATAGACTTATAAACCACCACTTTATAAAGTAACATTTAACAAAGTATTTACAGTATATATAATCTGCAGTTTTCAGTAAGTGTCTTCAGCCTGCTAAATAACTAATTGTAAATGTCATGATATACAGCGATGTTTGCTGTGCTCAAAGCATTTTAAATCCAATATTTTAATCAAATATTCAAATGTAGACCAGTTCATTTAAATTGTAATAATATTTCACAATATTAATACATAACTTTTGAATGCTAGTGTAGGCCTGTACATTAAACAAAGGCCTGTACATCTAGAGAAGGACAGCACTGTAAAGCAAGATGCATCTTAACAACACCATATGAGACAAACTAAGACAATAAGAGAAAAAGTAGGCTACATTAATATTATATACTATTTAACTTTTGAGAAAGACTGTGTGTTAGACTGCATCTAAATACTGTATATTACAATATTCTTACTTTACAATATTAAACGAACTTTACTTCCTTTAAAAACGTTCAAATTTAAAACTTTAAATTTCTTTTGTTTTTCTCCATCCTCTTTTTCACTGATTAGGAATTTATTAATTATAAAGATACAGTAACTTGAGAGGTTTCTGATTAATTTCCACCATCCCTGATCACTACACTATAACTCTTCAGATAATCAAAGGAAATGCAGACTTAAGCCCCTATTCTCTGCAGGTCCCAAAATTACCCTCATATGTAAGAGCAACATGAGGAGAGAACACAGATTATAACATGTCTACTAAAAAAACAACAGCCTAGACCAGTGGATCTAAACCTTTTTGACTTTGGCTTTATTTGCATATTAATTTAAATTATTTTAATATATTATTAATAATTTATTCATTTAAATTTTGAATCATCCTGAGTTTTCAGCTGAGACAATCGGTAATTTGAGAAGAAGAAAAAAACACGGTAACACTTTACAATAAGGTTCATTAGTTAACATGAACTAAGAATGAACAATACTTCTTCAGCATTTATTAATATTAGTTCATATTAATTTCAACATTTACTAATACGTTATTAAAATCAAAGGTTGTATTTGTTAACATTAGTTAATGCACTGTGCACTTAACATGAACAAACAATGAACAGCTGTATTTTTTATTAACTAACATTAACAAAGATTAATAAATACTGTTACAAATGTATTGTTCATTGTTAGTTAATGTTAGTAAATACATTAACTAATGTTAACTAATGAACCTCATTGTAAAGTGTTACCAAAAATATGATCATAATTCACTTTTCATGGAAAAGACCATAAGACCACCAAGTAAAAAAGTACCTGAAACATTATTTAAGGCCAACAAGCGAAATCTAAGAACGAACATCATGGTGTGATGTCATTTCGTACAAAATCGGGCCAAAACGAAGTTTGTTTCATGAGTTCGAAACAGCTGGTTAAAGCGAACTTTCTGGAAAAGTTCACGCCTTAGGTCCGTGGTGATTACAAAATATAGGTAGGTGTACTCTGAGGCTCCATCTTTGGTGTGAAAATATTCTCCCGTTCATTTCTTCTGTTCAGTCCGTCGAGGTCGGACAGCCGCGAGAAACATGAACACACTGGAGAGCTGATTAATAGTAGAAAATGAAGTAATTCTAATTGAAAGTTTCACTTTTTTTCATAGTTAATACAAAGTTCTGTCATGAAACTGTAGATGGCGCAGGCTGATAAGTCCTAAACTCAATCTGCTTGCAATCACATCATTATCTATAGGGCACAGCTGATTGTTTCCTGATGTATCAGTAGCCAATGAGCTTGTGTGCTCAACCTTTAAATACTTGGGCAGCATTTGCCTTAGAAGTGCAGTGCGCTTTCAGAAACCCTCCAACTTCCCCAGCTCCACCTGTATAGATCTGCTACGCACTGTTGTGCCTGAATGCGTTCATTGACCGATAGTTCATGAACTCGTTCATATTTTGGGCGAACGTGAACTGAACGTACTGTATTACTGCCTGATGAAAGTTACTGTGAACTCGTTCATTC
This sequence comes from Rutilus rutilus, assembly GCF_951802725.1. NCBI lineage: Eukaryota > Metazoa > Chordata > Actinopteri > Cypriniformes > Leuciscidae > Rutilus > Rutilus rutilus. The sequence continues at coordinate 6,880,996 of NC_140210.1, read as the reverse complement.
TGGTGTCTGTGAACGGCACGCTCTCTCAGGTTAACTTCGTAGAGCCTTCCAGGCGAAAACCCGGCTAACACACACCCTAAACAGGCCTTAATATGTAGTGGAAAAAACACCCAATCTGGCAACACCAGCCACCAGTGTCGCACCGCCGCATGCGTAATCAAAACAAAAAGCAGCATGTAGGCGACATCGCGGCAAAGCAGCAAGGAGGCGTCGTATGATCATTTAAACGAGGTCAGTGAGGATGGGAAAAATCTTACATATCTGGTATATTTTTCCAGGATTCCAGTATTCCTTTTTAGTATGTACTGCAATGGAATTTGAAATGGAAAATTATTAAAGTTGAAAAACATTTGCACCCTAAGGACTATTGTCCTGTTTTTCTTTTAATAAATCCTCATTAAAAAAGACCATTCAAGCAGCACGTTTTTCCTCATGGTTTTGAGAATATACTGTAGGGTTGAAAGCTGCAGCTGCTACTAGTGTGGACTGAATGGACAGCAACAAAGCGTCAAAGCAACTATGGGGAAATGCTGTCCCCTCAACGCTAATGTAAACCCTGGTTGGATAAGGATTCAAAATTGGATATGAAGATGAAATCTGACGCATAGCTTCAGTGTTAAAACTGATCAAATAATTGCTGTCTGTGGTTCTATATGGGCTGTGGCAATAATTTTGAAAAATAATAGCTCGCAGCAACATATGAAAAAAAAAAAAAAAACTATGAACTAGTGAACTAATTTGTGAACTGAACTTTGAAATAGTTCATGTAGAAAGTGAACTTTCCCAACACTGCTGCTATGGGGAATAGCACAGCAGCAGGTCGTTTGTGTATTAGCAGTAGCAAGTCCCGTACTTGATCTGCAACAGCAGCTGCGTACCAGATCTACTCCACCAAGACCAAACATATCAACATATCAACATATTACAATGCTAAACACACCGAAATGCAGAGCTGGTGAAAACATATCCACATCGCTATGATCAGATGCTTTCTTAACAACTGTTTTCTCACCGCTGTCATTTTTGTTGTGTGTTTATTTTGTTATTGAAAGGAAAGTCTGACAAAATATTAAAAATGAAATTTTCCACAAATTATGTATTGGGAGTAATGGGTTGTGATCACTGATCTATATAGAATGACGTCATTATATAGATCAGTGGTTGTGATAGGTTGGGTATGTGTTGAGAAAATGACCTGACCGAAAGCCTTTACAACTTACTAGCACAACCAACCCCAGCCCCATTATATTTTGCATCAAATTAAATATAGTTTACGCTGACAAAAATCTATAATTTACCGATTGGATTCCTTCACTGTGCCTATAAGGATCCACACACCGTAGTTTATGATTATCTCACCTTGAGGAAAGACAGGTTGCGGTTGCGTTCAATACTGGTGATCTCCAGATTACCCATGACCACCTCACAGTTCTCATAGAACTTCCGAAGAGTCTTATACTGCTGGTCCAAATCAGACAGCGTGCTGAGCTTGTTATCAGTGCCAGGACACACTGCAGAGGAGAAAGAGAGAGAGAAACAGGTAAAGGACAGAAAAATAAGAGATGGATCAAAGCAAATTAATCCTTCATAATGTATTGGCTTGCATAAATTGCAAGCTTTGAATAACTGCAACTATGAAAGACAATAAAAGAAGTAAAAAACAAACCCCAAAAATATTTGGAAACTTTCCAAAGCAGCATTAGCTTCTCTAAACAATGTGTGGAATGTCCTCAGGACACAATCATAAATCTTTTTCTCCATATGGGCGCTCCAGCATCGCACATATTGTGTGAAATGACACAGGTCATTACTTTAAGAAAGTAATTAGCCAAATTAGTGAGCGAAGGTTCATGTGTGTTTGCGCTTCCACTGACCTGCTTTTGCAACGCTAAACATCTGCCATGCACAACAACCAGATAAAATAGACTTTTTTTTTTTTTTTTTTATTAAAAAAAAGCCTGTGTGCCTGGCAACAGCGTTACCATCAGCTTCTCTTTTCATTTTTGTCCAACTGAGCACCGAGGGCTGTTCGGCAGGTTTTAATGAAGTATTTGATGAGTGATTGTTTCACTGATCCCAGACACTAAACCTTGCGTGGAATCTCAGAGATGCCAGGCTTCATTCATGCATATCAAAAACTCTTCTGGCTTTGTTTCAGTTTGGAGTGACTCATCACAGTAACATTCACTCATATGATAAACTGATGGGGTCTTCATGCACCTTTTTGCCAAAATGATGCATGACTTGTAGTACAGTAATTATATTGTGAAAATATCCACATTTAATGAAATATTAAAAAGCTTATATTTTCTTTACAGTAAAACACACTGAAGAAGTGCGCACAATTAGACCAAGGTCATTTTGATGTCAATTTTGGTTACATTTTTCTCTTTTTTTATGTCTTTGAATGGACCCAAAAATGCTCTGCATGTCTTTTGGACATCATGTGAATAATAAAATGCAACTACTGTAACAATATGGTATGTGTCATGATCCCGGCCTGTGTTCCCCTGTCTTGTGTTGGAAGTAGAATTCTGTTCCTTTTGTTCCTATATTCAGTTTCTGTGTTAGGTTTTGTAGACCTTCAAACTATAATTAATTTCCCCTCCAGGGAGCCATGACGGCTGGTTCGGGTATGGACAGGAGTGAATCAGGAGCTGGTGACAAGTAGCCCCCCACCCAAAAAAATCCTTTGGGGCTCCACACAGTCCTCCACCTCTCTTACTGTGAAAATGGAACCACTCAGCATCAGCGCATAGTCCATATAGTTACTAAAGGACTACAAAACCTAATCTGTCACTTGGCAAAATGTGGCCAGAAACATAACTTTTGCTTACTTTTGTATGTTTACTGTAGTAGCTACTGTTTCTATTTCTAAGCCGTGTGGAGAACCAGTGGAGAAGTATTGTTTTGGTGTGTATGTGTGTATGGTATTAGTGATGATTTCCGGGGACAGTGATGAGTCTTGGCTGAAGGAGCTGTGAGGGCTAACAGGCACAGGAACAGACAGGCCCCTTTAACCCTGGCAGAGGTGTCAGACTTGACATGCAATTAAATACACCTATTTCCACCCATCAAACACCTTCCTGGGTCCAGCCTGAACCATCTGCTACATCAGCTGGCCCATGCCTGCCGAGCACCACAGAGAGGATTATTGTAAATGTGTGTGAGTAGAAAGTACATATCCAATGATTCCTGTGAAAATGCTTTTGTTCCTGTATGAAACACATGGCCATTAGTTTCCTTTGGCAGGAAATACTCACTATGTCACTTTTGCATCAGTGTTCATTAATACCAAAGCAAGTCTCTTTACATTTCTAGTTCTTGAGGTTGTTTTCCGCAGTAAGAGATATAAAGAATACACATATAAAATATATGTATAATATTTGATCTATTTTTACCGTAGTAATAATAATAATAATATATAACAAAGATTATAAAATAATTACATTTATAACAAATATTTAATATTAACTAATAATAAATAAATAAAATAAAGTAATATTACATAAAAAAATACTAAATTAATTATGTTGATAGCAATAACAAAGATCAATTTAATGCTAGCCAGCTAGTGCTCAAAAACCTGCTTGAACAGTGGGAAGAAATATGAAAAATTGATTTAAAGGCTGATCAATAACTAAGTCTATATTTGTGATGTGGTTATAGCTTTATGTGGCCACTGGGCAGGAGGTGATGCTGTAAGGGAAGGAGATAGTAATAAGGAGTAATTGAACGCTGGAGGAGAACTTTAGATGAACAAGTAAGGAATAATTGACGACGGGCCGTTGAGTTTTTAGAAAAATAACGCACACCCGAGGTGGTAATGCAGGAACGACACAAAGCGGAGTGTGCATTATTTGTCAGTAATATGGCCATTAGTATACTAAGGTTACCACGCCTCAAAACATTGTTCAGATCATGTATTTCAAGACACGTGTCAGGTTTTTGTCCTTAATTTCTTACGCATCTAATCCCATGCCTCTGTCATTTTAGAGCTAGTAATGAAGGCTTAAGTCACTGATAGCAGACTAATGCAGTTATTAATGCAGTTATATATATATATATATATATATATATATATATCTATAGAGAGAGAGAGAGAGAGAGAGAGAGAGAGAGAGAGAGAGAGAGATTAAGCATTTACCAAAAACATGTCAATAATTTGTTGCTTTTATCCTATTGTTTACTATATTTATTTGCTTGGTCAGTGTCGTTGTGTGTTTTGGTTCTTTTGCTGTTTTAGTCTATGAAGACCTTTGAAATAACTGAAATCATTTGGCGGAGTGATATGTTATGCGGTCAATACCTGCCTGGAACTACTTTAGCCGTGCGTTTCCCTGAAAATAATTTCAAACCTTAGAATGTTCGTCAACCAATCAGATTGAAGCATTCAACTGCCCCATAGTATAAGTGGCAAATAAATGGACCGTTTCTAAAATTAACCCTGCTATTTTAAGACATTCCACAATTTTAAAAAAACTACAAACTACAACAGCATTAAGATGTAATGAGAAAGACAAAATAAACAAATAATAAACAAATCCATTCATGACAGTTCTCACTTATTTTAATGAATCAGAGAGTAAAATAATAGTTATGTTAGGTTTAAAGTTAGCACATACACACACACACACACACACACACACACACACACACACCCCGCTGTGCGCAAGGAGCCTCTGCCTATTGTACTTAATGTTGTGAGCACGTCTATTCCATTGACTCCTGGAATTCCTGCATGGAATCGCTGCCAAGAGAAACTAAATGAATAAAGCCTACTGTGCTACTCATGGAGGACTCATTCATGGCAGGACTAATTTACTTCACAGAAAGCAGATATGGCGGGCAAATGAGGACACCTTTTCTTTGCCCTTTTCCATTTAAGTAATGACATTGCTGGACCATGGAGATCAGGACCACAGTGGGGGAAAAACACTAATTTCTGGTGAATCCATCTTAATATGAACACGAATGGCATACACGCATATGCTCAGGGTGAGACTAGAAACCCAAGATGTAAATACTTCTTCATCCATCAAGTTGACAATTTTTGAGAAAAGAGACAAGTTTGTCTTGTGGTGGGCAGCACCTATAAACAGACACTTTTAAGAGTTGTTTCTTTACTCAAAACTATGTTCAGAAAGAAGTCCTAAAAAGTTTTTGTTTCCAAAGTATTCGTATAAATGCAGCTGTCTAAAACTGGAACCCGAAAACTTCTTTTTTCTCCCCTTTTCTCCTAACTTTTAGAACTGCATACAATCAAACAAACATTCAAAAAATCCCTGAGATCTGTGAGTAAGGATCTGTATGACATCATTACAGAGCTAACGGAGAACCTTACCAGGACTGATGGGGTGACAGAGGAAAACATTACTGCTGATGTCATTATAATGCCCCTCATCATCTAGCTCAGTCTTGATGGTACAACAAATCTCTTTTTTCTCTCTTACAAATGGCAAGGCTTTACTGAAGCACCTCTCAAATGTCGGAGTCACCTTTTACTCAATTCTGATTCTTCACCATCTGTCTGTCTGTTATTCCACGACAACAACCAATACAACTTTATGTAGCAAGTACCCATAAGTAGGATCATTTCGCAGTGAGGTCTTGCATCACCCTGAAGGGGTTTCTTTTGCATAACAATCTGCTGACTGTACACTATCCCATAGCCTTGCAGTGCCCCCCTTTTTATAACTGCAGACACCCCTTACCCCCCAGTTTGGGAACCATTAGTCTATGATCGCAAAGCATATGCACACACAGTATTTGGTGATTTTATATGAATCATATTTAGCATTACAATAAGATCATTTTTTACTTTTACTTGGAATTAGTAGGTAGATCTGGTATTGGAAATGGGTAAATACGTACAATAGCATCATTCTGGTACAGTGATGATGTTAAATGGAATACAGTACTTGGAATTCATAGAATATGCTTATAATTGACAACCACGCTGTCTATCATTATCATAGTATTTGAAAGAAAAAAGAAAGATATTTTTCAGCATCATTACTCCAGTCTTCAGTGTCACATGATCCCTCAGAAATCATTCTAATATGCTGATTTGGTGCTCAAGAAACATTTCTTATTATTATCAGCATTGAAAACAGTTGTACTGCTTAATATTTTTGTGGAAACCGTAATACTTTTTTTTTTACAGGAATCTCTGATAAATAGAAAGTTTAAAAAAAAACAGTATTTATTTGAAATAGAAATCTTTTGTAACATTATAAAAACATTTACAGCAGTTTTTGATCAATTCTATGAATCAATGATGAATCAATGTGTAAATTTATAAAAAAAAAACAAAAACAAAAAACAAAAAACAAACACTTTCCAGGTTTTCTCTTCACTAAAAACACACCATAGTACCATAGTACTTGTTTTGTAAAATAACATTTTGGTTAATCAAATATAAGACAACGTCTACATTTCCTTTCTTGCTAAGACTCCCTCGTTCCTTCTAATGAACTAACACTTAAAAAAAAAAAATATATATATATATATATAAATAGGCCCAAATATGTGTGATCATTTCCACAATGTACAATGACACAAGTGTTTTCTGTGCTGCTGTGAATCACTATCATCTCTTTAATATAAAACCCTTTTCATCAAATTGATTATCCGGTTCTTCTGGATTTCTCAGCGAGCAGCGAGGCATCACCTGCTGGTGAGACACAGGTGGAAGAGATTTGTATTAAGCAGACAGAGGATTTAATGACTCGTCCCAGTCAATTTCCTGCAGCCGTTCTCTTCTTATAACCCTGAAAAGAGTTTTGCACTTAATGTAGCCCAGCTACATTAACAGCTCATGTCGCCTGATCCTGTAGACGGGATACAGATAAACAGCTTGACAGAACATATGCTGATACTCTTCTTGATGAATGCTTATGCATGCACTGAGTATGGGAAATTTTATCTAACAACCACTATCGGAAATAGTAGAGGAGTTACAAGCAATGCTAGTCACTGCAGGAATATGCTGAGATCTTTACAATTTAAAGGTGAAGTATGTAGTTTGTGACTGCGACACTAGAGACACCTAGCGGAATTACAAAAATAAAGCATATTTTGCAAACGCCCCTTTTGCACGCCATGTCTTCCCAAATCACAAACACAGCTTTTACGGCTGCTCGTGAAGGCATGTCTCAACATGTAAAAGTAGACTATACGTTCAAGAAAAGGTCCAACATATTAGGAGTTCTTTTAGCTGTGTTGATATGTGTCATTAAAAAAGCAATTGAGCTAACATTCTGTCTAGAGCGAACACAAACGTCTTGCTTAAAATAGACCCATTTACTAATTTTAGACATGACGTGCCACAACTGTTTGAGGCTGTCTACACTGGACAGTGGACACGTCAAAGTAAACAATAAAAACATGCGTGATACTGAAGCGTCCATTGTAGCACGGTGTATTGTAATGCCCCGTTCGCTTGTATTTGTTCATGACCTGTTTAATCTTTAAAGGGGTGGTAAAATGCCCTTTTCACAAGATGCAAAATATATCTATGATGTCCCCAGAGTGTGTGTGTGAAGTTTTAACGCAAAATACCCCACAGATATTTTATATAGCAAGTTAAAGTTGTCACTTTTTGAGGGTTTGCAAAAACGCACCGTTTTGTGCCTGGCCCTTTAAATGCAAATGAGCTGCTGCAGAGGGCGGGGTTTCAAGAGACACACTAAAATGACAGAAACTTTTCTGCCTTTAATGTTAAAACGGAGTCAGACAAAGATGGAGAGACTCAAGAAGAAGTGACAACATGTAGAATGCAACAGGACGTCTCTGAATGGCAGAGCCGGACAGTTAAGGAGTACATTTACTTGAGTACAGTACTTAAGTACAATTTTGAGGGATCTGTACTTTACTCGAGTATCATTATTGGGGAGTACTCATGACTTTACTCAAGTACATTTGAGAGGCAAATATTGTACTCTTTACTCCGCTACATTTCTATCCATAACCGTGAGTACCCGTTACTTCTGCAAAAAAGGAAAAAAGAAAAATCTCGGAAACCCTCAATTTGTTGTTTCCCTCTCAAACGTGATTGGATTGTGCAGGCGCCACTGATTGGGACAGCCTATCAGCGATCACCTTCAGCTTTCCGCCAAAGTCAACTCCACGGTCAGATTTAGATAAGAGACGAAACCATGGACGAAACAATGGATGAAGACGCAGCAGGTCCATCCCGGGAATGTGCCAACCCGTGGCCCCACCTCGCCAGACTATTTCAATTTTCTGAACAAGTTAATGATAGTTTTCGCTTCAAGTGTTTGCTGTGTTTACCAATGTAAGCACTGTGGCAGTAGTAATGCAATATTTAGAAAATGTACTCTTGTACTCTTGATACTCAAGTACTTTTAAAAACAAGTACTTCAGTATTTTTACTTAAGTAGACATCTGACTGTAGTACTTTTACTTGTACTTGAGTAAAATGTAGCAAGGGGTATCTGTACTTTTACTCAAGTAATGAAGCTGTGTACTCTGTCCGCCTCTGCTGAATGGTTAGTTGATGAATATATGTTGCTGATGTGGAGTTAACTATCTTCAATAAAGATATTCTGTCATGATAAATCTATAAATCGCTCATATAGGAACTGTTGTGAGATGCACACAGAGTGACTTTCTATTGCATGTGAAAAGATGGATGCTAAAGTTTGAGCTGACTCACAAATGTACTCTTATACAACAACTTTTCCTCTTCTCAACATGGACTGCATGTTCCCGGGGGCGGGGTTTATGTAAATTCTAGGGTTAGTGATGTCACTAACCCGGGAGGAATGTCCTGTAGTCCCAACCAGCCGTTTGTTGTAGTCCTTTTCTTTAAAAGCAAATATCTTCCTTTGCTTTGAACTTTGAGTATTGTAACTTTGCAGATGTTGTTTATGCTCAAACAGCAACATTACACACTAACTAAAGTTAGAAAAGTGAAATCATAATCAACCACCCCTTTAAAGGTCTGTAAACCGAAGCTGAATGTCTTTTTATTTGTAATGCGTCGGTCATTGTCCCACACTGGCTAAACAGCCTCTGGCTCCGCCTGCTAGGGTAGCCACACCCAAAACTCTTGCTATTGGTTGAGCTTGTAAGTGATTGACAGGTCTGAATGGACCGCTCTCAGTGTTTCGATGGTGCCTGGAGGGCTCAGTGTTTACACTATCTGGGGAGATAACCCCATGAATAGTAATCAATGTAAAATAAGCTGGGTTAAGAGAATGTATTATAACATAAAAAAAACCTTACATACTTCACCTTTAACCCCTTAACTGTCACCATCTCTCTAGTGGGCCGCTTGCCGCTTTTTTATTGCCGTTTTTATCACATATTTTAGTAATAATCATCATATATAAACACTCAAAATTCATCCTTAAAATTAGACATTCCGTTACCCTGGAAACAGTACTTTGAAATCTTTTAGCGGGCTCCCCCTAGTGGGTGGTGTCATGTTTCATATTGCAAAATGTATTTTATCATCAAAACTTTTTCGACAAAACACATTTTCGTCAGAAAGGTCTGAGAATCAAGGTTCTACGTATATATATATATTTTTTAGTACAGTACATTTTCTAAATTTAAACCTCTATAACCTTTTTTACACCTCAATTTTTTTATGTGCTTTCCAAAGCATTCATGAATTACAGTCATTTCATTTTGGAAAGTGCATTTTCACGTCTATGCTGAAAAAGAAGGGTGATAGTTAAGGGAAGCCCTACTGACAGCATCTGTGGCAACAATAAAAAATAAATAAAAAAAATCTGTAATGCACAAAAAAAGAAAAGAAAAAAGCTTGAATATGAGTTTAAATAATTTGAGCTCAGGAACTATAGCAACAGTACATCAAGTCCATTTTCCATTTCCTTTCTATACCAAATTAAATTAATTATAACATTTTAGCACACATTAACGTTAAATTTCCAAAACTGTAAATAGTTATCAGTTTAAACATTTATTTGGTCTAAATGATGCTGCAGTGCTTGCAATAATATCATTTAGAGACATTTCTTCACACAGCCGTGTAATGAAACCGCACTATTAATTAGTTACTATCACAAAACATCTGGGTATTCTGATTCTTGATGAACACTCATCTTCTGTGTGGTTTTGATGCATTTTGAGTGTTATAACATTTAATGAGCCTTTGCATTGACTCAGACACAGATGTCCACAGAACACACGCTGTGATACCTCGCAGTCATTGAAATTATCATTCATTCCAATGTCGGTCATCTTTGTAAAGGAATAATATGTGCATAGTTTTCCAAGGCGCCCCTCATCCGTATTAAATATTTTGGAATACTAAATACGGCCACTGATATGCATTTGTTCTCTTTTTGTTCTATTTTTATTATCTGTGTCTCGTCACTGTCATTCTGTTTGTGCTGTGGAAGCTTCTGTCACCAAAACAGATTCCTCGTATGTGAATAAAGCTCTTTCTGATTGTGATTCTGATAAGTAAGTACATTATGCTGTAAATAAATGATCTAAAACTTCTTATGACAGGATGCATTTACTTAGTAAGCAGCTGCATAATATATCAAGGTTTGTTTTACATTTTGAATGTAAGTGTATTTTGTCTTACATGCACCAGAAGATTTTTGTCACTTCTTTTTAACTGTTAAATCTGTCAGTGCAGTAAGAACAATTTACACTTGTATTAAAGATTAATTCTCTAAAAGTCTCAATATATTATGCAGTGTTGCTTCTCTAGTAAAGTTATCTTGTTTGACTCTTGTTGGATTTTTTTATTTTTAACTGAAAAAAATTGACTGTATGAAATAAATTTACACAAAACACACAAAAATTTTTTTTTAAATTAGATGTTCTATATAAAATAAACATAAAAGCTTATGTGAAGCTTATTATTCTACACAGTCATTTCACTAAATGTAATTTATTAAAAGTTTTAACGTTTTAACACAATATTCGGATCATAATTAGTGTTCCCTGCACGAAATGGCTTATTTCTACTATTGAAAATACCACAATGTGGTCTACACTGATTACCATGGTAGTTTCTGCCCAAAATACTTACGTTTCAAAATCAAGTCAAGTCACATTTATTTATATAGCACTTTATGCAATTGAACAATTCATAGTCATAAACAGGGAAAATTAAAGTGTTAATGTTGCAAAATTTCATCAGTCATGAAACAACTTCGATTCAGCTAAAGCAGCTCAACAGAAAACTAAATATTATTACTCAGTTCAGCTCAGTAACAGTGTAGCTTAGATGTCCATCAATTATGAAATGAATTCAATTAAGATATAAAGCAGCTCTAGAGAAGGCGATAGTTTCATTATTGATCAGAGAGAAGAAACAATTTCTGCTAAATGTTTGCCTATTTAAAGGTGACCTAGTATGCCCTTTTTCAAAGTCTTAATTTAGTTTTGGGGCTCTACTAGAATAGGGTTTCATGCTTGAACGTAAAAAAAAAAAAAAAAACCTCTTATTTTTCACATATTTTACATTATTGCCATAGCAGTCTGTCAGTAGCGTTCTGTTTCGTTCCTGTCTCAATGAAGCTCCTCCTTCCAAAGAGTGCAATGTACTCTGATTGGTCGGCTGGACCAGTGTGCTGTGATTGGTCAACCGCTTTGAGCTTGTTTTGGAAATTTCACGCCCCTTTACCATAACCGCGAGTTTCAACACACCTCAACCAAGCCCTGCCCCCTTCATTTTGTGAATTCCTTGGGCGGAAATTATTTAAATGAGGGATTTTGTGACGTCTATGTTCCTGGAAGAAAACTCAAGACTACAATCAAGGCGTTTCAGAGATTTCAGAAACAGTGCGCACTGATATCGAGAATAACTGCCTTCGGATTTAAGAATACAAGCTTGAATAGGTCATTAAATAGTTCTCCTCATTATGGAAGTTTTCTTCTATACTGAAATATTTCTGAGAGCTGACCTTTCTGAGATTACTGAGAGGTGGTATAAAGCACTTTTAGACAATCCTTTGAACATCAGGCTCCTGCTTTGATTTCCAAATCCATCATGTCATTTAGAACAAGATTAAGGCCATTGAGAGTAGAAGATGAAAACAAAGCAGCGGCCATAATGCTTTACTTACATGGCTGTTGCCTTTCTAATAGATGTTATTTATCTGCAAATCACACATTATAACTACAAAATATCCCATTGCTATCATCACAGGATACTTCAGCATAACACAACAGCAAAATGTGATGCCATTAAAGTGTGGAATTTATAGGAATATGAACTGAAATAACCATGTGGTGATACAGTCCAGTGAAAAGAGCAACACAGTATGCCACACTTACAGCTCAATGTATTCTGAGCCTTTCGAATCTTGTGGATCTTGCAGAAAATGTTCTAAGAGTCGGGCAGCTACTGCTCTTTGCCTCTGATCTCTCAATGCCATCCAAAAAAATCCCCACAACAGAAAGCATGAGGCTGATTCCTGCCTTGCAGTGCCTTGTACCTTAAAATAATGTTTCCAAAATCGTTTCAGTGGTTCATCAACTCGTAACAGGGTGAACGGCACTTCTGCATTCGCTTTGCGGCCCTTTATCGGCTATAACCGCACTATGCAAGTTTGCCAGATCGGGTAGCGGATCTGTAGTTCGAATGAGACATAAGAAACTACAAATTTGACTTGCTTTATGGCAAAAAAATAGCAAGCAATGTCATTATTTTGTTTTTCTTCATTTCTGATGTCGCAATACATCACACTTTCATAAAATCATGCAACATACTCTACCTTGTCTTTGGACATAGTTATTTCCAAAGCTGGATAAACAAATAGCGTGCGTGCAACGGTAGGCTAAATTATTTACAACAGCAGTAATGGACAATTCTGCTTCCAACCTGTAGGGGGACCAAAGTGGAAAAGTGCTTTGGTGTTGCTTTAAACAGTCAACTAATCCACTTCTGTCTGAAGGCCAACAGTTCAGACTGGCATATCTTTACCAGGTGTTCCACCAACAGTAATATTCAGAACAATAAATATATAGGCGAGATTCATACCAATACCTGCAGATAATAATATTCAGTGTTGGGCCACATCCAAACCTAAATGATTCAATTAGCTGAAAGCACTTTCTGAGGGTAATCTGTAATCTCTATTCCTTAATGGAAATCCTAAAATAGTTTGTTAGTCTATGTAGTCTTATCCCTTGATATACACTCACCTAAAGGATTATTAGGAACACCATACTAATACTGTGTTTGATCCCCTTTCACCTTCAGAACTGCCTTAATTCTACGTGGCATTGATTCAACAAGGTGCTGAAAGCATTCTTTAGAAATGTTGGCCCATATTGATAGGATAGCATCTTGCAGTTGATGGAGATTTGTGGGATGCACATCCAGGGCACGAAGCTCCCATTCCACCACATCCCAAAGATGCTCTATTGGGTTGAGATCTGGTGACTGTGGGGGCCATTTTAGTACAGTGAACTCATTGTCATGTTCAAGAAACCAATTTGAAATGATTCGAGCTTTGTGACATGGTGCATTATCCTGCTGGAAGTAGCCATCAGAGGATGGGTACATGGTGGTCATAAAGGGATGGACATGGTCAGAAACAATGCTCAGGTAGGCCGTGGCATTTAAACGATGCCCAATTGGCACTAAGGGGCCTAAAGTGTGCCAAGAAAACATCACCCACACCATTACACCACCACCACCAGCCTGCACAGTGGTAACAAGGCACGATGGATCCATGTTCTCATTCTGTTTACGCCAAATTCTGACTCTACCATCTGAATGTCTCAACAGAAATCGAGACTCATCAGACCAGGCAACATTTTTCCAGTCTTCAACTGTCCAATTTTGGTGAGCTCTTGCAAATTGTAGCCTCTTTTTCCTATTTGTAGTGGAGATGAGTGGTACCCGGTGGGGTCTTCTGCTGTTGTAGCCCATCCGCCTCAAGGTGGTGCGTGTTGTGGCTTCACAAATGCTTTGCTGCATACCTCGGTTGTAACGAGTGGTTATTTCAGTCAAAGTTGCTCTTCTATCAGCTTGAATCAGTCGGCCCATTCTCCTCTGACCTCTAGCATCAACAAGGCATTTTCGCCCACAGGACTGCCGCATACTGGATGTTTTTCCCTTTTCACACCATTCTTTGTAAACCCTAGAAATGGTTGTGCGTGAAAATCCCAGTAACTGAGCAGATTGTGAAATACTCAGACCGGCCCGTCTGGCACCAACAACCATGCCACGCTCAAAATTGCTTAAATCAGCTTTCTTTCCCATTCTGACATTCAGTTTGGAGTTCAGGAGATTGTCTTGACCAGGACCACACCCCTAAATGCATTGAAGCAACTGTCATGTGATTGGTTGATTAGATAATTGCATTAATGAGAAATTGAACAGGTGTTCCTAATAATCCTTTAGGTGAGTGTATATATAATTTATGCCTTTAATGATGTCTCTACTGAGCCCCTAAAGCGACATGGTGATGGAAAAAAATATGAGATGCTAGAAAAACAAAAAGTGTTGCGTTCCCTCGAGAAACTTTGCGTTCGCTCGCAAAACTTTTGTGTTCTTTGCAAGCGAACGCAAAGTTTCTCGGATGACCGCAGACATTTTGTGAGTGGACGCAATGTTTCTCGGGGAACGCAAAACATTTGTGAGACAAGAACGCAAAAGCATTGACATTATTTTTCCTCTCTACACTAGTCACTATACCATCAATATAGTGCCACTATACTAATCACAATAATAGCAAGATAAATCATTAGCTTAGTAATATATCATACTTTGTAGTTAGCAAGGAAACCAGTGTATTTATAATAGTTATGAATATATTGAGTTAATTTATTAGTTATATATTTATTTTTATATCAGTCTTAGTATTTTTATACTTAAACTTTTTTATTTCAGTTAGTTGCCAAGACAATCTCTCTAATTTTCCTTAAATTTTTAAGTTTAACTTTTTTTTATCTAATATTTATATATTTATTTTTTCATTCAACTTTATTTCAATTACCGAAAATGATTTGTAATAATTTTAGTTAACAATACCAGTTAGTGAACAAACTCCATCGCACACCTGCAAGTGATAGGTGCGTAGGATAATAAGACCAAACAGGTAGGTCGTTTCAACAGATAAGGAACTCCCGCACACTATCGTTACTTGCAATTTAAAATTGACTATAAAGACTATAAAAAGTTGACTAATAAAAAGACTATATATGACATTACAAAACTATTAAATATGACATTGCATATTTCTGATTGTACTATAATTTGCAATAATATCAGTCATTAGTGTTTTAATCATGGGTTTAGATTCATTGAATAAAGAGATTTTCTCCTCTGTGTGCAAGGCTTCATATTATTAAACATTATGAGCTTTATGCCTTGACCTGGACGTCTGACCTTAAACAGTGAATCAATAAATACAGAATGGGAGCAAATGAGTTGCGGAGTTCTCTGATATACGGTTATTACAGCGAGAGGCAATAATGAGCTCAATGGACTGAGAGTAATGACTCTTTCACTATCATTCATTGACTGACATTAAAACTTTGACACTGCCTTCACTTTTATTACCACAATTTCAGCACATTACAGAGAGAGAGGGTAAAATAATCAAAAGTTTGTCACAGGGCTCTATGAGTCCAAAATCAATAATTTGCCTAATTGTTTTTACATTTGTTATTTGAATCGTGAGGGTAGACGTTTTCAGCATGACATTGTATAATCATTGTATAATGGCTTAGATTAAGCCAGGACTAGGCCTTAGTTTAATTAGGACATTTTGGACAAGTTGCTTTCAGTTAAAACAGCTCAAACATGCTTTTTAGTCTGGGACTAGCCTTGTCTGTGGTTACTAATATACATAATTATAAGATTTATACAAATTCTCTGTGAAGTCCACTTAGCAGGACACTATCAAGTGATTGGAATGTATCCTGTTGAGAACAGCAGGACGTTCAATAACAGGAAGACCTCTGCAAATCAGCCTATCAGAGCTCATCTGAGATTGCTGCAATTTATGATTAATAATAATCAGCACACCTGGGTTAGAGGACAACTCCAACTACTTGTTCCAATCAAGTTTTCTTGCAAGGGGGGGGACAAAAGTTTGTAGTTTTAGTCTAAATGTGCAGTTGTCCAACAGTTTGTATTCATTAAAAACCAATCAGTAGAAGCACCACAGTTTTAACCAGGTTTGACACTGGACAATGGATAAAATGCATACACAGCAATTGAACGCATTAAACTTTTGATCCACACAAAATCTACAATAGAATGAAAAATCCTCAATTTGTGCCCTATACACGAAGCTCTTGCAGTTAGCTAACTAATGAGATTTCACCTTACAGAAATAATGTATTCAAATCATAAATGTGAGAGACGGAGATTCTCAACATCCATATGTTGCAGTGACCTCTCCTAGATGAAATGGAATTTCAATCCAGGATGGTTTGCAAATGTAGTCCAGTCCCCTGCCTACTAATCACAGCAAAGACTGCGTGTATTCATAAAGAGTATGTGTAATCACATGCATTTAGATGCAAATAATAAGAAAGCTATGAGGACAATAAAGTTTAAGAAAGAGGTGATTACAAATTCAGATGTCAGATGAGTTCAATTCACTTTCTTTAGACCCCAGGAAATGTACAAAGACAGAAAAATATATATATTATCTAGACTTTTATCTCCATAGGATAGAAAAATCACAAATGGGATCGTTTAAAGTCTAAACTGTTTCTCCTCGAAGCAGATCTCCAGCTTCTCATGAGAGAAGGCCTGTCAAGTTTCAGAAGAAATCTCTACAAACTGCTATGATCTGATTAAATACCAAAGTCTGCAAACAAACCTCAGAGAAACTCTATAAACTAAGAAATTTCTCTAATTTCTCATCAAATTCTCCCAGGACCAAATGGGCTATGGTTGCTATGCTATCCACAATAATATTACAGCTCTATTTATTTGGAGCACTTTTTTTTTCCCACCACATCAAGAGGGCCATTTGGGACAAGACCAACCACTGCTTCAGGGTCATTCTGGAACATTTTCTCTGAGCTAATCACCTAAGGCTGAACTTTATCTTCATAATAATAATAATAAAAATCTACTCATGAAGTTAACGTGATTACTCTGATGACGTGTTTAGTGGCGTGAGGGCGGGACAACCTGTCACTCACATGAGATTGACCAATAGCAGACCACAACCATCCAATCAATTTCCCATGAACAAAATCAAGCCCCGCCACACATTTGTTTTCCTTCTTCACAAAGTTGTTTCACTCAGATATATGTTGCAATAGGGAAGGAAAAAAAACCCTCTCAACTTTCATTTCAAGTCGACTTTAAATGCTGGAAAACCTAATGATGCAAGTATCCTACAATAAAGTTGTAAGTAGTAAAATAATGTTGCGAATGTGTTAGTTAAACATCATTAAATGCAGAATGGGTACCCTACCTTGTCATTTGATATGAAGGAAAAGAAAAGAAACAACAACTTGATGCAAGTAATGCTGCAAGTAATATCTCAAACATCAAATGTAAAAACACATTTTACCTTTTGTGATTTAAGTGTCAAGTTTCACAAACAGGGCTTAGATTAAGCCAGGATTAGGCCTTAGTTCAATTAGGGCATTTAAGTAGCTTTTACAAACATACCTTAGAAAAAAAACATAAAAAAAGATAATGCTTGTATAGTACAAGATAATGTTTTTTTTTTTTTTTTTCTACAATGTATGTGTGTAGGGTGAATGTGTTCAATTCAGGCGGAATTCCAAAATATGCCTTAGAGTGGAAGAGGTTAAAGGTCAGTATGTTTCACCGCTAGATGTCGCTTAACAATAACAGAGAGGAAACATGAAACAGCTATACAATGACTTTTGACATTTATACTGTATGGTGTTCGTAAACACTTATTCTGCCAGAAAACGCTTCAATCAAAAATCATCTTCCTGCCCTAGAGCAGTATACAACATTTCTCATATGATTCATGATATCCTGATATGTGAAAGCCAAAGAGTTCCTCTGAGCACAGACGAGTGTGACCGTGTACTATTTTCCCAAACAGTTAATATTCTGCTTATGCACACAGGAGCCTGCCTCTCATTAGGGGAGCGCAGGAGACAGGTAGATTAAAATTAATTGGTGTATGTTGTGGCAATCTCCACACATGCACAAAGCCTGGAGAAAGTGGGAGACTGCTGTCAAAACAGATACAGGGCAACACGGAGCCTGTGCCATTTATCAGCCTGCTACTACAGCCTTATCGGCTGAGGGCCGAACCCAAGGGGCCTGAGTCTGACTCTGACTAGCAAGCAGCAAGTTTCAAGCTGCTGTGTGAGTCAATGAGCAATGTGTGAACCATGAAACCATTTAAGAAATTATGGAAGTGAATGGATGATATTTAAGGCCTGTAATTAGGTTTTTTTTTACTTTAGTTGGAACTTTCAAGAGTCTTAACAATCCTCTTTTTATATGACCTGATTCAAACTTTTTTGGCCTATACTTAAAAAGTAAAACACAAAAATTAAAACCAATAATTTTAAATGCTACAAGTGAATTTTTGGTATCACAATATTATAGAAGTGTTAAAGATTACATTTAAGTGGACAGATCATGTAGGATGGGAAAGAAATGATAAAGATTACAAAATTTAATTTTGTAGGTTTGAATTTTGATGTTTTTCTTTAAACCCAATAATCTCAAAATGTGTCTCCTTTAGTGTTTCAGAAGAGATCAATGTCTCAAACTGAGCTCAGTATATACTATACTACTGTTCAGACGTTTTTACATTGTTACAAAACATATATTTATTTCAAATAACATATTTCACAATAATACTGTTTCACAATACTAAAAAATGTACTGACCCCAAACTTTCGAACAGTATATGTGTTGTCAACAACTGTCAAATTTGTTTTAGAATAAACATCTGAAACAATGTTGAAACTCCAGTCTCCTTAACTATGAAAGTGTAACTTTGGAGCAGTTACATTTTCCACTGCAACCTGTCATCAAGAGTGGGGCTTTTATGAGGCAAAGAACAGAGATGTAAGCACTATTCATTATTTAACTCATGGACTCATCTGAAATCAACCGAAAACCTGGAGAGGCTATAAAACAGTGAAGAGTTCTTATGACCATATTATACTCTACCAGGTATAATATGGTCTAAAAGCAGAACAAACAGAAAAAAGTCAAGCAAGGACATTTTGTGCATCTGTTTTTTTGCTGATGAAAATAAGACAATTTTCACTGCATTGCTCCGGACCTTGAGAAAATACCTGAAATATTTATGGGACCGCTGTGGATGAATTTACCTTTTATGGCAATCGTCAAGGTTGATGTTGGCTTTGCATAAACAGTTTTCATAGCCATTCAATAACAAGTAAATCCTAACCTTCAACCAAGCTCAAGTTCCCTGAGGCATCCTATAATGTTCTACTGTCATAACCCTTCACAACAATTTTGGCACACTTTCTGTTTTAGGATGGTTACATCACTCAAAATCCCAATGTGAAAAAATCACATTTTTCGCATTTAATCCAATCCAACTAACCTAAAATTTTATTTTTTTTATCTGATTATACACAAACTCCCAAGTTTTCCTAATTTTTACCTTGACTGGAAAGAAAGAAACAATCTTTACACAAATGATGTGAAGTCAGCATGGGAGAATAATTGCACTGAGAGTTTGGACTCCAAGAGATGAATTGTGATTTGCACATTTCTCTACGCCCCACGCATGGCTGGGTTGCTTATATGTGTGTGCGTGCGCTCTTTGACAGATGATTAAATCCCTGACATCTGTCTATAGCCAGTGCCTTGTGAGAAAATCGCAGGATATCACGGATTCACATTAACCTTGGTCACTGACTTCCCTATTGTCCGGATTTGGAGCACGTAATGCTTTAGGGCGAAGTGTGTTGAAGAGAGATGTTGGAAGAAGGTTATGGTCCCATTTCACACATATGTCAGAATACAATAGCAGTTTCATTTCTTTGAATCCATCATTTTTATACAAGATGCCCTGCAAATGAAAGCTTTCATATTCTCTGTGGAATAACAGATAGATCTTATATAAAAAAAAACACCTTTGTGTGCTATTGTATTTTCTGGTTTATTTTATGCAATTTACTGTTCACCATTTGACAGTGTTCTATGCATAATGCATTGAGATTGAAGGATGTCGCATGGATTGCATCACCTTTGACGCCACGCACTCTTTGATAAACCTGTGGTTAAAGCAGTGCCTTTTTACAACACTAAAAGAGTTAGCGCTGAAGGGCACAAGATGAAAAGCAAGGTCACATCATCGGACTGTCTGAATGAACAGTTTTAAATCAGTTTTATTCTGCTCATTGAGCTCGACTGATGTAGGATCAGTAAGGGTTAGGATTTTTAAGTATACATTGAAAATGTATAAAAGAGTGCCTTATAAAAGCCTACATCCCCAAGAGGACAAATTAATTAATGGAGCTTACAATTATGTTTTATTGGTCTCTCCAAATGTCTGTAAGGGCAAATAACAATGGATATAAATGGAATCATTTTTGACAGTTCAATACAATGAATGTGAATAGCATAGCTCAAATAAACTGATCTTGAGAAAATTTGTGGAGAAATATGAGTTATTGAAATCTAACATTCCATTTCTTCCCAGTTTCCCGGTTAGCATTGGTTAATAAAAATGCAACTAAAATATCACAATACATTGAAAAATACATTGTTAGTTCATGTTAACTAATGTAGCTGACTACTGTTTTCAAATGGAACATCAATGGTTTATGATGAGCAAAATCATTTAGATGCTTGCATTTTGATAATCGATTGAGGCCTAGCAAGAGAAGCAAGTAAAGCCTCTCAAAGGCAAGCAGGGACACTCTTTCCTGTGTTTTTCTTTAATATCAGAAGCACTGAAAGGAACTTTGTCTGAGGCGATGGCACCTGCTCCATGTGTGATGCTGACAGATGTGCGCAGTAATTAAGCTGCCAGAGGTGTCTTCTCATTATTCAGCTACTTTCCCATGAGGCCTTTGAGTGTTTCTATGTGCCTGATGTGTGTGTGGCTCTCTGTGTCACATGTGTATTATAATGATTATTTGGCAGCGTTCAACTACGAGCTGCAAAAGCATGAAGATTTATGATAAATCATGCAAGATTGATGTGACCATTTTGCTACTTCGTGAAACGTCACTGTGTTCACGAATGCATTAGGCTTTAAATACAGAGAATAACAAGCTAAAACCACATCAATCAAACGTTAAAAAACTACATTTAAAATGTCTTCATAGATTAAATCCTGTAGCGTCCAACTGAATATTTCTTTTCTCATGGGCCGTTGACATTCATCTCAGTATTTATCACCTCAGACAACGGCTGCGTCTGAAAGCTTATACAGCTGACTTGTTGCCTTGCAGGCAATGACTACAGGCAGCATTTGTGCACGAATGAACCTCACAAAACTGATTTGGACAGACCTTTGAGGCAGCATAACGGTTTAATGATCTACAACAAAATAGCGAGAGCTTTAGTAACAACTAAGCAAATATTTAATTACAACAATACAAATTTCTCGCTAGAAATTACATCAAAAGTGGAAAAAGTTGGTCAAATACCATACACTTACACACAAACTGACCACCAACTGCAACTTTTGGACGCCATCTTTATTTTTAGCTCAACTGGAATAGAACGCACTGGATTGTGGGATATCATAGGCAGTGAAGGATACGTTTATGTTGCCATCAAAAATCAAATAGATGAAGGCATCTATAGGCAGGATGGTCTCCACCTTATTTTGCAACGCAAATGTATGCTTAAGAAATACCAGTTTCCAATATCAACCATCATAACAAGCTGGTTTGTACATTAAGAAATAACTGGAAGCGCATGAAACCAGAATCCAGACACATTCAATTTACAAATGTCCGCTCTGCTCTTACAGGGTTAGTTCACCCAAAAATGAAAATTCTGTCAGTAATTACTCACTCTCATGTTGTTCCAACACTGTAAAAAAATTCTAACCTCCCCAACTAAAAATTTTCTAGTGACTGGTCAAATCTAAATTTTTCAATTGGCCCTAGTGAAATTCTGTAAATTATAAAAATTCAATTCACAGAATTTCACTTGGGCCAATTGAAAAATTTAGATTTGACCAGTCACTAGAAAATTTTGAGTTGGGGAGGTTAGAATTTTTTTACAGTGAACGCCGTAAGACTTTCGTTCATCTTCGGAACACAAATTAAGATATTTTTGATGAAATCTGAGAGCCGGGCTGGCTCACTCCTTCATAGGCTGTTAGGTAATTGATATCTGCCATCCCAGAAAAGTTAGTAAGACATTGTTAAAATAGTCCAAGTGACAGTGGCTCAACCTTAAGTTTATCAAGTGACGAGAATACATTTTATTCAACTATTCATTTTCTTCTGTGCGGGCCTCGGAGTGAGTTCACGTAGTGTAACAACGCAGCGCTTCTGGGTTGTACGTCAGAACGTAGGCTCACTATTGGCCGACGCTGGTCATGTGAGTGATGCGTGTGATGCTGTTACACTACGTGAACTCACTCAGAGGCCCACACTGTAGTCACTTGGACTATTATAACAATGTCTTTACTAACTTTTCTGGGATGGCAGATATCGATTACCTAACAGCCTATGGAGGAGTGAGCCAGCTCTCAGATTTCATCAAAAAAATCTTAATTTGTGTTCCGAAGATGAACGAAAGTCTTACGGGGTTGGAACAACATGAGGGTGAGTAATTACTGACAGAATTTTCATTTTAGGGTGAAATAACCCTTTAAAAATAAGGTGGATACTAGCCTTGTTTTCTTCCTTCCACAGTAAGCTATCTTGAAAAAGATGAAAAGTTAGTTTCAGATGCCAAGGTAGTTAAAGTCATTTATTAAAACTGATGACAGTCTATTCACAAACAAAGCTATTCAAGTCGGATGTGACAACATGCGTATTGTGAAAAAGTTCTAACCATAGCAAAACACATTTATTAAAGCTATATCACACCAGCAATCATTTGAAAAAAATCACGTTATAACTAGCAATGATACATTTTTTAAGTTATTAGAGTAACAACAGGGAGCACAATTGTGTGATATTGCTGTAACATGTTACAATAAGGTCACATTTATTAACATTAATTAATGCATTAACTAAAATGAACTATCAATGAGCAATATATTCTTACAACATTTATTACTCTTTGTTAATGTTGGTTTAACTCCCCCCTAAAACTCATCTTTGATGATCAAAATCATGCCTTAATTAGCTTGAATGTAACTCTACACCCTTGCTTCATTTAGTATACGTGGACCATGAATATGCAAATTAGTCCCCGCCTCCACTCACTCACACCAGCTCGGACTACCTGATCGGTCAACTGTAGTAAACGCTCAACAATGGCAAGTGGACATATTGGTTTAATTCAACCATTTAAGTTTGAACTAGAAACTGATTTGGAAGAAGAAGAGGAAGAGCGAATTATACAGGCTCGTCTACAAGTCGATGTATCAGAATGGTAATGCATTTTTTGTATCGCTCTCTACAATGTCAGACACATAACAGTAATTGATATGATTTAGCCTTTGACCACGTTGCAAACAGTTAATAATGTCTTTCTAATGTTGCACAAACCATGTTCCCGTCAGACAGCTGCCTTCTAAAAATCATAGAACAAACAGTGGAGAAAAGCCCCGCCCCGAACATTGGCGGGATTGGTGACATGTTTGTGGCGGTAGGAAACAGGGGAGGTCGTTTTAGGTACTGTTTTTGGTACTGTCTTTGATTCACTGCAGTTTTAAGGAGAAAATTCTCAGCCATGGTGTTGACTGATGAATTTGCACATGGTTTGTCTTAAAGCATATTAAAAACCTACATAGACATATAAACAATGTTAAAACTTGCTTTTCATGCAGGGAGTCTTTAGTGAAATGTTCATGTTCATCTTAGTTTTGTGTCAGTCTGTCACTTGCAGAAAGAGTCAATAATCAGGAATGAAGCATGGTCTTTTTATATACTTTTTTTGTTTGAATTAAAATAAAATGTAACATAAGTATTAAGCAGATGCTTTTAGCCAAAACCACTTACAGAGGAGGTGCTAGAGCACAAGTGATAAAGAGTAATCTTACTCTCCACTCTCACTCTTGCGTAGGTGTAATACCTCAATTACTGCAGTGCAGGACAGAGGATTATGGACTCGAGTCCTGCTGATGCTTTAGTTCCACAGGTCGACTGTTGCTAATCAATTGAAGAACAGGATTCAATTCATTACACCCAATCCAACTGCTGCACACACACACACATGCACACGCACACACACACAGTCTAGCTCAGAGTTGCTTTTTTTGCTCAGGAGACTTATTTAAAAGTGTCAAGGGATGTGCCAGAAGCCGAATTCAGAATTTGGAAAGGAGATAGCGGATTCTACGGAGCCCATCTGTTGGATTTGTTGTGCACCAAATCCTCTGACAACGTCAGTCATCTCTCCTTACTCTCGTCACGTGATAAGTTAAAGTATAATGTACTGTAATGTTACAGACTACCGTGGCAAGCCTAACCATGTCCCTTTAGTGGCTCTGTAGAATGACTTTTTCAAAATTTGCACATTTGAGCACATCCCCACTGTCAGATGTTTCTCCTAAAATTACTTACGATAAATAAAAGATACAGTTGTTTGTTAACATACAGTAAGAGAACAGAGCAACAGTATATCATTTGGATTTAGCAACTCTTTATCAACTTTTATATATATACAGTATCAACTTTTTATATATATATATAAACTTGTCAATATCAATATACTACATAAATATCAACTATATCAATTTGATTTCATATTGA
Organism: Rutilus rutilus; assembly: GCF_951802725.1. Taxonomy (NCBI): domain Eukaryota; kingdom Metazoa; phylum Chordata; class Actinopteri; order Cypriniformes; family Leuciscidae; genus Rutilus; species Rutilus rutilus. The sequence goes on along the minus strand of NC_140210.1, from coordinate 6,856,195 downwards.
GACTTGTGATTGCAGATTTTGATTTTAATATAATTTAGTAGTTGCAATTTAATTTAATTGTTGTAAAAGCAAATATTAACATGGCTAGTCTCCAGAATCAATAATAATATTAATAAAAATAAATAAAAAAACGGCCTCCCCCCAAAATAATCTCCCAAATCTGTCCTGAAATATAAGTTAAACATATTTAAATTGTTATTGTTACAATATAGCAATATAGACAAATAAATCACATTTACAATATTTATCATACTTAAAAATATACACTTGTTCAAAAGTTTTTATTTTTTATTTTTGACAGTACCGTAAACTAAAGACTTTTACAAAAGATTTCTATTTCAAATAAATGCTGTTCTTTTGAACTGTATATTAAAGGATGCTGGATATCAGTTTCCACAAAAACATATAGCACAACCATTTTCAACAGTGATAAGAAATGTTTCTTGAGCAAAGTAATATAAGTAAAAGTCTCAATTTGTATTCATATATGTATTCAAATATATATATATGATATTAAAGTCCTCTCATTTGTGATTCTGTTGAGACATTCTCACTTATATCAGCATGGGAGTATTCTAGTATGTCATTAAACGCTTTGTTTGTCTGAATCATAGTTTATTGCAGCTCTTTTGTCCTTAGTCATTTCGCAGGGTTGAGTGGTCACTCTTGAGGAGCCGTTTCTCTTTTGCTCATTTAATGGACTGATTTCTTGTTCATAAAGCAGGTGAGGAGTGTGGATCAATTTATGACTGAGGCCGACAGAATCCTCAATACTTACAACTGTAGATTCACAGCAGGTCCCAACGTGTCCTGTTAGTCAGGCATCGGCATCACTAGACGGATGTCTCAAAAGGCTCTTAGATCAGCTTTTGACTTTCTGACAAAGGCCAAATAGTTTGACACAATCAACTTGTGCTGTTTTCTCCCGTGGAAAGGAAAGACCAAGAAAAGTTTAATATAAAATCGAACAATTCAGTGGATTTTTCTAAAGATTTGGATGTCTCCACATCAAACTCAGTGAGTTTGCTGGATTACATCCCTGGAGGTTGTTTTTGTTGTTGACTATGTAGCAGGGGTCTACTGGTTCAGACATCATTACCTGCTACCCCCAGAGCTCCTCAACCCATTGTCATAATGTCCATGAGAGGAGCGTTTGACTCAAATTGCTCCAAGGGAGCTGACGCCACACTGACTGCCCTTGACTAGACCACATTACCCTTACAAAACATGAAACACCCTCTTCCATGAACATGCTATATGAAATATGTATTAATACAAAGGTTAGTATCCCCTTAAAGATGCACTTAAAGTCAACATGAAACGGAATGTTTCGATCGATGTAGACTTGATTTTGTCAATCGGGAATTGATTGGCTTGTCTAATATATAACTGAATGTAAAATGCCATATGATGACATCCATAAATACTCTTTACTCCATCACAAGCAAAATGATAAATTATTTGGTAACACTTTATTTAACAGTGTCCTTGTTACATGTTACATGTATAATAATATAGTAATAACAGTAAGTACATTTTAATAATTATCACTCAGTACTTAAGTGTATAATTACACTGTAACAAGGGCACCTTAAAATAAAGGGTTACACTTCATTTTAAGGTGTCATTGTTACAGTGTAATTATATATTTAAGTACTGTGTGATATTAATTAACTACATGCACTTACTATAGGGTTTGAGTAGGATTAGATTTGGTTGAGGGTTAGTTTCATGTAATTATGAATAATTTACTGTTATTACTATGGTAAGTATATTTTATATGTGTAACAAGGACATTGTAAAATAAAGTGTAACCAATCATTTTTAAGCTAAGTTAGATATACTTTTTACAGCCTTAAAACCTTAAAAATTTCACCTTGTGTTTCAACCTTTCGTTTCTGCAGCAAGTCTTTTACAACGTGAGGTACCCACTGTTTTCAAAAGCAGAAATCCAGTCATGTAAAAAGACCCTTTGTGACACTAAGCACTCAAAAAAAAAAAAAAAAAAGTACAGTACAGTGGCAGTACAGATGTGAGAAAGGTAAATCAGTTATCCAGGGCTGAAAATAGTGAAAAGAATCGCCTAACCTTCTGTTCGCCCACTCAAACCTGTCAAGCAAATGTCCTGTTCAAAACGGGCAGCCGTTCCTGCTCACCTCATGTCTGTTTTCTCCGTATCCCTCCCTTTTTCAAGGATGAAGGAGAACATGGGGGTGGCTTTCAAAAGAAAGAGTCACTTCGCACCTCAAAGATATGTAACAGCTCACTTAAAGATTTTCTTTTTCCTATCGCTCTCTCCCTCCAACGCTTTTACTTGTGCATATTTGATGCTATTCCCTGCAGTAAAGTCAAGGATGCAAAACATTTGACTGCAGGTGACGGTGAGTAGATTTATCTCATTGTTTCCCCGTGTTTCTCCTAGAAAATGAAACACCAACGGCCTCAATCACAACTGCAAAGGAATGAACCTGAAAATGCTTTAAAGACCGCACACACATAGAACGAAAACAGGTGCTTAACCGGGAACGTTGCGGTGAGGTAAACGGTGGTAGGGGGAGTTATGCGTTGAGAAACACAGATGAGCGCTGATAGAGAAGGCCTTGATGTGGCGGTGATGAAGCCGAGGATGAGTACACTGAGCTCAGCTTCATTCATCTTGCCCCACAGCAGACAGGCTGCAGTAATGACTCCCTGGAGAACACGACTCTGACTCTGACCTTGGAAATATCGGCATAGCTTGGGGACTGTTGACACTAACCCGAGAGAATGCCCAAGTTTTTTTTTTTTTTTAAACATGATATTTCTTTATAGGCATGAACCCACATGCCCCCTCTGCTACAGTAACCTTAACCACAACAATACCAGCACGTTTACTCAGTCAAGTCAAGACGAGTCACCTTTATTTATAAAGAAAAGCGGCTTCCGAATGAACAAATGAAAAATTTATAAAGCAGCTTTATAGCAGTGGTGTGCAGTGGTGTTCTGAAAAACAAGTTCTCAGTTTTTTTTATGTAAAAAAATATATATATAAAAAATATATATATAAAAAAATAATAATATAATATATATATATATATATATATATATATATATATATATATATATAATTTATGATTATATTTATAAGTTATTATCCGTCACCTGTGTGACATCATTAAACCATTAAAAAAGACTTAATATGGACTACAATACTTTTAAATTAGGTGAAAATTTAAGTGTGCCATGTATAAGCAAACATTATCATTCAATAAAACAGGTGTTACATGCTGGCTTGTGCAAATTGCAAGTGTTTGGTTGTACTTTCTGTGTCCATATGAACACACCTGTCAGCATAAATCGAATTATCACACTCCATTCTTGGGGGAGGAAAGGTGAGAGCATCAATATGACCTTGAGATCCTCCCTTTTGTGTCTAAAACAGCCCAACCTTTTTTTTATATATATTATTAAAGGGCATTTAATGTATGCCGTCTTTAGGTTTGTGGTTCGAGGCAAACGATGTCTTTATGACAGCAATCAACCAAATTCCTCCCAATGTAATTACAACATTAACGTAACAAGCGAAACCTCTGCAATCCCCTCAAGAGAACGGCATTGTGAATGAGAAGCTAAGCACAGTGATTATCCTAATGGAAAAAGAAGAGCTAATACTATTATTGCGCAAGTACATGAGAGAAACCCAGAGGCAATCAAAGTGAAACGTTCTTGAACATCCTTCGCAGTCATGTTAACTATGTATGTGCAAAACCAGCCAGCGTTACACCAAAAGGGACAAAGCGGTCAAATAGTTTTTATCCCTGCATCAGCAGTCTGATGATGTTTTGCTTCTAATTACATCATTAAAAGTCCATAGTGTAAATGGGCACCAGTGTAAAAATAGCCATTTCAGTTCTCAGGAGTGCCTGACACTGTGAGCAGCACCCTAAAACATTCAGTGAAGACAACACAAATAAGGATAAATACGAAATAATCTATCTATCCATCCATCCATCCATCCATCCATCCTCTTAGCTTCATCAAATCTCTGCAAGTAGAAATGAACACCCATAATAAATGAAATGTTTGATCAATTATATATTCATATAAAAGCTTATCATATACTATTTAGAGGTGCTAAACCTAACCCTAATCCTTGTCAGTAGAAAATGAATTTTGATGAATGAATTTTCGTTCTGTAAAATTCTAAATTATTCTCCAGTTGCATAGCACTATAAATGCATTACCAATCTCTGATAAGCACAGAGCTTAAAGGGATAGTTCACCCAAAAATGAAAATGTTGTCATCACTTACTCACCTTAAGTTGTTCCAAACCTGTATGAATTTCTTTCTTCTACTGAACACACAAAAAAACAAAAAAATTGTTGGTAACCAGACAGTTGATGGGCTCCATTGACTTCCATAGTAGGAACAAAAATACTATGGAAGTCATTGGGTGCTGCTGTCAGCTGTCTGGTTACCAACATACAACGACATAAGGGTGAGTAAATGATGACAACATTTTCATTTTTGGGTGAACTATCCCTTTAAGGCAAACATATAGCAGGACTAACTCTGTGCTAGCCAATGACCACAGGTCATGATTAGCACATCACTGATATAAACCGCATTGCTAAAGTTTAACTTCAGCCCTGAATTCACAACAGACTTTCAGTTGCCCAAGAAGAAAGGGTGGACAGACACACACTAGATGAAGCATTTAATGTAGACAGAAATGTTGGGCTCTAGTTGCGTGATTTCTCTTATTTTTTAGCATTAGCTTGTCTATCACACCAAATTCAAACTATATCCAACATGTCTAAATTGTTTCTGTACAGTGCTGTGTGACCAGGCATGGATTCTTATATTTTAGGAAAGTTTTCTGGTTAATATCCCCATAAAGACAAAAGATGTAAGTCAAGTCAAGTCAAGTCAAGTATATTTGTATAGCGCTTTTCACAATACAGATTGTATCAAAGCAGCTTCACAGTATTAAATTAAAATAATACAACAAGGTTTGTTTCTAGTGGAATTTATTGATTGATAAAATCAAATTAAATATCCCCAAAATATCCCCAACTGAGCAAGCCAAAGGCAACAGTGGCAAGGAACCGAAAAACTCCATCAAGGGACCTAATGGTGTCCTAAAACTCCATCAGGTGACCCAATGGAGAAAAAAAAAAAGCCCAGGCTCAGTCGGGGGCCAGTTCTCCTCTGGCATTTATGAACTAGAGGCCGGATTGTAGTTTGAACTGTAAGATTAAAAATATTATATGAATGCCTGGCTGAAGAGATGCGACTTTAATCTAGTTTTAAACTGGGAGAGCGAGTCTGAGCAACGAACAGTATCAGGAAGACTATTCCAGAGTTTTGGGGCTAAATGTGAAAATGCTCTCCCTCCTTTGGTGGTTCTGGATATCCTAGGTATGACCAAAAGCCTTGAATTTAGTGATCTTAAAGAGCGCGATGGATTATAGGGCGATAGAAGATCCGTTAAATAGACTGGAGCTAAGCCGTTTAGGGCTTTATAAGTCAGTAGCAATACCTTGTAATTAATACGGAACTTTATAGGTAACCAATGCAGTGATGATAAAATTCATATTCATATGATGTAACATATCAAAACAAGTGTGAGTTGGTATCACAGTTGGCCATCATTTTCCAAAGAGCATCTAATTACTAAACGGCAAAATTGCTAAAGTCTAAATAAGCTAATGCTTAATTTTCATACTAGTAATCTAACGTTTACCAACAAGTGAAGCTTAAGATGTTCATCCAAATCAGTCTGTCCAACCCAGAACTGTCCATTACAGCTAAAAAACAAAGATTGACCTTCTCCATATCAGCCCAAACCCTTCCATTCTTAGTGTATCTGTGTCCTCTGCCAAGAAATGCATTGCTTTGTTAATACAACTGGCAAAAAGGAAAAAAGGAAAAAAGTGATATCAGGTACACACTTAAATTCAGGGAGAATTCTCATTCACTCAGAACCAAATCTGAATGAAAAAACCTGTTTGACAGAACTGACCCCAGGCCTGTGATTCTAAGCGCAGTGTGTCCACGGAATCTAATAAGGTGCCTCATGCATGAAAGTCTGTGAATCACACAGTTTAGAGAGGGGGAAACACTTCCCTGACAAACAGGTAGAGAAAGATTCAAGATTAGCATTCAGCCATGGCAAACCAGCAGGAGCAGTTTGGAAAACAGTAGGAATTCTGTTTGCTTTGTGCCAGCTACAGGAAACGATGCCATCATCCATTTACTTCTCTCCTCGTTTCAACTGCAGTTCATGCACTCAACATTTCTAGGGCTAGAAATAAATTACATTTTTTACTGCATTATTCAGCAAGGACAAATTCAATTGATCAAAAGTGACAATAAAGACTTACATTCTAGTCATCAAAAACCATCAAGCAGAATATTAAGCAGCACAACTGTTTTCAACACTGATAATAATAAGAAATGTTTCTTGAGCTGCAAATCAGCATATTAGAATGATTTCTGAAGGATCATGTGACACTGAAGCCTGGAGTAATGATGCTAGAATCTCAGCTTTGCATCACAGGAATAAATTTTAAACAGAAAACAATTGTAATAATATTTCACAATATATCTGTTTTTACTGTGCTGTAGTGTAAAATAGACTTTAAAAACCAATACAGTATATTGTATGTCAATGCAATATCGAACTGACAGCTCACTTTGACAGTGATTTCCCTTCAAGGTGCAAAAAGGAAGTATTAAGAATTGGCATGGAAAAAGAACCCTTGGCAATACTTGAGAGTTGAGAAAGATAAAGACGTGTCATCCTGCAGGAAGTAGCAAGTTCTAGGAGGGGGCACGTCTCACACATAGAAGAAACTCCGTTTGATATTTCTTACCGTACTGCCACATTTTACAGCCTGTGGCAAGATCCTTCAGCTTTAAAGGAACAATCCCGGGTTAAGGCAAGCTCTATTGATAGCATTTGTGCCATAATGTTGATTACCACTAAAATGAATATTGACTCATTCCTCTTCGGTTTCTTCTTAAGGCATTTACAATGGAAGTAAACCAGGCCATGCGCTTTGAGGGTTTTAAAGGAAAAGCTTTTATTTTTGTTACAGCATCTGCACGAATTCTTCCTTCAAAAACTTTTGTCATTAGAATTGGTCAAATTATCAGTTTGGTTTTGAGGGAATTTGTAACTTGTCACCGACATAATTCCTGGGAGTGGAGTTTGCTCCATTTAAATAGTTCCTTTTCTGACTTTGCACAAAGTTAGCAAGTAATTAAATCACTCTGGGTTTCATTCAAAATGAGTATGTATTGTGGCTAAACTCTTGAGTATTTTAAAGTGTCTCTATTATGCTATTTTAAAGGTTCCTTATTTCGTTTTAATCCTACAATAGTATTGCATGCATCCAAAGTAAAAAAAAACAAACAAAAAAACACTTTAATTTCTTATGATATACATCATCTCTTTTCTCACAGTGTCTGAAACAGTTTGATTAAGGGTCTCTCTAAACCCCTCCTTTCCGAGAGACTACTCTGCTCTGATTGGTCAGACGGCCCAGTCTGTTGTGATTGGTCTACTGCTTACAGCGTGGTGTCGGAAACAAAATGCTCATTATTACCATATCTGAACTACAGCTCGGGAGGCTTCCTCAGCACGTGTATACAAAGAGTAACAATGGTGTCACTTTTACTGTATCAATTCGAGCCCGAGTCCTCATCTTTGGAATTGCATGCAAAGTGGATTTGCTTTCGCGGCACAGAAAACAGCATCTTCTCGACACAAACCAAACTCTCCCAGGCTTCATCTACATCTACAGTGTTTGTTGGTGTGTCATACTAGATGTTGTTCACGGGCAGCCGGAGAAAACCATAGACTGGCTTTTGATACAAACCTATGAAGGTTCAAGCAGGAAGTAAGACTGGAATTACTGACGATTCGTTTCAAGCAGTGTAATTCAAGTTTTACTGGGGACAAGAACTTGAAATAAACCTTCAACATGGCTTTAATATACAGTACACTGTCTAAGGTTCTTTACCCTTATATGCCCATCAATATTTTGCAAACAAAAGGAATATGAGGTGCTGTTCAAGAACAGATTACAGATTTCACAGACACATACCATGCCATTCCAACACCATGTGGACATACTCCTGGCTCTCGCTGGTAGCCTGGCCATCTGCAGGCGCGCTGAATTTCTAAATTGTTACCAACTCTGCCAACACTAGTTACGCTATGAGAAGCTGCTGTCTCATTACTGCTCCCAGGCATCCACATTTAGGAGAACACGCACACCTCATAACAACACTGCTAATTTGCTGTGCTCCGCTCTTGTTAACGTTAAGACAGTGCACTAATTGCTCTAATGGAGAGATGTTGCAATTATCAAGAGAGCTATTCCAACTATCAAGTCACCATTAAAGATAATTGTTGCTTAAAACACAGCAACTACAAGAATGAAGTTTATATTACACATTAAAAGCATTATTTTGTAAAAACCTACAAAACATTCAGCAGTTACACATGCATACGCGTGTCCAAGCGATCCAAGATGGCGGCGCGAGTACATCGCGAGGCTCGCGGTCTCTCCAGATTCTGTAATTTAGCAGTATTTTTCTTGCTCATTTCGGGTCTGTTCGTCCAGAACAGTTGTGCCTTAACATCGTACACCCAAGGTGAGCTTTTGGATATTGGTTTGCGAATTTCCGACAGTTTTATGGACAACCTTCGACTCCTTCCTGAGATCGCCAGATCACCCGAGGCTATGCACTCTGCCCGGCCGGGCGGAAGTGCTCGCAGGCGCCGGCGAGATCGTAAACAAAGGCGGGGGAAGCGCGGAGGACTAAGAGCTAAGCTAAAGCTAACACCACACCGGCTCTCTTTACCCAGCATTTTCCTTGCCAATGTACGGTCGCTGTTGAACAAAATGGAGGAGATTCGACTCAACATCACATACAGCAAGAGACTTTTGAACTGTAATGTTCTAATTTTCACGGAAACATGGTTAAACAGCGGAATACCGGACAACGCTATTGAGCTAGCGGGACGCCATACATTCCGGGCGGATAGAACATTACATGGCTCCGGTAAGACCAGAGGTGGTGGATTGTGCATTTACATTAACAAAGCTTGGTGCACAAACTCTGCTATTGTTGGGAGACATTGTTCAGCTAACCTTGAGTTTCTCATGGTTAAATGTAGACCGTTTTATCTACCGCGGGAGTTCACTTCCACTATTATAACTGCAGCCTATATTCCCCCGGATGCTGATGCCAAGTTTGCTATGAAAGAACTTCACGCAGCCATCAGTAAACAACAGACCGTTCACCCGGAAGCTGCGTTTATTGTTGCGGGTGATTTTAATCATTCAAACTTAAAGTCAGTGCTACCGAAATTTCACCAGCATGTTTCCTGTCACACCAGAGGAAACAAAACCTTAGACCATGTTTACACAAACATGGCTGAAGCTTACGTCGCGACACCCCTCCCCCACTTGGGACAGTCAGATCACCTTTCTTTGTTCCTCACCCCCAAATATGCACCTCTGATCAATCGCGTGAAGCCATCAGTGAAGACCATCAAGGTGTGGCCTGCGGGGGCAGATTTCTCACTCCAGGAAAGGTTTCTACACACAGACTGGAGTATGTTTGCTTCTCAAGCCACCAGTGGCTCTCACACGGACATTGACTGCTACACCTCCTCTGTACTGGATTATATTAATACCACCATTGACAGTGTCACAACCCAGAAGCAGATCACCACATACCCAAATCAGAAGCCATGGATGAACAGGGAAGTGCGACTCCTATTGAAGACACGCAATACTGCCTTCAGATCAGGAGATGCACAAGCCTATAGCACATCCAGAGCAAATCTGAAAAGGGGCATCAAAGAGGCCAAGCACTGCTACAAGCTTAAGATAGAGGGACACTTTTCCAACGCTGACCCTCGGCGCATGTGGCAGGGCATTCAGGCCATCAGTGACTACAAACCCTCTCACTCCACCCCCGCAGCCACTGATGTCAACTTCCTGAACGAGCTAAATGACTTTTATGCTCGCTTTGAAAGAGACAACAGAGAAACTGCCACCAAGCTCAAATCCTCAGCTGACCACCCACCGATCACACTCTCCTCCACAGATGTCTGCAATGCACTGAGCAGGATCAGCGCGCACAAGGCTGCTGGACCAGACAACATCCCTGGACGCGTACTCAGGGCATGTGCGGAGCAGCTCGCTGGGGTTTTTACAGACATTTTCAACCTGTCTCTTGCCCAAGCAACTGTACCAACATGCTTTAAATGCACTTCCATTGTGCCAGTGCCAAAACACTCCAGCCCGAAGTGCCTTAATGACTACCGCCCTGTAGCACTCACACCCATCGTAATGAAGTGCTTTGAGCGGCTGGTCCTGGCACACCTAAAAGACTCTCTACCATCCACATTGGACTCACACCAGTTTGCCTACCGTAGCAATAGGAGCACAGAGGATGCAGTCTCCATGGCACTGCACTCTGTGCTCACACATCTGGACAATAAGAACACTTATGCACGCATGCTGTTTGTTGACTTCAGCTCAGCATTCAACACTGTCATCCCAACTAAGTTAATAGCCAAACTTGGAGACCTGGGCTTCAACACCTCCATGTGCAACTGGATTTTGGACTTCTTGACCAACAGACCCCAGAATGTTCGATCAGGCTCCAACTGCTCCACATCCATCACACTCAACACTGGTGTACCACAGGGCTGTGTGCTAAGCCCGTTCCTCTACTCCCTCTTCACCTCCGACTGCAAGCCTGTGTACGGATCTAATTCCATCGTCAAGTTTGCGGACGACACTACGGTGATTGGTCTCATCAGCAACAACGATGAGACTGCCTATAGGGAGGAGATCAAGCACCTGGCCACATGGTGCACCGAAAATAACCAGCTCCTCAACACCACCAAAACGAAGGAGCTCATCGTGGACTTCAGGAAAGTGTCAAGAGGCACACACGACACCATCCACATCAATGGAATGGCTGTTGAGCGTGTCTCCAGTTTCAAGTTCCTGGGGACCCACATCTCGGCGGACATGACCTGGACAACCAACACCTCCAGCCTGGTCAAGAAGGCTCACCAGCGCCTCTTCTTCCTGAGGACACTGAGGAAGAATCAGCTTTCCTCCACTATCCTGGTGAACTTCTATCGCTGTGCAATAGAAAGCATCCTGACCAACTGTGCTACAGTGTGGTATGGGAGCTGTTCTGTTGCAGAGCGCAAGGCACTGCAGCGGGTGGTGAAAACCGCCCAGCGCATCACTGGGACTCCACTACCTGCCATCGAGCACATCCAGAGGAAACGCTGTCTGCATCGAGCTCGCAGCATCCTTAAGGACTCCTCTCACCCAGCCCACAGACTGTTTTCTCTCCTGCCCTCCGGCAGGCGTTTCAGGTGCCTCCGGACCAGGACCAGCAGACTAAAGAACAGTTTTTTCCCCAGAACTGTCTCTTTATTAAACTCTAACCCTCATTGATCCCACTCCCCTTATATACTGATTGACTCTCCTCTCCCTCCTCACACCTGCCTCCATTTTGTTATTTGCAATACTATAATGTTAATTTGCACTGCTGACTGTTATTACAGTAACAACTGTTTACATATGCATCTTGCACTACTACCTTGACTGGAATATGCTCATTTGCACTGCCGACTGTTTATTTACAGTACCGACTGTTATATATACATTGCAATATCGTACCTTAACTGTAATATGCAATTACTTTCCACTGCACTCACTCGGATAGCTTCTGTCCAAACTTTATTTGCACTACTTTAAATCCATTGTTATACTGCTCATTAGCCTAACTTATACATATATCTATTTGTAAAATTCTGTTTATAGTAATATCCATCTGTATATTATGCTCACATTCTGTTTATAGTAACAGCCATCTGTATATATATTCATAGTACATATCTATCTGTAAAATTATGTTTATAGTAACAGCCATCTGTATATTATATTCAGTACATATCTATCTGTAAACATTCTGTTTATAGTAATAGCCATCTGTATATTATTATATTCAGTACATATCTAGCTGTAAATTCTGTTCACAGTAAGAGTTATCTGTATATTATATTCATAGGACAATCTATCTGTAAATTTTTGTTTATAATAGTATTCAACTCTATATTTATTCAGTACATATCCATGTTCTGCACTTATGAACCACTGTATATCCTGCACTTGCTGCTATTGCACTTCTGGTTAGACCTAAACTGCATTTCGTTGCCTTGTACCTGTACTTGTGTAATGACAATAAAGTTGAATCTAATCTAATCTAATACAAATTTTGTAGAGCAAATGCTTATTGTGCTATCTTTCAGTAAAACGCCCCTTCATTTAAAGTAAAATAAAAACAATTCGGTTTTTTTTTTCAATAATTAAACACACACACACACACACACACACACACACACACACACACATATGAAATGCTTTCATTTCAGTTCAGTATAAAAATGAATAGAACTGCTTATATTTATGTTTAACATTGTACTGTAGCTCAATGAATGGGTCAATGGCCTTTTCCTCAAATATCATATATTATTTCCATTTATCTGCCATTTAGAGCATATGCAAGCACAAATCAGCCTGTAAAACAGCTATTGTAAAGTATCTCCACTCCCAGCGTTGAGCTACACACCTGCCCACTGGGAGGTGCATGTAACAGATGCTGATAGCAGTCAAAGACTGCAAGCTATTTAGATGCAACAGAGTGAGTGATGCAGATAAATTACTATCAGTTTCCGTCTGCATAAACAGTTTGACAGCCAACCCCATCAGCGATGTCGCACACAAACACACATATGCACATACTGCCTGCCATTCATCCTTTCCAAACATCCTGACACTCTGCCTGTCACCCAAAAACCAGATAACGCCCAGATTTAACATACGTTATTTGGGATGTTTTATTTAAACAGGCATAAAGCTAATTTTGCTTGCACTCTGCCAGCAGGGATGAATCAATGAGCACATACTGAGACTCGGACAGATAAAAATTGAATATTTAAACATTTGGATTAGTCTCACGGACTGTTGGAAAGCTGAAAATCTTGGCTTGGAGAAAAAAGCCATAAGGAACTAGACAAAGGTTTTGTGCACACAACTTGACGCCATGCCTAAAAAAAAACCTAGTAGTAAAATCAATGTAATGAACAATATCTCACGGCTTACTGCGTTATTATGTTCTTATAAAATTATGCATATGACTTCTTAAGGTTACAAATTTAGCCTTGGGATATTATGACTTGATTCTCATAAAATGACGCCTTTTTCTTAAAATATTACAAGAAATCACCAACTAAAAATAAAATAAAATAAAATAAAATAAAATAAAATAAAATAAAATAAAATAAAATAAAATAAAATAAAATAAAATAAAATAAAATAAAATAAAATTAAATTAAATTAAATTAGAAAATATTTGATTTGAGGTTGTTACGGTTGTGTTCGCTGGCCACGAAACAGTATGGGCAAAACAACTCAGACGGAAAGCCACTACGCTTGGAGGGTTCAGCAGGCTAATGCTGTTCAAATGGCCCTCAAGATTAACTTCATCCAGATGCTCCACTGACAGTGTGACAATGTGAAACTCCTCCAAGCTTATTTAACATTCTAGCCATGTCATCCCAGAGCCCGGAGAAGTCATCCTTTAGAGGACAATGCGAGGGTTGTAAAAGATTTCCACACAAATCATGTACATCCCACTTTCCTGTCATACTTCATCATCTGGATGTCCATTTTCTTCATTCTATATCCTTCACTTCCTGAACACATGGTCTTCCATTATCGTTTCTACAAACAAAGAAGCTCTAAATGTGATAATATCCGGCCTAAACAACTTTACGCAGGAGGGCAAAGCATCAGCTGAAATAAAGTCATTGTGACCTTTGAGGATTTGAGAATCCAGGATTGATCACGAATGATTGGCCAGTTAACCTCAGTACTGACAGCCATTCAAAAATATGATACTCTAAATCAAACAGACAAATATATAAACAATCGCAAGATTCACATTTTCTTCTTTTTTGGAAAAAGATACACTTGCATTCTTCTCTGCTAAATTGCTGAGGAGTTAAAGGGATGGTTCGGAGTAATTTCAACCTATAGGGTCCTTTGCACCATGGCTTTTTTTATGTTGCTTGAGATCGCCATGGCTTCATTTATTTTATACAGAATATAGCTCAAAATGTAATATTGTAAAATATGATTATAATTTAAAATAACTGTTTTATATTTGTATATATTTTATAATATAATTTATTCATGTGATGGCAAAGCTGAATTTTCTTCTGGTGATTTGGTGCTCAATTATTATCAATTATTATTGGTGCTTTTTTAAACATGTTGAAAACTGAGTTGTTATTTTATTTAAAAAAAATTGCGGAAACCGTGATACAATTTCTTTCAGTATTCTTTGATGAATCTTGAAGAAATCTTCTGTAATATTTAAAATGTCTTTACCATCAATTTAATGCATCCTTGCTGAATAGAAGTACTAATTTCTTTCTCTTTTTAAATTCTACTACCTAACTTTTCACAGTATATCACAACATCAAATCAGCAAAAATAAAAATAATAACACTGCATGCAAACTAAAAAGCCGTCCGATAACATAATCAAGGATATTGGATAGAATAAGCATGGCCAAAATATATCTAAGGTTGGGGTCAATTCCTTTCCAACTCATAGCCTAGAGGAAATGCATTCATTCAGCAGCAGGGATGGATTTAATATATTCAGATTCATTCAATGGTCATTTGAAATGACCCATGCATAAAATAATATCAATAAAATCAGATAACAGCATTTCATGTGAAGCTTCAAAAAACTCTTCAAAACTTCAGATAAAAGCAATATTTCTCTATACATCCCCGCCGTACTTTTTATCAACATGTGTGGAAAGTGCGACCTTGTCCTGAGGCGCAGTGGATTCATTTGCATCACTTTGTTTAGTGTGTTTGTATCTGAGCCTGTCAGGAAGGTTAAATGCTCTAATTTCGCGATGGGTCACTTGGCACTGACAGTAATCTGAGAAAGTTCAGTAGCAGGTCAGAGCCCTTACGTTTTTAATAGTTCAGAACAGCAGGAAATCCATGACCACGGTGTGAAAATAAGGCTCTAGCCAATGTCCATTCTCACAAGTCGCTTTCCTGAGAGTGTATTTACAAAAGAGCCAAACTATAAAACCCACCACTGTTGCACTGCAACTTCGGTGATTTCATAATTAGTCAATTAAGCTGTAAAAAGAGAGGCAAGATAACAGCGCCTCAACCGCTAATTAATTTCAGATACGAGTGTAAGGGGAAGGAGAGGTCAGCGCACGGGGCTGAATGAGATAAAATGGACTACTAAATGCTGTGTTTACAGCTTAAATACTGTGACATGAGCCACACATAAACACTGTAATTTGCTTACAGAAGTGAAGACCCCACAAAATGGCGGGAAAAGTCAGTAAAAGACTGTGAATAATGACTAAAGTGATGTTGCAGTCGTTTAAACAAAGTTAAAAGCAACATTGCTCAGTGTTAATGTGGATCACTTCAATTACCCTTTGCAAAAAATGATTAGAAAATACTCTGTGGCATAACAAATTAATACATGCAAGCTAACAGATGTTCTCTTCAGCTTTGCTATTCCACACTTTTGTAGCAGTTTTTGAGCACTACAAACAATCCAAATTTTGTTTTTAATGCCCGTTTCCACTGACAACAGAGCCCTACTTACCACTTATAACTGTTGGATTTCTGGCAGTAAAACTTCCATTAGTTTTCTCCAAAAACCTTAGAAATTACTTTTAACATTATCATATAAACTTTTCAATACAGACCAAACAAAAATCTATGTTTAGCAGATGAAGGACCACTGTATACTTTATTATACGACGATAATATGGAAATGTAAGCCACAATCTGTAATGTCTCCTTGACTGATTTTAATCTGAATCTGAATGTCAAAAGTTAAGATATGTGTACACACGATTATATTAAATTATGCAAAATACTGGATGCAACTTGCTGAATTAAACCTGTACTGTAATGGGGTCATCTGACACTAATGCATATATTTGCATTACTAGCACTTCTCGTGTTTATTGCAGCTTTAAGATGAATCGCTTGTTTCATTCATTCATTTGTAAGTCGCTTTGTATAAAAGCGTCTGCTAAATTGATAAATGCAATGTACTACTGCACAAAATGTTCATATAATTCCAATGCAACATAAAAAAATAAAAAAATAATAACTTAAATATTAATCTTTCAAATCAATTTGTATTACATTGTTGAAGCATTTAAATGCAACTCTTCAGTGAAGCATATATAGTTTTTATTCTCAAACACACATATTTGACATGAGGTGACTGACACATAACAGATGTTACATTTTCAATGGCTAGCTGAAATATAATAATGTCTTTGATTTGATTAAGCCAAAATCCACTGGTATTGGGTGACTTGTGCGTTTTTAAGTGGCACTATACTTGCAGAGTGTTGCTGTTTGTCATTGCTTTTGCTTTGTGGAGTTTTGATGTCTTTTATGATTATTTTTTTATTATCTCTAAGATGATTCAGTTACTGCTCTTCAAAGTAAAATATTCTCTATGGCTGCATATTTCAAATGTTCCATTTGAATTCTGAAGATTCTTATGTTAATAGAAAAGCTGTCCTTTAATCTGATTTAAATGAAAGAGATCCTTTCATTAAGGAAATTCTTTCAAATAACTGCACAATCTTTATCAAGCTGGTTATTTTCTAGCTACAAGCTTGAACCTCTTTTTTTATGTTTTTGTTGCATAATTAGTCCTAGAATTAATAAAGAGCATCAACATAGAATTAAATTGTGCGGATATATCATTTATTCCATAAATGATCTAATAAATGGAGTTCTGTCTTGTGGACGCTAGTATAGTTAGTTGATAATGCTCTTTTATATAAAAAAGCAAGATAAATCCATGTCCCTTTTAAAGATTTTAAGAGTTTAGAATGGATGTTTAAGCCACTGAATTCAAAAGTAAATGTAAAACTTGAGCAGTTTTGATCTTTCCCTGCTGTGACTAACATCAGCTGTGTTCATGGCTAACTCATCTCTCCGGATGACGGTGACCTCTGCTGTTTTCTCCACAGGCCAGTGTTGCTTGGCCCGGCTGACCGTGCCTGAAGCTCTGACATGAGGAGGCAGACAGTATCATTTACCATCATATGTGGCTCAAAGGCCAGACTGGCTTTTTGTTCAAAACATCCCACAAAACTCTGATCTAGACAAGCTCACAAAAACATCTTTGAGATTAATCCACCGACTCCATGCTTTTCGTTCAGAAATCCAAAAACTGAATGTGCTGGCTTATAAAGCCGAAGCATGCATTTATCCCATTATAAATGTCTTTACTGTCAGTTTCGATCAATTTAAAGTATCCTTTATGATTAAACGTATTCATATCTTATTGACCCCAAAGCTTTGAATGGTAGTGTACTACTGTATACAATGCAGAAATAGTATGATTAATGAGTTATTCTGAACAAGGACCAGAAGTACCACCATATAATTAATTCTTCCTAAATGCTTAAATTCTGGGCCTTGAATGATTCTACCTCTCTGAGCACAGGTCTTTAGAAAATACATTTATATACCTTTGTAATGAAAAACAGTGGCCTACTCTTTCTTGTGGAAATTTCCAAGGAGACAGGATGAAATGGCAACCTTACCTATTGAAGAAAAAGAAGAAAAAAAGACACATTTTAGAAAGCCTCTTTGCACACACAGAAACTAATTGAAAAGTGCTTAAAGCGTAAACACCAACAGGAAAGAGGATTTACAAATGAGATCTCCTAAATAGACAGCAATGACCTTAAATGGAGAACAAACCTACTTTACCGTAAGTCTCAATTTCCTCAAAAAAAATGTGTGTCTAGAGGAGATCTCAACAATGTCATAGACTCTTAGGAAAAAATCATTCTTGTGTCTGATGGAGCAACTTCTGAACAATTCAAAGTCCTCTAGGATAACACCAGGGCTGCATCTGAAATCACATACTATATAGTAGGCGAAAAACAGTAGGTGACACCAGGTATCCGGATGACCTACTACTTCCGGTGAGATTCTGATTCTTTACTATCCCATGAGGCCACGGGAGAGAATTTGTAAATGGCGGTAAAGCGACGCAACTGATGCTGGTGGGTCACATGATAATGACAACATGGTGAATGTAGCACATCCAGATCACATTCATGCTACAAATATTCATTGAACATACTTTTTGTCGGTTGTGAAGCTTATTCAAAATGAGTACCTTCTCAAGAGTATGCGATTTCGGATGTCTATAAGCACTTTATTCATAGTAAATATGTTTTGTTATCTTTACTATACTACCAGCCATTTTCAAAATGTAACTGACTCTTTCCTCTGACACCAGCAATTGATATTTTGTAATAAAGCTTAATTTAATAGATACATGCAAACAGCATAAAATACACCATAAAATCAATTTCCCCAACTTTACTGTGTGGTTTTGTATGATAAACATAATACATTACTGTAACAAGTATGTAACCTAAGTATCATTATTACCACTGGATTTTAAGACTTGAGTTTCTTTAGTCTTTCTTCTGATTTCTTTCCCCTTGACACAGACTTCTTGACAGATAAACTCAAAAACATTGGTATTACAGAGAACAACATTTCCAAGGTCCAATAAGATGAGCGCACATGCAATAATTAACTCCCTTTCCCAAACAAATTACTACACAAACTACATCTGGTATCTGTTTGAAATGCAATGGGACCACAGTGCAAAGTGGCATAACAGCTTGCCAGGGAATTATGGATGCAAATGTGTTACACAGCTGCCAGAATCAAAAAACAAAACAAAAAGTCCAAAACCAAACTAACAAAAGACAATAAACCACGAGATGTTGCTTTTTAACGTAGCTGCTTGTTTGGTCTAGCTGATGGACCAGCATTGCTATTTACTACCAAAACATGATCAATAAAAGTTGGACAACCACCATGGTGTTTATGGTCAAATTTGTTCACCAAGGAAACTATTGGCATGTGGGCTGGATAAGAACTACCAACTGGCATCCAAACACAACTTTCACTAACTCAAATTGGGTATTGACAGCTTGTCCTCAATTAGCAACCATTGGTTGATTCACCAGAGACACCAAGGAAATAAAATAAAAACATCTGAAGGAGCAGTGGATAAGGACACAGAGCTCAGCTTGCCCCCGATGTGCCTGTGCATTAAGAGAGTGAATGGAAGTACAAGAACCCAGACCCAGTAAAAGCAGCATGCGCTCGCATCCCTTACCGCAGCAGTGACAGTGCATACGTGATGCCGCTGAACAGATGGAGATGAGAACGGGCATATTAAGAGATTCAATGTTTTGAAAACAGATCAGAGGAAATGTCAGGTCATGATGCATTAACTGAAAAGGTGAGATGTCACATCTCAAATAAACAGAGATCTTCTTTCATTACTCTGATGATATATGATTTCACACTAATATCAGATAATATAATGGTACTTTAAATATATTCTTAAAATTCAAATATACATGGTCCCAAACTATACTTTGTACTAAAAAAATAACAAGGGAAAATTTTCATATCACTAACTAACTAAAAATATACCTTGTTACATTTATACAGCGCTTTTCTAGGTACTCAAAACACTTTACGTACTGTATGGAAGGGGGAATCTCCTCAACCACCACCAATGTGCAGCATCCACCTGGATAATGCGACGGCAGCCATATTGTGCCAAAACGCAATTTGACATAATATATTTTAAAAACCTTAAAAGTTATGTCAACCTTGTAATTGTACCATTGCGATGAGGTTTGCAGTCAAACACCACTCACATTTTCTTTAGGAAATGTAAAAATCTAGCTGAACAATGTCATTTTGCATTTCATTTTATGCTGACGGCATTCAGTTGAGAGCAGCAATTAGACTTGAGCTCCCAGGACAAATATTCCCAAAGAAGTGACCTTGCCCTCCAATCCTTCCATGAATTTCCTCAACTGAACCAGGAAGTCTTTTCTATCCTAACTCCAGTAGAGTTACTCTGCAGAGTAACGTGATTAGCGAAACCGTGAGGAAAGCTGCCCTACAGACATGATTAATATGGATATCTACAGTGAGTCTTATTGCTAACTCAGTCACCATAATCAGCAAAAAATAACAAGACGACATAGGAAGAAAGGGAATCCAAGCTCAGTTCAAGGTACTTTACGTGTTTGTAGCCATCCATAAAGAACTGAATGGGTCAAGCCCACCTGAATGAAACATTCAAGGTAAGTTAATGACATAAATACCTATTGATAAATATCAGACTATAATGAAGGTTTTTATTGCACCATTTTCCATTAACTTACCTTGAATGTTTCATTCAGATGGGCTCAGGTGGGCATGCATACAAAAAAGTAGGGCTGGGCGATGTCATACAGTAACTGGAGATAGGGCACAATTGAAAGTATGACTGCATAGAGAACACGTTGATTGGATAATCTGCCAGAAGAATGTATTGCAAAAGTGTGGACATGCATCATAGTTGAAGAACATTTCTATGTCGATGTTTATTAATGCAATACCAATGACATGCAAATTGCAGCAATTAACTATTGTCTTATTGCGGGCTCTCCAATTAATGAGTTAACATTTACCTTCCATTCAAAACTGAATGAAGAATGAGTAATTTGTTTTGAAATAACCATAATTGTTCACACATTAACATGCAAGACAAATCGCCTATTTAAAAAAATACAAATTAGCAGAATCATTGATTAAGTTAGCTGTTAAAGGTAATTCTGTTTCAATAGGAGACAATCTGTCTAAGAGAATTCAGGAGACTGTATTTTATAGTCTGCTTCAGTTTCAGACTTTTGCCTGCAACCACATATGGTGGATGAGATCATCATTTAAAAAAAGTTTTTTATTTATTTATTTTTTATAATGTTCACTGTGAAAATAGACATTTTGTACAGCTATATCCCGAAAATCCTCACAGACATTAGTTCTCATGCAGACATAAAAATTCTGTCTGAGATTCGAAAATAGCCTGTGTGCTTACAGGGAAAAACACATTTGCTGTTCTGTCATCTCATATCTGAGTAAGATTTTTCTTCTTCTGTCTTTGGCAGCCTCAATACTACTATCCTCTCGTCTTTTCTCTTCTTGAGCCCCTGGTCCAGTTGGCAGATCCACGAGACTCCTAAAAGTCTAAATTATTCAACCACACCTCATCAATCACTTCCACAGCTGAAGTCTTTAGGTACGAAGAAAAATATGCAATTGAATAATTTATCTGAAACTGAACACAAGCTATTTCGAGTATGGGTTTTATTGGGACATAGCCAGTGGACATTGGGTTAAACTAAATAAGTTAGCTTGTTTGTGTTTTGATAAAATGGACAGTTTGGTGAGAAAATGTGCGTGTTGCCTTTGCCTTTAGTTGTGTAAGACAAGTTAAAGCAACATGGACTGAAACTCATTTTTGTGCTGGACATTTAGTAATATTTCTCATAAAACAACAGCAAACAGAATGGAAGACTGAAGCCTGAAAGTGCATATAACTATTTTAGCTAGTCAAAGTAACCGCATGTTCTAAGATGAGGCTTTAAATCATTTCTGGACTTTGTGTTAATTTAGGGTTGGCAGTTCACATGCAATCAGTGAGACCCAAGTCTTTCCTGACATAAAAAGAAGCAGATTTGAGGGACAAGTTTACAGTTTATGTCAAGTTTAGGCTTACAACCAGGGTTAAGTGCTTCTACATCAGTGTTATACACCCATTATTTCCCTCTGATTTTAGGGATGAGTTATGGGTATGGTTAGGACTACATTTTTGGATGGGAATTGTGTTCCAGGATCAACAAAATATGTTGATCCAGGAACGTTTTACTTGGCAAAATCCCGGTGACCATTGCAGTTGCATGAGGTAGTTTTCACAAACACTTGTCTTCATGATTTATTCAAGACAGTCTCAAATTTATTCAAACATATATAATTAACAGTAAATAAGCTCATATCTTGTGTTTTATAGCTAACTAACAAACTGTGGGCATTGGATAACTTCCCTGAGTTAAATGCGATTGAATCAACACTGAACTGACCTCAACTGAACAATGACACTATAGAGCTACTTTACAGCAGAATAGAAACTCTGTTTGCATCAAGTTATTATGTTCCTCTTTTATCCCTATAAAGCTGTCCCAGAGTCCCAGAAAACCATACTTGAGAAAAAGTGCAGGTACCTTACAGTGAAAATGACTCCATTACAAGTTATGAGTCTCCAAAAACAATACGATTGAGTATTCAGTTCGATTATCTGATTTTACTCATATTGAATGTAGGCTTAAAGGTGCACTAGTCCTCAACACCTAAGAGACATTCCAGTGAAAAACAAGAAACAGCTGATTTGTGAGGAGAGCAATAACGATTATTTTCTAAAATCAAAATAAAACTGAACACCTCAAAATTGCAATAAATCAAGGTGGACACAACAGCCTATTAAACATCTACACAGTCTCAATTAAGCTCAAGTGCTCATAAAAGGGCATAAGTAAACCTTCAAATATCCTTCAAAAAGGTCTTTTAAATATAACATAAAATAACGTTAGGTAAAATTAAATAGTCAAAACCTACTTGCACTGGACGTACTCATCAGCGGCTGCAGTCATGTCCTCATCTCGTATGAAACACCTGTGATTCAGCAACTACCTGCTCGCATTCGCATAAAGTAGCCTAGTTGACAAATTTGGGTGAGCAAGGGCAAAACGCACAAGATATAGTACCTTCAATGCCCTGTAGATGCTGATACCACTTCTGCATCCACGGACCTGGCAACCCTGGTTTGAACTATATGGGTTATTCATATAGGGTCAAATAGACAGAGTTGCTATTTTTTAACTGTTGATGCGTTATTGTCACATTAACTTCGACAGCCCTAAATTCAACATAACTCAACATTTTCTTAACACACAGTATGAGTTGCAGTCTGACACGTTTTTACGTCACTTTTGATTGACAGGATATAATCGGCCCTTATCATAGACTCGTCCGATAGTGAAAATAATTGTCGATACCGATTATTGGCCGATACATCCATGCATCCCTGGTTCATGTTATTGTTTTTTCATGTAGTTTTTAGACACTTTACTGAATCTAATTACTCTTTCCCAAAAAAAAAAAAAAAAAAAAAAACGCATGCCTGCATTCAATTATGAGTAACTTCAAGCTTGTCAAGCTTCATTTTCAAAGTAGCTTCCTAAACAGTGGAAAAGGTTTAAGAGGTGAATTGATCATCAGAGAAAAACTAGAACAGTTATAAACTCTGAGTCTGAATTGCTGAGATTTAGACCTGACACTTCATCTAAAAGAAGCTTTGGCATTAGTTGGGCTCAATGTCACCCTCATTTGTCCCACTCAAGGCACCAGAGCATGAAAAGATGCCATTGGCTGTGATGTGGCCGCTGAAGATTTTCTGCAGAGCTTTGTCACACTGAATAGGGTCACCATGAGGATCACTGTTGGCCACTCTCAAACCGTCTATATAACTTCCATGGATCCTGCAGGGTTATACAACACTGTCAGACTCAAAGAACAAATCCTATCACTCTTTATGACAAGAAGCAAACAAGAGCTTGATAGCCTCTGGTCATAATACGCTTTCATCATATGGAAATAGAAGCTCACAGATAGATGCACTCTACGGTATGCTTTGATATCAGTTTTGTTGAGTGGTCGATGTCAAGAAAAGAGAACATCAGTCACTATCACCCAACTAACAAGACCAGCAACAACACCCTCTTAAACTGTAAAAAAAAAAAAAAAAAAAAAAAAACCTAACTCATGCAAGTGTCCTGAAGACAGACACAACAGCTCTTTCTGAAAACTCCTCAGACAGCCATCAGCTAAGTCTGAGTAATTAAAACAATTAACAGCTCTAATTACCTCTCTAAATCACATTCAAACATGGAGCTTATTGATTTGATAGACTGAGCTTGAGTTACGAGGAGCTCCAGTCAAATGGCCTCTTGTAAAAAAAAAATATTGCTAGGGCAACAGAAGCTGGCAGCCATTCAGTGAGTAAATAAATCTTCAGAAGATGTGGCAGTCATCTTCCGGCTCAGCAGAGTACAAGTCCCAAAGGCCTCATTCCTCCGCCAGTGTTTCATATCTCCGCGATAATGTTGCTGAAGTACCTCATTAATAGTCCAATGATCTTTATTTACCATTCATGGCATTGGTGCTCATAAGCATGTTTTTATGATTATTTCTTTGAACCTAGAAGAGGCCTTTTTCCTAGAAATAAAAATGGATGGATGGATGGATGGATGTCAATCGTTCAATCGATCAATCAAATTTTTGGGTGACACATTTTTAGATAGTCTCTATACTGTAATAACATGGCAATCAAAAACATCCACAACTATATTTCAATCAAAATAAGTATTAAATTCAGTAGAACAAATAATGGCTTTACAAATAAACTTAACAATCCATTTAAAAAAAAAAAATATATATATATATATATATATTTTTTTTTTTGGAGTGTGCTTTGGTATACTTCATCTGTAGCTGTGTAGCTGAAAGTTGTGCATTTTAAGATATCTGATTTGAAAACACAGCCACAAGCCGTTAGCTCATCATCATATGAACACAGCTGTGCTTACACAAAGCTGCCCGACATGCTTGTGTGCTTTGCCAGTATCAAAGTTCCAGAGTGGCAGAGACAGCTTCCCGGCAGCCGGCACTCAGTGGGTGTGTAGGTGAAGAGGGCTTGTGGCCGAAGAGAGTGTCACTGATATACATAACCCAGTAGTGAGAGATTTTCTGCCCTTATCCTTCTGCACTGTTCCTCCTATTAATAACCCCTCACAAACACTGTGCCCAACCTATACTGGCCCCTCCACATACCCAGAGTGTCTGTCTGTTTTTAACATTGAGAGTTATGACTTTAACTTTAGTAAGGGTTAGAATAGCAACATTTTTTTTTTCCATCTGGCCTTCTCAAAAAAAAGGAGACGCTAATACCTTGATCTCCTATATATATAGATATATATAGATAGATCTATGTTTTACAACTCATGTATTTTGTAACTATGGGGTGGAAAACCTATTAGGCCTTTTGGCCAAATTAATGTATATTTAACTAAACATTGTTATATGAAGAAATGGCTATTTTATTGGTTAATTCGTTATATTAAATTATATTAAAATATCTTCCCAAAAATGTAAAAGAATATAGATTGATTGATTGATTGATTGATTGATGAAATCATTAAGAAACTAGAAGTGTAACCATAATCATTCAATTCCTTTTGATTCTTATCATTTCTATCCAGCAATCACCCCTACTCGCCTAAAAATGTATCCAGGCTTTAAAAGGAATCATTTTCTGTCCATGCAATTCACTTGTGATTCACTGACCATCATCTTGCATCAACTATTTTCGTTTTCTTTTTATTTTCCACCATTTGAGGATGATAGAGTCCCAGAGCTCCCGCTGCAAGGCTGTCTGCCACGGTTCAAAACATCTTCAGGGTTGAGAAAGGAAGCAAACATCCAACAGGCTGGGACTCTGTTACATGATGAAGCGATTCATTTCAGGGATGCCCAAACAATGAACCCGCATCTGTCATTTAAAAGGTTTGAAGATGTCCTGTTAGTAGATTTCAAGAATTTTAAAAAGATATGAGCCACATAATTCCAAAATAGGATTAATGAAATGGGAAAATAGAGAACTGCAAGGCATTAAACATGCCTATGTTTAATGATTTCTTCTATCTTTTTTTTTCTTTAGGTATTCACATCTCTGTGACTGAGTTTGAAATGGCACACTATAGTACCAGTGTTGGTACCAGTACTCATCTGTTACTCATCTGTTTTTTTTTTAATGATTTTGTAAAGCTACTTATCAAACTACCAATGAACAGTAAAATAACTTAATGAAATAACTGACAACTCTCAAACCTGTATATTTACAATTCAGCAAGTAACAAGATTTTGAATGATAATCTAAATGTAGACTTTAACTTAATCTCTATCTCCAAGTATAGCATGTAGGGTTATACTGTATATATATATATGTGTGTGTGTATATATATACACAAACACATATATATATATATATATATATATATATATATATAAACTTTATCTAACAAATATGTGTATTATTTTTACTCTGAGGCAGATTTGCAAATTACTCACACAAATTTGCAAATTGTTTATATTCATACTGCATCAATGCAAGTAGCATGGTAGGAAGCTATTCCGAACATATCCTGTAATCTCGGGCTTGGGTTGTGCTTCTGATACAGTCCAGCAGGTGCCATGTGGCACTCAAACTAAAAATATCTGACCCTGAACTCCAGACCTCATCGAGCCGCCAACTGTGTTCTTATTGCCTCCCGCCATCCATCGAGCTTTGTGAAATGACAGATTAATCCTCCACCCGATTGAAGACATTATGGATTTACCACCTCTATCGACTTTCTATGACAAAAGACGTTTGATCAATGAAGTTTCTATAAATTCATTCGTTTTCATTTTTCGCTGCTGGATGGATTTGTGCTCAGCTGTGATGTGTGGAGTATTCCTGTCAAAGTACCAGTCCAATATGTCCAGGGATCGGCCATGATATGAGCCTCTGCCTCCGGCCATCACCAAGATTGGAGCTGCCATCACAAGCCATATCTGTCTCCAACTTATCATCATACTTGGTGACAGAACACACACACTTGTTCAGCGGTTCTTTCTCTCTAAATCAGACCAGCTTCCAAGGCACCATAACATCAAGACTGATGATCCAGAACAAATTCAAGTTTCAGAGACAACCGAGTCATGACTGTGAAATAATGAATGCTGATCAATTATCATACAATTCAATTCAATTAACAAATTAACTTTTGGTAATAGCAATGTATTCACACTGATCACAATTAAAATGATTATTATTTTTTATATAGTTTGGGTATTATAAATGTATATCTCAATACTGTATGTATATGTGTGAGTATATATGTATGTATATACTGTATACACACACACAGCACCAAATCAGCATATTACAATGATTTCTGAATGATCATGTGACACTGAAGTTGCAGTGATGGCTGCAAACAAATATATATATATATATATATATATATATATATATATATATATATATATATATATATTTTGCTATCACAAGAAAAAAATTACATTTCAAAATATTTTAAAACAAAGCAGTTATTTTAAATTGTACTAATATTTCACACACATTTTGTTAGCATACGAGACTTCTTTCAAAACCATTTAAAAAGAAAAAAAAAGAAAAAAGTATACATAAATAAATGTCTCTCAGTCAACCCCTCACTAAGATTATATTTCAGTCACTCAGGGTATCGAATGCATTTGATTGTGGGTCCAATCATAAGAGTGCATCTCAGTAGAAAGGATGTCAAACAAACTTTGACGCCTTTCAATCTTGGATGCTGCCTGACAAGACACAAGCAAAGAAAGCAAGCACTGAAAAAGTGCAGTGAGAAAGACGAAGGTCTGAACAAGGTCTGGTCAACATGCATTGAAAGTCTCAGTTTGAAACAGGGATTTTGTGGTTGTAAATGGTTCAGTGTATCGGATTGTGTGGCCCTTAATACCATCTGAGATCAATAGATCTGTAGAATCTCTGCTGCGTCTCAGAGGAGCCGTGAAAGAGCCGAATCAAAGGAGCCTGCAGGAGGGAATTCTGGGAGAGCCGGATTAAACACACTCCCACTGAACAAATGGACGGGACCACTGCTGTCTGACCGACCAAAAGAAAAAGACAGCTCGAATGCACACATACAGAAGCATAAACAGCCACATAAACACCAGAAAGGTGATGGTTTGTACAATATGTTGGGTTGTTGCAATGAAAAATGTTTCATCCTGCTAAAATTACAATACATGCTATTATACCGTATTATCAATATTGTTAAATAAAGGGTCAAAATGTGGTTCAAACAGTCAACCTCATGTAAGCTAACTTTATGCTAATGGCTAACAAGTGTCATTTTAGTATTATTTTCATACTATTGTTCACAAAAAAAAAAAAATACTATTTCAGTCTTTCTACATCAAAATTTAATTACATTGTTGCTGTTTCTTTGTAATTATTTGTGAAATCTAAAAGCAATTTCTGAATGAGAAAATTGTCTCAAAGTAAATCCAACGCAATCTTTTTTCAGTGTAGTTTTTAGTAATATTTTGAATTAGCTTTTATTTTTTATATATATTTTTTCTTTCATTTTAATTTTAGTTCCTTTTTTTGTTATTTATGTGCTTTTGTCATTTTTATTAGGTTCTGTTTTTTTATTTCTGTATAATGTAGCTTTGGTTTATTTTTATTTCGGTTTTACTAATTTTAACAAATTAAAATAAAACAAACATTTTATATTTCAGTTAGTTGCCAAGGGAAAACGTAAGTTTTTTTTTTTTAAGTTTAAGTTTGTAATCTAATATTTATATTTTTATTCAGCTTTATTTCAATTACCGAACATTAACAGTTTTAGTTAATAACAATACTGTGTCTAACTTAAGTTAAATAATCAAGTTATTTTGTATTTAATAACTTTGAAAAAGTGTCTGTGCTTGATAAGAGCATTTGACATTATATAATGGCCCGTTCACACCAAGGATGAAATCTATAACGAATAAAGGTATAGTTCTAAAAATCGTTCTTAATATATATATATAGTTATCGTTCTTGGTGTGAACAGGCCAACACAAATTATTCCTAAAATATAAGCACAAGCTTTTAAAGAAAGCAAGCAAGCAAGCATTAGCACTTCATTTGAATGGCAGACTCTGAAACTACTGTCGCTGCCTTTCCAAAACCATGGCAACTGATGGAGATTCAGCGTCTTTCGGCTCCTTTCTACACACCAGGTGCCACGGTCAGGGTGCACCAACAATTACAGCCCTGACACCTCTTCCCAGACTGAAAAGTGAGCATGACTGTAAGGCCATTTATTGGAGCTTTGTGGTGTGAGGCAGAAGGTGGGCTCAGTGTTCGACGTACAAGACAAAAAAAAAAAAAAAAAATCACAGCTGTGTGAAGTGCACGTCTAATGACCGCTGGACACAGCTTACTGAAGGAGGATCTGTTACCTCTTTTCCAACTAAATTGTGGCCCAGCCTAGGAATTTATGTTACTAATTCACATCCCCACAAACCGACATAGCACCCCTTACGAAAAAGAAGTATACTTCAAGTTAATTTTATGAAGTATATTTTTAAGTATACTTTATGTAGTAAGTATACTAATATCAATGTGTACTTGTAGTAAACTTGTAAGTGTACTATTTCAATACTGCTTGGGACTAAATTGGCCCACTATAAACTAGAATTAAAGTAAATTCCTATACACTACCAGTGGACTAGCCTACACAAAAAATCTGATACGCAGAATTAGAAAAATATCTGTTTTGTATCAATATTCTAATCAATATTTTCAAACAATGTAAGTTTTATAAGACTGTATATGAAAAACTATGTAAAAAAAAAAAGAGTATATTTAATAGGCTACTCTATCAAAAGAGTTAACACAATACAAGCCAAGTACTTTGAATACTTAATTATACTTTTAAGTATATCTCGATCAAAAGATTGAGTACAAGTACAGGCCAATGTGTTATTTTAGTATTACTGATATTTGTTAATCTCCTGAATTAGCTATTCTTTTTATATTTTCAGTTTTAATTTTAGTTCAAGTTTTAGCAGTTTTGTTGTGTGCTTTTGTCATTAAAAAAATTAAAAATAAATTTGAAATATTTATTTCACTTTTAGTTTTAATGATTATAATACTTCAACTTAAACGTTTATTTCAGTTGCATTTTTTTATTTTATTTAATATTTATATTTTATTTTAGTGTTATTTCAGTTATTGTTACCAAAAACAATTTTCAATCATTTTAGTTTCAGTTAATAAAATCAACATTTGACGGGAAAAATAAACAGGCTTGATAACGACAAATATGTCTGATGCTTATTACACACAATAATACAGATCGTCTATCTCCACTCCGATGCATAAGTTCAATTGTTTCTTGCTTAAAGCAAATAGAGTTGTGTCTCATGCTAAACCAGCTACATGCTGTAAGAGATGAATCAATAATGAAAATTGATTGAACTGTAGTTTAAGCAGTACTTTTTTTTTTAAATATGACTCTCATGCTGAGCTTTAAGACATAAACAGCCACAATTAGCTGAGAGTTTTAGCTCAGTCCATCTCCATCTCTTCGTGTCAAGGAGTCTAAAGACTCTTCCCAGAGGCACTGCTACACACATATTAAAGGCCTTGTCAGTTCATCCGTCCATTTGATTGTGTCCGAGTGCATAATGAACGTTCCAGGAAGCCTTGTAAATGGGTGGGAGGTGAGAAGAGAGCGCGTGGATAAAGACGTTGCCTGGCTGACAGGCAGCACTAAAGTAGTATACTGTTCTAGATGAGCTGCTTCAGGCACCGGCAGCCTTTTGTGTCATAGCATATACAGCGAGGAGACTACATCACTGTGCATACGCTCTAGAAAAAAAAGAAAAAAAAAACTCCCATAGTGCTGGAAGAAAACATTGTTATCATAGGGGTTCAATGCCTTAATCTGGACATCGATATAGCCAGAGGTGTTTAGTGGCCTCTAGCAGTCCATGAAAGAAAGCCTCTGTTTTTCATCACCCTATAGTTTTCAAAATACAAAAACTGAATGGCGCACTCAATGGTTGCTGGTGCTCAGGTGATAAAACAACACATTGCGCATACAAATAACCAACATTATCAGTAGGCGCTATTCATTCTTATTGCATTACGCCCAGAGTTTGTCAATAATGCTCCAGAGGATAAAGACACCCTTTCTTCATAGCCATGAGTGTCATGAATATTTTAGCTAGCTTAGAGGTCACCAGCAAGTAAAAGATACCAATTACCGTGATTTATGTTCAGCTATCTGGAGGCTTCCCTCATCTTTGAGCTATGTCGTTTTAATCATGAGAAAAGTTTGCTATATGTTTACTGTCCATGATCATGATGGAAAGCCACAGTGAATTACCCTTAACCTTTACATAATGACTGTAATAGTGTTGCTGAACTGTTAAGTGGTGGGGAATTAATGCCCAGAGCATTAAACGGCCCTGTATCAACATACGAGATGGAAAAGCACATGGCACAGCTAATCTGTTTAGTCTATAGTTGTGACATAACCAATGTTTTGTTGATTCAGAATAAGGGAACCTCTCATGAATGGTTCTTTAAATGGGCAAACTGGGTTGTTATGACATTACAATGTTTAAATAACAGAGTGCACTACAGCAAACCTACTAAAACATCTAGTACACTTGTAGCTGGTTATTTAAAATCACCAGTACATGAAGTAGAGGTTTTTCTAAAAAATAAATGAAAAAAACCAACAACACTTTGATTATTAAATGTGTGTCAATATAAAGCAATACATTTGAAATATTTCATTTTACTGAACCTTATTTTGCCCATACAACATGTTCCAAGATCTTTGTTGATCCTGGAACAACATTCCATTCAACCAATCAGATTTGAGGGTCAAGTTTACAGTTTATGTGAAGTTTAGGCTTATAATCAAGGTTTGGATCTTCTACATCAGTGTTATTCACCTATCACTTACCTCTGATTTAATGGGTAGGGTTAGGTTTAGGGGTAAGGCTATGGTTAGGACTACATTTTCAGACAGGAATGTTGTTCCAGGATCAACAAAATATGTTGACCCAGGAACGCGTCTAACTCTGCAAAATAAGGATGATTACACCTGTCCTTGTAGTTTCTCTGCAGAATATTCTGGAGATACATCAGCCATGATCTCAGCACATCTGAAAATCCAGTGGCGTGTTTGTGTTGTGTTAGTTGTCACGGAGCAACAGGTTGCCTTTGTGGGTTATGGGGTTCAGGTAAAATCCTTCCTGCATTAGCGAGGACTACTGTGTCCATGAACTAAAAACTCTGATCCATAGTGACATGATTTGATTTGAGAACACAAAAGCCTCCTGGATTTTCTGCCTAGCTCTGACTTCACCTCTATTGTGCCAGTTTGTGGTACATTAAAACATAGCTAGTGCTGGATAATTTTAGCAATGTCCTTTTAACTGTTCAAGCTACTTCACAAGTGAACATTTTTCATCCAAAACCCTGTTTACACCTGGTATTAAGATGCATTACAGTCGATCGGAATGAGATGAGGGAAACAAATACGTTTTTCCCACTTTCAACCACTTCGGTTCTGATTTCTTTGAGGGGAGGGTCTATGGGCGGGCAAATTATGTTGTTTTTTTCAGATCTTCTATCTAATGGACAAAATAAGCGAGCACAATTTACATATGAACGTGCATGACAGAAAAACATACGGAGAGCAGTAGGCAGCTTTTGTCTCTGCTCTGACAGCCGCAAGAGCATGCTGAACGATGTGTGTGTGTGTTAGAAATCAGGAATGGTGAGAGAACATTGTGCTTGGTATGTTTTTCGTCTTCAAACCAAACTTGGGTCTTCGGCCGACAAAGTTTAAGCACTTCCCATAATGTTTAGACTAGGCGGTCTTTTGTGGCTGTTCGAACACATTCGAAAACATGAGCATCAACACTACGAAAGCAATCCAGTCGAAAGCATTTTTGACTACCTCTGGAAGTGGTCGAAAGTTGACAATCTCAAAATGATTTAGACCCTGTTTACACCTGTATTTAGCTTCATCCACTTGTGATTCGAACGCATCTTAATACCAGGTGTAAACAGGGCCCAAGAGACTAGTCAAAATTGTAGTTATAAAAAATAAAATAAAAACACATTTGACATTTTCCCGTCCTTCAGACAGATAGCTGAAACATTTAACCTTACAAGATTATTTTGATCTCTCTAGAGTGCATTTGTTACATTGTTAAACTTAAGGCAATAATCACAGGCGTAACTATCGGTAAGCAGGGTAAGCGGTTGCTTACGGGCCCGGACCAATCAGGGGCCCGCTCGCGTTACTGGAAGATATTGATTGACAGCCCCTATCGCATTTTACTACTTTTAGTCTGATCGCATTTTAATTTTTTGCGAATTGATTTGAATAAATAATGACAACAACATATTTGACTGATCATTAAATAAATGTTTGAAACAAACAATGATGAATTTGGTGTAATTTGTTTCGAATTGGGACTGGGGAATCCCCGGGTGAACATGTGCATTGCGTGAAAAAACTTTGAACTTGAGACAGATATGGAGTCGTCAAATTTTAAACACAAAAGTGGCTTTCAAAAGTGCAAACGAAAAGAGGAATTTGATCAATTAATTAATAAATTACCAAAAATAGGAAGCTTCTTTAAAAAGATGACACAGGGGGAGATCGAGATCGAGATGGAGCAAGAGAGTGAAGCGAGTAAAGCACCTGAAGCGATTGAGAATGCCCGTGCGCGCTATCTGGATCTTAAGGATATGATCGACAACTTCGCACAGAGGAAAGCCCGGAAAATGCAGCTATAATATAAGTGAGCATCTTTTTTTATGTATTTGGTCATCACATGTTGTAGTAGGGGGTCCCGCCTTGATAATCCTGCTTAAGGGCCCGGTGTTGGCTCGTTACGCCACTAGCAATAATTATGTCACGCCGTAAACAAACATCCAATAATCCTGGAGAAATAGGAATAAATCAAATAACAGATGAAGTGGCCGGCTGGAGTAAGACGATGAACTTGAACAGGAAGACATCAGTCGGACAGTGCAATCTGTGTAGTCCAGGCGGGTTAGTGATCAACAGGAAATCCAACGTGGAACAAAATCGAAGCACAACGCGGCGGGGGCAATGACAATAAACTAGATGAGAGAACAAAAATGGTGAGACAATAACGAGCAGACAAGGAATTAACGCACACACTGTGGTATAAATAGGGGGAAACAAATGAGCAACAGGTGAGAACGGGCTTGATTAAACTCATCAGCTGATAAGTTGTTTAGATGCTTAATGAGTCAGTCACACTCACAACGGTTTCCGACACGACAAGACAACAGCAACGAAAATACAGACTTGAACCGTGACCTAATGTGCAGGGCTCATAAGAGGATTACATGCACTCAACATCTTAATAGCACAAAATAAAATAATACTCAGCAAAATGGATATTTAAAGATAAATAGGCCTATCTGGTTCAATGACAACATTTTCTCAGAAAAGTATTTTACTTGTTGCTTTGCAGTTAATGAGCTATATCTTTAATAAGGCATAATTTGCATGACATGCCTTAAGAACCAAAAAAAAAAAAAACACAATGAGCTGAAGAACCTATAAATGCAAGGAATCTTTTGTGATGTTTTAACCAAGGAATAAAATTCAATGGGCAGTAAATTGAAACTTGATTCTCACATTTTCTCCTGAGGAATAACCCTAGTAACCTGCCATGTGTCGCCTCGAGAGTTTTAGAAGAGATCTCAACAATGTCACAACCTGTGCTCAGGTTTGCCAAGCTATGAAATTGTTCAATACTTCCAATGCCAAATGATCTGAGAAGTTATTTAATTTATTTTAATAGCTCTATACTTTTACTGTAATTTCATCAATTTTCTCATTTGTCTTTTTATTTTTCCTAATGAACTTTAGGAAAAAAAAACATATGAGATGAAAGCAACCCCTTTGCCTCTGGGTGGAACTACAAATCTGTTGTGAATAATACACGAATGTTATTACTGACACTACTGTTCAAAAGTATGGGGTCAGTAAGATTTTTGATTTTAAATAAATAATTTAAGAAAATACTTAAATTAAATTGAAAAGTGACAGTAAAGACTTTTAAATTGTTAGAAGATCAATGTTAATGCTGTTTTAAAGCAATTTCAAATTAATGCTTTTCTTTTGAACTTTTATCAAAGAAAAACAAAAATAATAAGCAGCACAACTGTTTTCAACATTGATAATAATAAGAAATGTTTCTTGAAATAAGCATATTAGAATGATTTCTGTTGGATCATGACACTGAAGACTGGAGAAATTCTGCTGAAAATTCAGCTTTGTAATCACAGAAATAAATTACATTGTAAAATATATTAAAATAGTAAACAGTTATTTTAAAATGCAATAACATTTCACAATATTACTGTTAATGCTTAATTTTTGATCAAATAAATGCAGCCTTGCAGACTATAAGATACTTATTTAAAAAAATAAAATAATATATATATAGGCCTATATATTTAAAATGTATTTAAAAGGAGATCAAAAGTATCTCTCAAACAATTCACATTATTTACTGCCATTCTTAGACAAGAAGCTTCACCTTTAACTCTAACAGCATGCATTCTTCACTAAAATTAAACCAAATGAGCAATGGATACTCCCTTGGGGAACGAGTGTTAAATTTTATGATTTCTTCACATAGCACCACAGCACAGCATGAGAGTGTGATGAATGAAGTGCATAAACACTGATGCTATATTTACATCATATGCTTATAACCCACATGCCTATAAAACTGTCAATCATGCCTATTCAGATGTAGATCCTCCCCTTTTCAGTGCGGGAATTTTCCAGGCCAGATGTTAAGCTGTTAACCTCTGTCCTTGCTGGTGACCTTGGAGGGGGTGTTGCTTTGTGATGTAAAGGGCAGGTGGCGTAATAAGATCTGCCCATGTCCCAGATCCATCATTCCTGCAATTCTGCCATACACAAGTCACAAAACTTAATCACATCTCACATCGAGAGCCCCTCCTTTGCCAAGCCTGACCACCAGAGCATAAATCCCAGACTCACGGGTCAATAATCCTGTCCCGGGATCTTCCATGTAGACCTAGCTCCGTAGCTCGTGTTTGGAGGAAAACAAACCCAAATGTGAAGAAGCAATCCACCAGCTGTCTTCTTAAGTTACAGTCAATTCGTAATTTGGTTTTAGTGTGTAAAAAATAGTAGTGTGTAAAAATAAATGTGTTTGTGATTGACAGTTCGCACAGAATGGAAGATGGTTTCAAAATGGCATCTGATGATGCATAAAACACACGAGGTGAATCAGTTCTGATTAATACTTAATTAATACTAATTAATACCACCAAGGACCAAGAGAGTAAGTATATTTTCAATGAGAGTACATATCTATGGGGTTATAATTTTAGCACATTTCAAGATAAATATATTTTGAGCCACGAATAAATGTAAAGATAATTCCCAAACAAATAGAACGAGATCCACAAATATATAAAGGAGTTTTACACACAAAAAAATGTGTGTAGCGATCCACAAATGTAGAGGAAGCAATTCACAAATAAATGCCTGTCAAAGTTGTTTTTGTGACATACAAACACATTTATGGACTTTTTTATTTAATTCATGTGAATTTGTGGTCCACAGACTGCATTTGTGAATTTTGAAACATTTCGAGTGCCAAGACGCAAGTCTACAAATAGATGGACTCCACCCACCGCCTACTTAAGCCAATCAGATAACAGCAACACTGCACAGAGCTGACCAATTGTAGCACGCTCTCTCAACCCGACAATCAGTAACCAAATTCACTGTATTACTGTGACCAGGAAGGGACATGTTTAGTTCAATTGCCACAGCAAATTAATCCGTGGAAAGGTGATATGCCGGCTCAAGATCATTTTGATGACATCCTCATGTTGTGATTATGCGATCCTATGTCGAAGGAAATACATCATTTTCTCATGGCAATGAGTTTAATGCGTAAACGTGTAACCATAGCAACGTGGGATAATCATAAATGTATATTATTGATGAATTAACATTTAATTAAGAATGACAAAAAACAGTGAGTTCAAATATGATTATGCGGTCTGTGATCCACAAATGCGCAGGAAGAAATCCACAAATTTATGTAGTGATCCACAAATGCATAGGAAGCCATCCACAAACGTAAAAACATATTTGTGGATAAGCAAATCTCATTTTATTTATTTGTGAATTTAATTCATTTTTGTGAAACTGTATATATTTGTGGATCTCATTCTATTTCTTTGTGAATTTGTTTTAATATTTGTGAATCTCTTCATTGATTTGTGGCTCAAAATCTAGTTATCTAGAAATATGCATCAATTATAATCCCATATATATCTGGCATCGTCTATATGTCAGTTTATCTTCAAAAATGAAAATATATCAATAATAAACAAAAATAAGAAAACCTAAACCGCTACTCTAGGCTTTTGGCTTCCTAGCTTGAATCTCCGGGTTTCTGAAGAGCAATCAGCAGAGAATGTCCTCCTAGTGAATCACTATTGAGTGACTATTACAAGTGTTGACTCTCCCCGTTACAGTCACTTGAAAGATGTTATTTAAAGTGCATGCCTAGATTCCAAGCATGCTTAGATAGAGCAGTGAATAACTGGATCACATGGCGCACGGCTTAGGATGCACAGAGTTCACGTAAGAGTTCACACACGAGTCGTTTTTTTTTTTTTTTTTGTGCACATGAAGGCTGAGTGAAGTTTTTCAAGTATCTTTTCTCTCGATTCTATCAAACTCTGGGCTTAGACTAAAAATGGTGCAATTTTCACTCAGAAATCGCAAGTAAATTTCACAAATAATTACAAAAAACAACAAGTGAAGCATTGGAAACCCATAGAGTGTCTGCAGCATCCAGTAAGTCGCAAAAAGAAGAATGTAGTGACTGAAGTGCTGTGGCAGAAATCACACATTCACAAGTCAAAGTCTAAATTTGGTCAGTTCTCACCAGTTCTCATTCATAACTCTATATGGCAACTTTTTTTTCTTTCCATCCAACAAAAATTATATGGTGTTCAATGGCTGTCAAGTTCTGCTGCAACTGTAGCGACAGATATTAAACATTGGTCTCCTCAAGAGACATTTTCCCAGAAGATGATTATCAAAAAGAAGCTCCCATATATCTATATGCCATATTGTGATTAGCGGGTGTATCAAATTTTCTGATGCGTTTGTAAACAAGCACAGGCAATTTATTGGTAATTGTGTTCTGAATAATTAGACTAGGCGGCAGATTTACTAAGAGCTTGCGCCAGTGCAAACCCTCTTTTGGCTTTAAAAAACTACTGTCAAGCTGACCTTATTGCATATACATTTGTAGGAGTTTTGTTGAATGCAAGTTGCAATCATGCAAGGTGATTTACTAAGGTTTGCGCTAGTCAATTTACTAGTATTTGCACCCTTATTTACCGCTCAAAAAAGCATGTCAAACGCTAATTTGTGCTGCTCTCGGTAGATTGCGTTGGTCATTATGTAAATGATCCGTCTGTGTCTGTGTTCACACACAGAACTTTCCACTTGCATCGGCGCTTTTTTGGAATTACGCTGTCACGCTAATTTGCTCTGTTTAGTAAATCTGGCCCTGGATGGTGAAAAGTGTGGATGCAGTTGCACAATGCAAGAGCACAAAGTATATGCATTCTTGGTAGGAATAGTCTGAAAGGAAGCTATAGCCCCTTGGACAGGGTCAGCAGATCATCAATAAACCACAACATTAATAGTGTATCTGTAAAAGGAGTGTATTTCTGTTTAAGAAATTTTATAGGGACCAGGTGGATGTACTAATAAAGACTCCGTCGGCTTGGATCACACTGAGTAAAGGTCTGTTCACTGCAGATAAGTGTTATGAGACCATAAACCAAGAATATTAGATCCCATAAAGGAGTTATTCTTTCTCTCTCTCTCTGTCTGTTTGTCTGTATGTGTGTGCTAACTTTAAATGTCAACACTCTCATGATTCACAGAAAACTTTGTTTTATAAATGATCAAACAAGCATTTACAAAATACCCATTCCTCGGCACTGGCTTTTAGACCACCACACGTAATTCTTTACATGTATGTGTAATGTAGTATGCGAGATGAATGTACCATTAGCTCATTCATTCTTATACTTTTAACAATTTATTTTCTACACTGTGACTTTAATCTAATAGACGTTCTGTAAATTGTGCATTAGGATATTATGCTGATTTTACTTCAAAACTAAATCAGACTTGCAGTTCCAGATCAGCAAAACTCATAATATATTTTTTTTTCATCACGCTTGAAGCATATTTCTATCCTAAAAAACCCCAGCAACAACTGCATCTACAAATCAACTATAAAAGTTTCTTTAAACCCACTGATATTCCTTGAAAATCATTGTTTAATTCACTGTAATTCAACATTGAAAATAATATTTTTGTGGAAACCGTGAGTCTTTACTGTCACTTTTGATCAAATCACAGCATCCTTGCTGAATAAATGTATTAATCCAAGGGATCCACCAATTACTGTGTCCCTGTACCAAAAAAAAAGCTAAATTACTTAATCCAAAGATAAGTTCTGCAATATGTTGCACTGCCAAATAGAAGGAAAAGAAAATATATATTATAACAAAGTAAACATTCACAGGTAAGTAATGTGTAACAAAGAAAAAAGACAGCACTACCTAGTTTCTCTCACCTTCCCAAAGGTGAAGTGGGAAAACACAAGTCTGAATCCACATACATGGAGCTCACGCTTTATCAGGCAAATGTTGTCTTACGTTAAGAACTGTGTATAAGTGAGCATCTTTACTCTCCTCTTTAATCCACAACCACAGTCTCCGAGGTGCAATTGCCATTCCATCTTAACCACTTGTCTGCATTGCAGCTGACAGTAAATAAAAATATAACTGTGTTTTCTACAGCATTAAAAGCAGCAAAGGTTTTACATGGACTACACTACTGAGTGCACTAAAAAAGTTTAAGCAGAAGTATTGAAATTATTAAAAACTGCTGTAATAACTAAAACTGAAGAAAAGTACAAAACCTGATATGAAAAAAAATTAAAGCAAAGTAGAAATATAAAATACAAATAAAAAGTGACAAAACCGCATATACCATTACTAAAACTTAAATTCAAATGAATGATTCAAATTTAGAGGGCATGAGCGTGACGTCACCATCGGCCGGCGTGACTGAGACTGAGCGGCAGTATTTGTTATTAGTGTGAATGCCGCCAAAAACACACAAAACACATCGAAGACGAGAAAGAGCTTTGCGATTGACTGTACAACTAGATTTGACAAGAAATCTGAAGTCTATTTTTACAGACGTTTTTAAATAAACACTGACAGCAAAATATACAAGTTTTAGGGCTGGACGATAACATTGATATAAGTGATCACATGGACTTAGACCTATCTGTATATAAAGCGTTAACAGGCAAATTTGCTTTGCTCGAAATCAGGCACATATAAATGCGAGGAAACACGAATCCTGGCTGCGTGTCAATATCCATGGAACACTAGATCTTTGGTAAGTTGTAAGGAACACTATATCAAGTCCAACCTTTAGTTTAAATTATGTTTTATTAACAAAGTTCGGGAGGAGCACGTTCAGATAATTAACACAAGTGGAGAGCACTCAGCAATCAATGGTAAGAGGGGTATATACACTCAGCAGTCTCACCTCATTCCATTGACAGTTTTGCACTCCACCACCCCTTCTCCACGCTTCTAGTCCTAAACACTTACATACGGGGGGAGTACTCTGGGTTCGGGCCGAACTCCGAACTCCGAACTCCGAGCCCTCTCCCCGGACAGCACGCCAAATACGCATTAAACTTTACCCCCTCAAATTATATGTAAGTGT
Source organism: Rutilus rutilus (assembly GCF_951802725.1). Classification (NCBI taxonomy): domain Eukaryota; kingdom Metazoa; phylum Chordata; class Actinopteri; order Cypriniformes; family Leuciscidae; genus Rutilus; species Rutilus rutilus. The sequence goes on along the minus strand of NC_140210.1, from coordinate 6,815,583 downwards.
GAACTCGTGAAACTGATAATCGTTTGTTTGTTGGCGTTCTACTCAAAAAATTGAGTAGCATTAGTATTGAATTGATTGAAGCGTGTTTTTCACTCCCCAAATTAAAGGAAGGAAGTTTGGAAATAGTGAGGAATTGTGGGAGACACACAGAATGTCATTGAAATGTAGTCGAGGAAGGCAGATGTGGAGGCATAGTGACACTGTGGATAGCCGAGTAACAGAAATGAATGTCTTGTTTACTACAAACTCAGCGTGAATGGAACCGTTTATCACCAGCTGAATGAAACGGGGAAGAGATGAAAAGCAGAAATGACAAAGAATGAGAAAACAATAGGGAACGAATAAGACGGGGGCTGATACAACCAGTGCCGAGCAGAGATAAAAGTGGTAGCGGCAGTTTGAGACAAATCAAATGTGTGACAAAAACCTACCGAACAAGACATAAACGTCGGAGAAATCTAAAGGCCTTGTTTTTGAAAGACACCTGCAAAGATGCATTTCTTTGATGCAAGTAAGCTGGCTTTGTTGTCAGAGATCAGAAATTAGGCTGTGCTTGGATGCCCTGTTGTTTATGAGGACGCAATGATGAAGGTTCGGGTCACGGTGGGGGCGTGTGGATTGCAGCAATGCTTTTATCTTTGACCCACCGATGCGCATGTTTGCACAAAAACAGCCTTCGCTTGGCCATTAGATACTGCTCAGACATATTAATGTGTAGGATGACAGAGAAAGCGTGTTGGTGTGTTTCAATGAAGCCACTGAGCTTCCATTATTACACCCATAAATCCTGATTCCGATCTGCACGGCAAACACACATGCACGGAAACGCTCAGCACGGGACGCAGACACACACCGACACACATATCAGCATTCCATCTATAGAGCACAGCTGTACGATAAATTCCAAATATGATGTGATGCCTTACAGTGCATTATGACGATTGCTCCAAACATATGACTGCTTGTGAGTAATGTTTTTTAATATATAGCATTTGTACCCATGGCGATTGTGCCCATTCATCTTCCCAAACTTAGTTGGTGATATAGGAGATGTTTGAGTTCATAACAAAGGCAATGCTTCAACAGATTTTTTGGAAAAATAGGACACAAAAGTCATTGCTCGTGGATGAGCACATTATCAACAAGATTGTTCGAAAAATTAACCATGGTAGCCATTGTTAAGGAAAAATATGTGAAGATATTGTGACAGCAATAAAAAAAGAAATTAAACAAATTGCTAAAGATTTTGAAAGCTTCTTACAATCCCTTGTGAGCAGTAAGTGTACTAAATTGTAATGAATGTGCACTAGTAGTGCTCTTTTCATTTTCATTGAATTGCAATCAACATGCAAGTGTCCAAAAACATTACATTCAGTTTGCTCTTACACTAAGTATATTACACACGTTAAGTGACATTTAGTTTACAAGCTGTTTTATTGACGTACAGTATATCAGTGGTTAAAACGCTGATTGAGCAATTACATGAGACATGATACCTTTCTGTAAATTGTAACTTTCAACATACCTTCTGATGTTCATGCATGTTTTTTTACTGCTATAACATGACTTACCAGCGCTGCTGATTGAACTGAGGTGCTACAGCGATCTGTCTCTCAAAACTATTTATTGCAATTTACTGTTTGAATTTCGTTATAAAATGGACAGGGGTGCGTTCTCCGAAACTACCTTAACGCTACGTCGTTCTTAAGTTGTACCTTAAGAAGTACCTTATCGTTAATATGTGGTTTCCGAAACCTTCTTAGTTAAGTATACCTTCTGTAAGTCATACGTTCGTAAGGTTGGTCTGGAGCGCTCTTAGCTATACCTTATCGCTGCTGACGGTTCATACCGCTAGTGGCCACCACTACGCAAAAAGCTTTTTTACATCGCAGTTTAATTACACATAGAAAATTGTATATGAACATTTAATATAAAATCTGATTTAGTATTAAAATTACATTTTTACTTTACTTTAAAATTTTACACATAAAATACTTAAGTTGTTATAGCCTACACCCAGTGTAAGTGTTTTCATTATTAAAGTTTCCATACACTAATGGTTGTTAGCTTTTTTAATTACTATCCTAAGGCACATCAGCTGGCGAACCATTTGACAGAAAAGGCTTAGGAGTCTATATAAAGAAAGATGAGTTTAGGCTACACAAACTTTATAGTTTTAAATCAAAGACGGCGCCGTCCGCGGAGCCAGTTAGTGTATGTCAACTACATGGCTGGTGGATAATCAGCATACGTTGTGGAGAACATTAACACACTTATGGCCGTAAGGGTTTGGGATTGCACACTTGCTAAATTATAAACACATACTCATATTTATTTCTGCATGTACATATTTCAATGAGCCCCGATAAATGCAGTTTGTACTATTTCTTTATAAAGAACATTGTTTTCTCAATACTTTACCTATACCGCTGTGAAGGAAAGAGCGCACAATCGATCATCGAGGCATCGATATCAACCTATTCAGCGCCTCCACCATGGACAGCGCCTGCTAAGGTCGAACTTAAGAAGGTTTACCTTAAGCAACATCCTAAGGTATAGTTCGGAGAACACACGTAGGAAAGGTATACCTGACGTTAAGGTGTACCTTTTGAGTCTTCGTAGCGCGCTAAGATACAACGTTATCGGAGAACGCACCCCTGAACTGTAAATCTGAAACCATGTTTCTTATCAGAAGTAACAAAACACAAAAATGAAAATGATCCCATGATTTACTTACCCTGAAGCCATCCTAGGTGTATATGACATTCTTCTTTCAGTGAAAGAGTAAACCTTGACGCACAACGTAATGACGAACGCGGTTGCCCAGCCCTGTTTGTTTGAACCGCGAGAGGCGTCAAAGCTTACGCTACTCCTACATCCTACGTCACACATGGTCAAGTGTCACTCTTTTGGCGTAAGTCGACTTGCGTAGGCCGTCTGCCGGAAGCTAGTTATTTTAGTCGATAAAGTTTTAAATATGGAACATTTTCGTACAAGAACGCAACGCTTCGCTTCAGAAGGCCTTTATTAACCCCTCGGAGCCGTGTGAGACACTTTTATGATGGATAGATGCACTTGTATGGACTTCAAAAAATGGTGCCCATTCACTGCCATTATAAAGAATATTTTTTAATAAAAAAATGTTTTAATGTAACTCCGATTGTATTCGTCTGAAAGAAGAATGTCATATACACCTAGGATGGCTTCAGGATGAGTAAATCATGGGCTAATTTTCATTTTTGGGTGAACTCTTTAATGCATTATTGTCTTGTTAATTTATACAGCCATACACAAGAGACATTTTCTTCACACAGTATGAGTTACAGTCTGACACGTTGTTCTGCCCCCTTTTGATTGACAGGATATATAACCGGCCCTGATCATCTGCCATTGGCTGATAGTGAAAATAATTGCTTTTATCGGCCGATATGGATAACTGGCCGATACATCGATCCATTCTATATTGATCATAGTTAAGCCATAGTTCTAGGAAAAAAAAATAAAAAATAAAGGACTTAGCCATCACCATCATCAAATTAAAGATGATGAAAAAAATTAAATGCTTAAGATTCTATATGCTTCTTACAATATTTAAAGGTGTATGGCAAGCCGTTTTAGCTTAAATTGTACCCAGCGTTACTCGTCGTAATTGCATTTTTACTAGTAAAAATTTAATTTGAGAGCTCTACAATTCAATTCTTACTACTAGCAATTACAATTAGAGAGCACTCTAATTCAATTATTACTAGTAAGAATTATACTCTCTAATTCAATTCTTACTAGTAACAATTCCAATTAGAGAGCTCTACAAATGAATTTTTACTAGTCTCCATTGACTTCCATTCATTTTTAATTATGGAGCTCTAGAATTGAACTGTTACTAGTAACAATTACAATTAGAGAGCTCTCTAATTGAATTTTTACTTGTAAAAAAACGAATTAAAGATATGTATAATTGCTCTGTAATTGAATTAAAGAGCTCTGCAATTGCATTCTTACTAGTAACAACTGAATTAGAGAGCTCTCTAACTCAATTATTATTAGTAACAATTCCAATTAGAGAGTTCTACAATTCAATTATTACTAGTAACAATTCCAATTAGAGAGTTCTACAATTCAATTATTACTAGTAACAATTCCAATTAGAGAGTTCTACAATTCAATTATTACTAGTAACAATTACAATTAGAGAGCTCTCTATTTAAATTCTTACTAGTAAGAATGCAATTACAGAGCTCTCTAATTGAATTTTTACTTGTAAAAAAATGAATTAAAGATATGTATAATTGCAGAGCTCCATAATTGAATTAAAGAGCTCTGCAATTGCATTCTTACTAGTAACAATTCAATTGTAGAGCTCCGTAATTAAAAATGAATGAAGTCAATGGAGACATATGACTAGTAAAAATTCATTTGTAGAGCTCTCTAATTGGAATTGTTACTAGTAAGAATTGAATTAGAGAGCTTTGTAATTGTAATTCTTACTAGTAATAATTGAATAAGAGAGCTCTCTAATTGTAATTGCTACTAGTAAGAATTGAATTGTAGAGCTCTCTGATTGAATTCTTACTAGTAAAAATGCAATTACGACGAGTAACGCTGGGTACAATTTAAGCTAAAACGGTGTTCACAACACATCAGAGCTGAAGGTGTCTTAACAGTTACTGAGAAATTAAGAAAAAGAGATTGAGAAAACAGACAGTTTAAATGTTGACAAACAAATTCAACAGAAAACAGAGCTTTAGTACTACAGTATCATTCTTGAACAATGGAGCAAGAGAAAAGATTAAAAGTATTTCACAGCTAGTGCTGAGGAGAGATGTAAGAGCTGCTGAGCAACATGCAGGTTTATGGGGAACTCAGCCGCTGCAGGAGGGAGGAGGAAATAGCAGAGAATAATAAGAAAGCATCTCTCTCTGTCTCACTCAATTTATTTCTCCAAGTACATTTACAATATGACAGTCGATGCTGAAGATGAGTATCTTAACACAGAAGCAGAGTGAGAAGGAAACCAAAAAAAAAAAAAAAAAACTACTGGGGTTGGTACAATGGTTCAGTGAGGGTATTACTATGTTAAAACCACTTTGCTTTGATATACCATTTAAAAGTTCTGGTGTCAGTCGTATGGTGTTTATAGTATTACAGTATAATAATAATAGCACCAAATCAGCATATTAGAATGATTTCTGAAGGATCATGTGTCACCGAAGACTGGAGTAATGATGCTGAAAATTCAGCTTTGCATCACAGGAATAAATTATTACAATAGAAACCAGTTATTTTAAATGGTAAAAATCATTCACAATATTACTATTTTTATTCTATGTTTGATCAAATAAACACATTTTTTGGTGAGAATAAGAGACTTCTTTCAACTCAAAACTTAATGGTACTGATTGACCATATTCATAAATAATGTATTGAAGGTGACACTTTAAAACACTTCAAAGAAAATTGATAGCCCGATTAATTGGACAAATAGTTTTCTGGTCATTTTGAGATTGCCCTGAAACATGCCAATGGATAATTTACAATTTCTATGAATATATTTCTACTTCATTTTAAATAGTGTGTAAATATGGATATTAATCAAGTGGAATAAAATTGCAGAAATAAAATGTATTAATATATTAAACAGAACATAATGGATTCACCAAGGTTTTACTATTGTACATGCTTATAGTAACATTTTGACAAGGTACATCATCCAGAGAAGCATGGCTGAAACTCCCAAACCAGGCGAATTGGGATGTGATTGGCATAATGTTTGCATGCTAACTCCATCAGTAACGCTGCGCTAATGTGCATGGAGTGAGCTGGCCGTCAGAGATAGCCTTGCTCTCTGGGCTTTTTGTTTTGCAGTCCCTCTCTAACATGCTCTGTCAGCACATGCGTTGGACTTTCCTCTAATTAAAACATGACTGTTAGAGGAATGCTAGTGCTTGTTTACTCTCATTGAGATCAGCAGCTCTGCCTCCCAGCGGAGTGTGCAATTAGCCGACGCTGGGCCAATTAGGAACTCCAGCGAATGCTTGTGGCATTCAGCACAGCGAGCGGCCATTCGATTAGAGTTAACAAACAGAGACGCTACTTTAGCATGAGTCCTATTTGTGTCACCTTTCAAAGTGTGTTTGATGCATGCTAATATCAAGGGGTCAAAGTTCGCCCGGTTGGCACGGTACATTTTGCCCCTGCTGGTAAAAGTCATAACTACACCAGAAAAACATCTTTTTCGTTTGACGGCCATTCAAAAGTGGCCACATATTCTGACTGAATAGATTTTTACCATGCATTTGATTTGCCGGTCGTATATGGAAATCCTAATGGACAGCTCTTTCTTTCTGTATTGTAAACCTCATTGACTAATACTGATGTAAATCGAAATAGTATATGAAAGTTCAAAACAGGACATGCATTTGATCAGGGAATCATACATTGAAATAAAATAAAATGATTTTGCACTCAAAACAACACAAGGAATCAAAGCACTATATCAAAGATATAAACGAGCGGATTGGGCTTTTTACGGTTCAAATGTGGAAACAGGAAAAAATGTGTTTGTTTTGATTGTAAGATGTGCTATATCAGACAGAGTTCATAAAACTCTTTATCAAGGCTGCACAAAGTGTTGGCTGCTGCTTTCATGATAACAGCAACATATTCAAGGATTGAACTTGAATAACTAAAGAGAACCTGTCACTGCGAGAGATCAGTAATGTGCTTTATGCTAATAGTAAAATAATGCGGACAGACACAACAGTGCTGTGTACAAGAGTAGAAAGCATAACTGAAAAACAAGCAAACATTTGTTTACAAGAACATTTAATGAACCCCAAATTTGACCATTTGAAGCACTTCATTTATTTATAGGGCTGTCAGTTCAATACAAATGTTACTCAAATGATGATAGAAAATAAAATGAACTGCATATATATAGCTTTTCTCAGTAAATATAGATATATGCCATTAATTTGTATAATAAAAATAATAATAACATTATTATTATTAGTAGCAGTATTGTTGTTGTTGCTGTAGTTAACAAAATGAACATGATTGATACAAAATCAAATAATTTCAATAAATAAAAATAATAATAAAAATGTTAAATCAAATAATTTCAACAACAACAATAACAATAGAAACAAAATTAACAACAACAACAACAATAATAATAATAATAATAATTATTATTATATTGAAATTATTGTATTTGTATAATGTCATGATAATACTACTAGTACTACTACTACTACTACTACTACTACTACTACTAATAATAATAATAATATTTAATGATGATAATAATAATAATATTAATAATAATATTAATAATAATAACCCCATGTAATTACTTGCTCTCCAAAAAGTGGCCTAGATATCTTACTGGATAACTTATTTTCTTTGGATTCATGATGCATTTTCAGACAGTGATTTTCAAGTTACGAAGGCTGTGGCAAGGCAAGGATACCGAAATAGCACATTGTCAGTTTGTTCAGAGGTCAAGGGTAACTTTCTATCTTTGCGATGGTTAAAGAGTCAGCCTAACCTCACACAAACCTCCCTCTGCCTGAAAACCGAGAGCTGAGGTTAACATGATTACAAGGTGAAGACAAAACCGAGGGAGCACTGGTTACTTGTCAGAGAACTATAACGCATAGCAGAAGTAATACACTGTGATACTGCCAATACTGAACGGTTCTTGCCAACAGAGAGATATTAATTTACTTTCTCACAGTTTCCTTAGAGTAAGAGTCATTTGAAGCACAATATTTCATTCTTCAGAATATAATTCATAACATGATGTTAATACCGTTTGGTGCTTCATTGACCTCTCCAAATTGGCTGTCATTCTATCATTAAAACATAAAAAATGGAATTCAGAAAATGAGGTGATCTATATTGTATATGGACACTTTCTATGAGTCTTGATATTGTATAAAGGTGATACACAATATACAAGTATTTTTCATATTTTTATTCAGCAAGGATGAATTAAAATTGATTCCAAAATTGACAGTAAATACTTTCACACTTAAAAAAAAGAAAAAGATCAAATAAATGTTTGATATTCATCAAAGAATCCTGATAAAAAGTAGCATGGTTTCCAAAAAAAAAAAAGATTAAGCAGCACAACTGTTTCTAAATTGAATAATAAGAATTTGTGTGATTGACTGACAATATCTGACTATTGTGTGGTTTACTAGTGCAGCAACATTACTCTGTGTCGATAATGGCAGCTGAACTTTTCTTTGCAACTGAAAGACGACTTTAAAAACTTTCATAACATCTGAGAATATGCTATTAAAGAATGGCAGATAAATCATAAGGTCTGACTTTAGTTAGATTTCCCAAAGTGCCCAGGAAGATGTACGACTCCACGAATGGTATGAAACTCAAAATTGCTGAAAGACTTTTTAGTTGAATGATTAAACTGCTCTAAAAGTGTCTCTCCATGGGATGAGAACTTTTCCCTAAATGCCAAATTCCGAAGCTGTAAGACAGAGTATGTGATACTGTCTCCGTATTGCACAAAATACATGTTAATATAAAAAGTTGTCATAAAAGTAAAAATACAATACTTTTTCCTCATCTATTATCTATGTACATTTGGTGCATTATGTAAAAAAGACCAAATGGAACAATGATATTTCAAATCACACACACACATACAGGTATACAGTGTGTGTGTGTGTGTGTATATATATCAAAGATTAAACTAAAACTTAATGTCAGTTTATTTGCACGCCTTTGTGCCCTAAAATGTCTTAGTTCACATAATCGCACGGTTGACACATCAGGAGAACAATCATACAATCATGGCTAAGACTGTGTCATTGTGTGTGCGCATGCAATGGAGGAGAGCATCCATGTCATTTATCAAACCGGCCCGGGCTGGAGCTGATGAATTGAGCATCACATCCAGCTGGACACTTTCATTTCACAAAGAACAGCTCTTTTCCCAGCCAATGTGACAGACAGGCCAGAGTACGACTCGCCTGAGCTCACAGCGGGTGGATCTCAGGCCACATATGGCATAAACCAGCGTGTAAGACATCAGCGTGCCTGCGAGACCATTAATCGCTCTAGTATTAATTGAAAAATTGGGATTTAATGTTAATTGACTGGCGCTGGAAAAAAATAGGACTATAAAAGAAAATCTGTGTGTGATGACAGGAAAACTGGGCAAGTCAGGCCTGCCATGACACAATAGAGCACAACAGAGACCTTGGATCCGGAAGAATTTTTCCCATTCATTTTCTCCACTTCTTCTTTTTTTCATTTCCATGGAAACAGTAACTTCTTTTTCAGGATTCATAGGGAATGTAGTCCTGTAGCCATTTAACACCATTTACCTTTATAACAATGAAAACACACTGCCTTAAGCCCAAAGTATACTTCTGCTTTCCACGTTCCGCATCAGTCCACATGACATCATTTTTCTTATCAGGAGGGTCCGCAGACATCCGCGCGCAGCCCAATTTTTATGTCCGCGTGGACGGTTCACGTTCAACAGAGCATGTGTGACTGACTTGAGCGCTTGAAAACAAAGTCCACTAGATAGTGCGCATAGTCTTTCCATGCTCATGGTCAAGGGAGCTTACTTTGAAAGGTTTGCGCACTCAACTGTTTGTGAGACAGAGCGGAATGCGGTAAATTAAGTTTAACCAGGTCTTTACGGAATCTACAGAAGCTTATCAATATCGCTCAAAGGGATAGTTTACCCAAAAATTAAAAAAAAAAAAAAAAACCTGTATGAATTTCTTTCTTCTGCTGAACACAGAATAATATATTTTGAAGAATGTCAGTAACCAAACAGTTGATTGGCCCAGTTGACTTCCATATATATATATACTGTATATTATGGAAGTCAATGGTGCTTATCAACTGTCTGGTTACCAACATTCTTCAAAATATCTTCTTTTGTGTTCAGCAAAAAAATATAAATATATATATATATAAAGAATATATATTTTGTGTGTGTGTATATATATATATATATATTGTGTTCAGCAGAAGAAAGAAATTCATACAGGTTTGGAACAACTTGAGGATGAGTAAATGATGACCGATTTTTCATTTTTGGGTGAACTACCCCTTTAATATCAGAGCTCAGGATAAGTTTTTTTCTTTGGAGAAAATGAATGTGATTTTTACTTTCTGAACCCAAGTGTAGACAAAAATATAATTCTCTATTTAATTAAGGCTTAAACCAACCAGCACAAAGAGCTTTGTGCGTGTATACGTATTAAAGGTCATTTTATATTTGTGTGCATGTCTTCTCAACCTTGCACACATATACTTATGAGGGTTTGCATGCATGTGCGAGTGTGTTTAAGATTACAGAATGTGCGTGTTTTCTTCCTGAATGCTGAAAGGCATAGTTAAAATGCTACTGGGTCCCAGGTGTGCTAGCAAGAACTGGATTCTCCTGATGAGCAATCTGTCCAATCAGGCAACATATTGTCAGGGCTGTCCATAATGAGCAGCCAACATGTGTTGTCATGCAAATGAGCACAGGCTACTTCGGCACAAAACATGTGGCGCTGTGCTACTAATTTTCCTTTTTGATCTCTGGCTAATTCGCCTAATTAGGAAGGCAGTTTCAGAGTGGACTGTTCTGTACGGGTATTTACACTGCTTTCTCATAATATCATGTTTTAATAAATATCACTGCAGCAAACTGAACCTAAGCGCAAACACACACACACACACACACACGCACGCACGCACACACACACACACACACACACACACACACACACACACACACACACACACACACACACACACACACACACACACATTTTATGGGGAAACTCCATAGAAATAATGATTTTTATACTGAACAAACTTTATATTCTATCCCCTAAACCTACCCATCACAGAAAACATTCAGCATTTTTACAAAAAAAACACTTGTTTTCCTCATGGGGACCAAAAAATGTCACCACAATGTCAAGGATTTTGGACATTGCCATCTTTGTGGTATACCTGAACCACACACACACACACACACTGTGCCAAAAAGCTATTAGGTAAGTCACACGTCATGTGCAAAATAAAATAAAATGTAAGAAATTCTGTTTTCCATAAAGACAATGAAGCATTTGGTTGCACTTTATTTTAAAGTGTCCGTGTTACAGTGTAATTGTAATTTTAAAACTAAATGTACTTACTATAGGGTTAGGGTTAGGATTAGGATTAGGGTGTGGTTATCAAGGTAGTAATTATGCACAATGTATAGTAATTACTACAGTAACTGCATGTGACATATAACAATGACACTGTAAAATAAAGTGTTTCCAAGCCTTTTTCTAAGATTCTGAAATTATTATCATGATATTTTCCATCTGAATTCTCATTACTGTAATGTGTCCAGATACATACTTTTTAGGTTTTTTTTTTTAATTGCCATTAATCTAATTTGTGATTCTCTTTCTGCAATAAAATGTTTGTTTGTCTTTTTTGAAATGTAATAAATAGATGGAAAATTTAAACCAGTACAAATACTACAATGATGTATGAATACTTCATAATTTTGAATAAAATATAATATATTTGCATGTTTTATATGTACTCAGTTGCCATAAAAAAAATATTTTTAAGTAAAAAAAAATTACTTTGCCATACATGTAATTTCTATAATTCATGGGGTAATATTTTGGGGCAAAATATACCAAAAGACAAGGTGAAAGATGAACTTTATGAAAAAAATGCATTTAGTTACAGTCATTTGATGTTACTATATTTAGTTAATCTCAAAAGTAAATGCATTTTACTTTAAAATACCATGAAATACTATCACACAAATCTTACCTTCCCTTCGTTCTACCAATTAAATATCATCAACAGACCTCAATAACCATCCCGCTACACATCTACATGCTACACGCCACCTTCAGTGCTGCTCACATCCATTCTAAAAGCTGGAAACATCAGTCACAGCACACACACAAAGGACATAATAATGACTATCATCATCACCATTATCATTATTATCATGGTCATATGAAGAATGCATTGCCTAGGGAACAAGTGTTGGACTGTAACCACAACTATTCCTAAAATCTGACCAAGGAACAGACTATAATAATGTAGATGACGTTTATTTTCAGAAGAAAAAGTATGTGGTGCAAGCCTGTGCAAAACTTTCCGCCATTATGCTTCTTGGTGGTTGCAAAGTCAAAAGAGGCCAGCAAAAGAATTTATAATGATAATTGGTCCCCAAATATGACTCAAATCCCTCCTTTAATTAGTTTTTTGGACATTTTGTCGTCCAGCAGCAGAAAATAATAAGTCTGAAGACTTGACCTCTTCTCAGTAAGTTGCGCGTTTAAATTCTACATTGTTTCGGAACTTCTCAATTCTGTTTTGTTCACCTCATTTTCTCTTCTTGCCTTCTTCTGCATGAACCTCCACTAAAGAGTCCTTAAGACTTGATCCAATTCACAGATGGTGTGTGTGATGGTGTTATTAACCGCACACTCTAAACCTCTCTATCCTAAAAGCCCCCCGCAGGTCTTCAGAAGGCATGTTCTAACCCTCTCCTTCTGTTAAGACCAACAGAAGCAGTAATCAAAATCAAGAAAAGTAAACCAAAAGAGACAGAAGTGTTTTCCAATTTTAAGTAAAATAAAGATGAACCTTGACATAATTTGCCCAACAAATTGTTTAATGGGCATATTACTACTTCAATGAGTCCTAAAATCCAGAGAGTATATTTCTAGTTATTAGTTTAACCACAAATTTAAATATATATGTAACCCTTACCCAGGTCCTACTCGCCTCGCTATATGCGGGCCTTGAACCCGGGTCCGGTGTGGGAGACAGGCGCTCTAACAAGGAGGCTTTATTTTTTAAGGAGGCCATTACATACATAAAGTAACACATAAAACATGCATACATTATAAATAAAGATTAAGTCACCTAACACATTTAAACAAACCAGTGCAAGAATGCTATTTCTCAAAACAGAAGAAGGACACAGTTGCTCTTGCTCTCTGCACAGCTATAGACGCCAGGATAAGTACACTACTTTGATACTTTGAACTATCATACAAACTGATAGCCATCAGGGACATCATTTTGTGGATGCTTTAGGATGTCTTACACACTGAGATGTGATATTTTTATGCAGTTATGATGAAGATACTTATACTTTACTGACAAATAAAAGACCATGCAAAAAGCTTTCAGAGCTCCGGGTTGTTTCTATGCCTTCCAGTTAATATGTTCAGTCTCTTCTCCACATGGCGAGGATGCAAAATTCAGACTAGGAGTGAGCGGTATGACCAAAATCATATATCAAAATCATGTGTGCTTAATTGTATATTACCGTAAAGGTACAACCAATACCTGTTGTATAGATTAATTATTTATGTGTTCATGATACCTTTGGATAATCCAGTGAATAAAACACACTTCATATCATTATTTGCTTGGAACTTGGACACAAACCAAAAAGATAATTCACAACAAATAATCTCACATGTAACACTTGAATTTAAAGACCGCATATATACTGTGCTCTCACATGATACATACAGCCCTGGTACAGACAGTGCCTTCAGTCAGGTTATTATAGTTCTGTGAAACATTAATTTGTTCATGTGTGTGGTATTACATTCACGCAATGTACAGGCCATTCCCAACAGGTACATGCGATTCTCATCAATCCAAGTGCTGGATATCCCAGAGAGATAAAATAAGAAATGAATTCAAATAGTAAGAGGGTGTCCAGTAACTCATTGCCCAACCCTAAGACTTACCAGCAGCCAGCTATATATAGGTAGTAAACCATTTCGGTAGACCCCTGTATTAAAGAGACTCAACTAAAGGAGTGTTAAAATGAATGCAAAATGATTTGAAAGAGCATAATTGTGAAATAATCTATTGTTATTATCTAAGTAAATATAGCATCTACTCTAATTTAAGTCTGCATTATAAGGTTAAGCCTCACCATTCAGCACTTTTCAACTGATATTCTTTCAGCAAAAACGTTCACTGCTCTGAGTGAAATAAGTGATGAGCTCTCCACTGTGAACATAAAGCAGCGACGATAGTTTCTCACAAGGTCTTCTTTGATCCAGTAATCCAAGGTGACACACTATCACCCTATCTTCTCAGGAAAATGTTTCTGAACCTTTACACTGAGAGAAACTGCAGTGATATTTCTATAGGGTTGGGATGTGGCATCTGCCCTCTATATCTCACCTAAACAGAGCAAAAAAAGTGAGGCCATGAGGGTTGATGGACCCAAGAAGACACAGAGATGTTGTGGAGTACAATTGCTCATTGCTCTTTTCTGTTTTCGCTCTTCGATCACTCTTTACCGCTTTCTCCCATCATCCCAGCTGCCATTTCCGAGCACATGCTTTATTACAGGTCACTGCCACACAAGGAAGAGTTTAAAGGGACAAAGTAGCCAGTGTTTCCCACCCGCACGGCAGCAAGCTAATTCACAGTACACCTCACAACAAAACGCTCTGCTCTTTTCAGGTTAAGACTAGTGGTTCTCATGACCAACCCAATTTCACTGGAAAACGTAATTATTTTATGAAGTGACTCTTTCATATAAATTCCTAAGATGTGAATCAAATGAAAACATACCATTTTTAGAAATAAAGTAAGCATGATAGTCCACTCCTAAACCAAACATATCCATCAATGGGCGTAAGCAGATTGAAACACGAATGAGATTCGCCATTTCGCCAAAACATAAAATAGTTATCGATTGCCATGAGATTGTGTTAGTCATGTTACAAAAACGGCTGACGACAGAGAAAGAGAGAGAGAGAGAGAGAGAGAGAGAGAGAGAGAGAGAGAGAGAGAGAGAGAGAGAGAGAAACTCAATACAAATAATAAAAATGAGCTAACCATATAACCATGCATAGTTAGGATAAATAGACTAAACAACATTTAAAAGGGAGGAGAAAACGCTTCCCACATCTTTGCTTGTTGGCATCAAAGCTTATGCATCCAAAACTAGTAAAATAGTATTTTGTATCTAATTCATCTGTCTCTTTGTAGAAGCTAGTCAAATTAAATAGACACCAACACAGAAAATGTACATGTCACCTTCTGAAATTATGTATATTTTCAGAATGTGGACAAATATGACAATTAGACAACTTCACCTTTACTCATTGCAAGTCATTCTAAGTAAGCATGACCTGCATTTAACAAAGGAGTCTATGGAGCTGTAGTGTCTCAAAATATACATTAGACATATATTTAAAAAATATATGCTCTCTAATTGTCAACTACTACTACAAAAATGGCAGACGGCAGAGTTTGAGGCAACGCGAACTCACATGTGACATTTCTAAAAGGTAGGAGGGCTGACGTTTTGAATATTGCCAATTTAACTGCTAGTTGCTAGGCAATGACACATCCAGTCTATCCCATAATTACACCAACTATAATTATCCACAGATCCTTCATGCATGCAAAATCTGGTGAGTTTGCAGTTCTTGTAGTAGTTTACAGTCACACTTTAGTTTAGGATCCAATTCTCACTATTCTAACTACGACTTTTGCCTCAATAAACTTCTAATCACTGCTTCTTAATAGCTAGTAAGGTAGTTGTTAGGTATTGGGTGGATTAAGGGATGTAGAATGGTCATGCATAATAAGGCATTAATATTAATAATAAACAGTCAATATCCTAGTAATATGCATGCTATAAGCAATTCGTTTTAAGAATTGGACCCTTAACTAAAGTGTTACCAAGAAACCTTCCAAATTAAACTTAGCTCTAGTCTTTAGATGCAGTTGTTGCTTCAGTTTCAGATGTTTATATAAATGATCACATTAGCATGGGAAGTAACGGATCACAGCTGACGGAGAGGCAAAGAGCCAAACTGTTCCGAGAGGATGGAGAAAGACTGAGAGACAGTGAGGTGGCAGAGAAGGATGAAGGAGGGGGGGTGATGTCTCAGAGGCAAACGGACAGAAGCCATGCCACAACCACAGAAAGAAACCAGCAGGCCTTTGTTTTCAGAGAACAATTTCAAGTGGTGGAAAAGAACAAACCCTTAAGCTAGGGAAACATTCTTTCAGCTACTCTTAAATTCCCTAAAAAAAGGGGGCCAATCCCATAGATTGTAATTTGCTTTATTGGTTCACTCCACACTTTCAAGAAATGTCACGTTCATGATGTTTGCGTTCAGACATTTGAGGCAGGAAAAAGCTAATTTGAAAATATTTCGAAAGTTTACAAAGAAAGTTTAAAGGACTTATATTAATTTAAAAATTGAATATGTGACCGTTAAGATTTTTTTTTTAAACTGTGAGGGTGATTCTCATTCTCACAAAATAAATAAATAAAGAATATTTCACTTGCATTTCTGAAAATAATGTTTAACGACAATTATTCATATGTGTGCATTATTAATTATTAATGTTTGTACTGCTTTTCATTGAACGTCCACGTTACTACAATAAATGTATCTGTGTTGTAATACATGGGCAACAAGTGTCATTTAAAGTTATGAGTCCACGACAAATAAATGATTAATAAGAGGATTATACTTGGTCAAAATTGGAAACAACATTTCCTGCTCATAAAAATATATTCATGTCTAGACACCATATCAGTGACAAGTTTAATTACTGGAGGATTCATTGGGATTCACAAATGGAGCTTAATCCAAGTTGACGCTGAGTAATAATTTGACTGGATTCCCGAGTCAATATCCTTTAGAACTTAAATGTCACATCTCAGCCTGGGTCAGATCTTGTGTCATTTATCTGCAGACAGAGCAGTGAGCTGAAGCTGAAATTAGATATAAAGGAACGTATCAAAAAATATGAAACTTGATGACCCTGAAATAATTTGTGAAGAGTTTCCTGCATGGGGAATTTTTTATGTATCTTCCATAAATAGCCTCCAGTGAATGAAAAATGTTCTGGAACTATACAGTGATCTTCCATGTACTCGCATTGACCCTGACCTTATCGTTCAAAGAAGCAGTGATAATCAATGAGTTATCATCCCGAATGATAAATAATCAAATAGGATCTCAGTCTGATCACGATTTAAATAGGTATCTCAAACTACGAATAAAAATCAGGGTACATTTCACCAATACAGTCTAAAAAATGCTGGGTTGTTTTAACCCAATTTTGGGTCAAATATGGACAAACCGTGGACAACCCAAATTTTAAAATGACATTTTTTATCCAACGTTTGGGTTTGTTGAGTGTATATTGTTGTAAATCTCACCAAACCTAGCAAGAGCATGACTAGGTCACCTATCATCACAAAAAAAAGTTATTTTATGACAATTTAATGGGAAATTTTAGTGTAAACTGTGATCTGGACACGTTTTGATGAGATTCACCCATACAGTCAAAAGTTATATTCATCATAAGAACTGAAACGCATAAACCAACAGTATGATATGCAAGAATGCCTCTGGATACACGAGCACCGTTTTGCGTCATAACACTCACTGATATTTGTGTCATGATAACCTCCATCCACTCTCCTTGTTCATATAGCCTACACTGCTCAACAGAACTTAATTCATGCACCGCCAACGCTGAGTTGACTTCTCACAGTGTGGATGCTGAAATATGCTGAGCAGTTATTTGAACAGAGCGTAGGGGTCTGGAGCGCGATGCCAAGCGCGCAGGAAATGCGCGTTCCGCTGAGCGCGCTCCCGCGCTGCGTTCCATCAAGTGCCTTTACGCGCAACAATATATTAAAATAGACTCTCAACTGACTGGGAGTCTATGACAGCCCCTTGAACTATATTGTGAAATTTTATAACTGGAAAGGGTCTTTCTATTCCTGGTGGTAAGTGTGGTGTTTACATCGTATTCTCTCAAGCGCCACCAACAGGTCCATTTGTATTTAGGTTTCATCTTTTATTCCTTGAACACTGGTCTAGAAAGAAATTCCACTCAATTAGAGAGAGAGGGAGATATGATGGTTATTATAAGATTCACACAAGACCACATTCACACTATTCTAGTCAAAATTCAATAAAATCTGATTTATAAAAATAAAAAAAAATCACGAGTCACACATCATCAAATTTAACCGGGAGGTTGCCAAACAGGAAGTTAGTGACAAATAAAAATTGTCTTTTTGGTAATGGGCATCAGTGCTTGATCAGTTTGTGGGCAGTGACAACTACTGGTTTTGCTTTTGAATTGTTTTAGACCAATCTTATGACCCTGATTAGGCCATACTGATTAGGCCATAACTCTCTCTCTCTCTCTCTCTCTCTCTCTCTCTCTCTCTCTCTCTCTCTCTCTCTCTCTCTCTCTCTCTCTCTCAAAACAAGTTTGTAACAAGCAACGCTTCGGTATTTTGACACCAAACTTTTTTTTTTTGTGACATTGCCACAGTGTCCTGACATTACCTCATGAATTTGGTGACAAATTTGGAGACTACTGGTATGCTGTCTCCCTTATCTGACACACCCACTTCAGGTCTTGCAGTCTCTAATAATGAGAGCTGAATCAGGTATGTTAGATGAGGGACACTTACGAAATGTGCAATGCTGGGTTTCCTCCAGGACAGGTTTGAAAACCCCTGTCTGTCACTATCACGCACAATAGCCTATTATATTTAGGTGACTTACAAATACAGAACTAATAGTCGATCTATTTCAGGCCATGATATCTCTTAGACTATTGATTCGCTAATATCACTGGGAGAATGTATAAACAAACAGAGATGTTAAATGCAGCACTTAGTCCTGGAGTGTGTGTGATTCCAATGGATTCCTCCTCTGGTCATCATAAAGACTGCAGGGATACACCGTGCCTAAAGCATACACTTCACAATCGTTCAATCTCCGGTTGTTTAAGTGCAGCAAAGTAGTCGATAACAGCAGCGCACACACCGGTCAAGTGCGCAGCTTGCCAAGACCCTTTACGCACTTGTACTATCACTCACCTGACTGACCGTTGCTCCTCTGAACCACCACAATTATGAAGACGAGGCAGACGAAGCGAAAAAAGCGAGCCGGCCACATTTCTGCTTATTTTAAGAAGTTATATCTCCATACATTAGCATGATCAATAGAGAATCCGGGCATTGACAGTCCAGCGTCTGCGTCTCCAGCGCGCGCACTCACGTCTTCGTTCCAGAGCACATCCTGTAACAATAAACTCGACTAGACTGTTTTGCTTTTGCGCTGGGCTCGTTTTTTTTTAAAGTAATTGTGCCTGATTATCCGGTTTGTAGGACTTGTAACGATTTCATTACATCGATGGACTCGCAACTTCGGTTTGAGAGTCAGAACACGCCCCTCCTTGTACTAAGGACCGCCTACCTGAAGTATGAATGGTCAAAAGAGGCGCTTGAACAGACAAGGCCACGCCCAGCCAACGACTGATTTACATATACACCTGCTAACACCAGTGTTATGTCAGGGGCTTTTAAACCTTTTCATGCCAAGGATGCCCAAATATGACGATCCTCTTGTGTGTGTTACCATTATATATTATAAACAATAAAATAACCCTGATTGATTTCAAGGTTTCCAGTGTTTAAAAAGCAGAATAAAAAAACATAATGCCAACATATATTCTGTAAAAAAAAAAAATCGCTTTTTTTCCTCTTTATTAAATTTTCCTTGCAGCAACCCTGGATCCCAGTTTGGAAACTTCTGTTTTTGATAAAAAGGATGATAAATTCAAAAGGCGTCACACAGCTATCTACAGGTGGTATTTGATTTTGTACAATAATTTGAATGAGACAAATTATTATACCACAGAAGAAATAAAACCTCAGATCAAGATGTTTACCAGCCCCTAATTAAAAGTGTAATATATATATATATATATTTTTTTTTCTTACAGCCTTGCAGTGCTCTAGTGTCACTAATCACTATAAACATATGACTATAGTTGTCCATGACTATTATAACTGAGTGTTTAAATGAGCTTGATCCTCTATTTATGAGATGGTTACAGTATATAAGGTGACACTGTGACTATATGACACTAATACCTCATAAGTTATGTGTCAAGCTGAACTCTATTAACCTGTTCAGTCCCTAACCACTAGAGGCCCTCACATTACAATTACAAAGTAGAATGCAATCTTAATGGTGACTCAGCATGATCAAAAGCATTTCCCTCTGTAAACCATGATCTTCTTCAGAGCAGGTATTTGACCGTGGGGATTGATGGGAATGCATTTACGTTAAAGTTTAATACACAGTATACTTAGTATTATAAATACAAGTTGAATTTACATTCATGTGATTTTTTTTCTTTCTTTCTTTTTTTTTCTGATTCTCGTTTGAAGCTTTTAGCTGAAGGCGTAGTTCAGTGCAGCATTACCAAGATTAAATAAATATTTGTTTTACAGTAAATTCAAAGGTATTTTCACTCAGAAATGTCAATTCTGTTATCATTTACTAACCTTCCAAATGTATTCCAAATCCAAATCATTATGACTTTTTTTTTCTTCTGTACAAAAGACAGCAATGTCAGCATATTGCGTCAGGAAGCTCGTGCTCCAGACTTCCGTGAACGCGCTCAGGAACTTTTGCAGAGGCTGTGGATTACAAGTAAATAATGTTGTAAATAATGTTCAGTTTCTTGCCCAGACCGATTGTTTCACTTCATAAGACCTAAATGTATCGTCAGGAGACATGGTAATATTTTTAGCTTTGCCTGTATGTTTTTTTTTTTTTTTTACTCTCAAAGTTACGGTAGCCGTTGATATGCATTTTATAATTCACCAATGACCGGTTTCCGCAAAAAAATACTTCTTTACTGTTCTACTAAGGAACTAAAAGTCTTTTTAAAATAAATTAACAACAAATTTTAATTTTTGGGTAAACTATCCCTTTAATTTGTGTTTATTAAAAATGAATGATCTGAATTATATTTCTTAGTTTTTGTAGTTAGCATGGTCCCATATACTGTACCTTCAATGTTAAGGGGTAACGCATTACAAGTAATGTGAGTTACATAATCAGATTACTTTTTTCAAGTAACTAGTAAAGTAACATTACTTTTAAATTTACAACAATATTAACAATTAACAATATCTGTTCATGTTTTAAAAAAAATAAGGCATGTAACTTTGTTTTCCATTTCTTGACTGACAGCTCTTCTGTCCCCATGTTGAGAGTAATCGTGAGTAAGAGCAGAGGCGTGTAAACATGATGCTTATTACAGTTCTAGACTACAGTTCTAAACATGCATTTACTTATCTCATAAAAACAGATTCAGTATTCCTCAAAATTACTAAAAACATTGAAATGCAATCTCAAAATATTATACAAACTTGCAAGAATTACATATGATAAATTACACAAATATACTTTATGTATTTAATCTCACTTTATTAACCTGCTATCTTTCATGGATCCAATTCAACTATACTAATAAGCAAAAATGACTTAAGATAAACATCACATTTGAGTTATTTTGTTGTTGTTGTTGTTGTTATTATTATTATTGCTGAAGAGTGTTGAACCTTCTCCTGCATATTCTTCTTCAATCCAGAATGGCAGCACAGCTAAAATGTTTGTTTGAGCTGCGCCCTCTACTGTACAGGCTTATTAATTTCAGTTTTGGTGTGAAAGGGCCTTTACATTAGCCAAAAATAGATTTTTTTTTTTTTTTTTTTTTTTTTTTTTTAACAAACAATCAAGCCCAGCCCAGGTGAGAAAAAGTAACGTAACACATTACTTTCCATAAAAAGTAACTTAGTAACGCACCTATTTACTTTTGTAGGGAGTAACCCAATATAATGCATTAAAAATAACTTTCCCCAACACGGGTAACTACACCATCTGGCAGCAAAAAAATAATAAACCTGTATACTTTATATGCTGACAATTATTTTATTTTTTTTCCAAGCAGCATCGCTAAAAACTGCCTTCACCCCAAACAAACACATAGTGTGAAAACACTCTCAAATTCTAATAGCGCTATCAAGATAGAAGGAGACTGTAGGTTTTTGTGCAGTTCAAGTCAGATCAATATGTTCCAATGTTCCATTTAGGACAAAACAGAGGGCATTCACACAAGGAAGAACGGCTCCGAGCCAATAATTCCTTGGCACTTTCTGCTCTTAGAGGTGAAGGTCAAGAGAAGTCCACATTTACTGGCAAGGTTTGTAAAGGCAACCAGATCCTATTTATCGATCTTCTTCACCCTTGACTTGATTTTCTTTTGTTTTTGGTATTAATTCTTTAGAAGCGAACTTTGATGAAATAAATGATGATCAAAGCAAAACAACTGCACTCTTTACTCTTGCAAGACAACAAGCTTTGATATCCTGTACTTACAGTATGTACTTGAAGGACATTTAAATAAGTAATCGGTGCACTCATATCGCCATTCTTATTAGTTTCTCTTTCTGTGGGTATCGTGTAGGACTGGCTCTTGCTGCTAGAGAATTTGCTTTCAATTTTCCATTATCATGGTATTTTTATATATAGTTATCCAGACCTATTCCATCTACTAGAAAAATAAATAAATAATAATAATTATCACATTGTACTCAAAAATATTAAGCAGCACAACATTTGTCAACATTGATAATAAGAAGAAATGCTTCTTGAGCAGAATCATGTGACACCAAAGACTGGAGTAATGATGCTGAAAAATGCAGTTTTGCATCACTGGAATATTACATTTTAAAGTAGAATATAGTTATTATAAACTGTGATAATATTTCACAATATTACTTTTTTTTTTTTACTGGATTTTATGTAATCAAATAAATGCAGCCTTGGTGACCAAATATTAAAAATACCACAGATCCCAAACTTTTGAATGGTAGCTTGTAAGGGTGAGTAAATTTTGACAGTTTTTGTATATTTTTGTGCGCAATTTTTGTAATTTTGGAACAAAATGTTATAGCCTGGATATCCAGAAAATCTGATGAATTGGTCTCAGCTGTTTGAACCAAGCCTGCTACTGATCTTAAAACTATGATTAAAAATTAAAATACCTCCAGGAACCTGGGGCTGAGAGTTTGATCTGAGTACGGGATATATAAAAGATGCACAGTCATGAACAGACCAAGTACAGTGCTGAGCAGAGTAAATAACCAGTCTGGCTTTTTGTCGCTAATCAAACATCAACCCTGTCTTGGTGGAGATCTTGCTATTTGCACACAGGGACAGTTGTAATGGAAATCAGAGATAACACCCATGCCCACCCCCCAACCCCCCTCGCCAGGACGCCACTCATCCTCATCCTCATCCTCATCCACATCCCCTAAAAAGACACCAGGTCCCTTTGTGTTACTTTGTTATACACTGAACACAAATATGTCTGTGGAGATATTCAGTCGTCCAGGTCAACAAAGAATATTTTGTTAAATTTATTCTAGATCATCATGGTGTGTGTGTATGTATGTGTGTGTGTGTGTGTGTGTGTGTGTGTCATGCAATTTCTCCATATCAAGTTATCTCAATGATTTCAACTTTTTTTTTTTTTTTTTTGCCCAATTCTTGGTAAAGAACTATGTTACCCATAATCCAGAATCACACCAAAAGAGTTCAGAAGTGACCGCCCACTCCCATAAAGCATTCTGCATGATGAAATCAATCCGGAAATCCTAATTACAGAGTGATGTGCGAAACGATTTACTTCTAAATAAAATGGATGCAATTTACATATTTTCTCTTCATTTTCACTTCCTAAAATGCACTAATGCAATAGAATGAAGAACACATTAGGAAAAAAAAAACACATTAGGTCTGTAATTCATGCTTTTTCTTTGTATTTTCTCATTATGGTGCTGCCACAGATAATAATGGGAACTGTATTGTGGTTGCATGAGCCTAAATGTGGCTAAATAAATAGTATTTTCCAGCATGAATTGCTATAGTGGCATACACAATGTATACAAACTAAATTGTTCCATCAATGTTCAAAATTAAAGTAAAGTAAAAAAAATAATCAATACACATTTGCTACTGCTACTGATTCCTTCATTGATCAGCCCTCAACATAGAAAGTTGGGGCTAAACGAAAATCCACGAGTTTCCTCCCAGGTAAATTATGACCTGATGATGTCCATGTGTGTGCTCAACCTGTAAATCCCATCATTCCAACACAACTTGAATGCAGCATAAGACACAAGAAGCACGCACAATAGAATGAGATATTAGTTTAGTCATAAATATTTTATTTGTATTATTTACAGTCTCAGATACTGCACAGTTTCAGTTTAAACCTCCAAAGCTCCACCTACAATTTCAGTTTTAGTTTATTGGCAGGCCTAATAATTGGCAACCCATATTGTGTGTGATAAATAATAGATATATTACATGTGCAACATACACATTGTATATGCCCAGTTTCTCTTTCCTCAAGAGCATTCCTGCAGGGATGTACATCAGGGGTTCGTGTTGGGCCCTGTCTTATTACATTTCCTCCCAGACTTTTAAATGTGTGTGACATCTAATCAGAATGTGAAGTGTTAGGTAGGGTAAAGGTAAGGGCATCTCCACGTTACCTTCCATCATTTCTGCATCCTCCCATCTTGCTCACTAACTTCACAGCATCTCTAGGTCACTGTGTCATAATACTTTGTTGGCCTCCTCTTCAATGATTTATGGCTTTATGCTAATCATGGATTAAAATGCGACTGTGAGTCGTTTAGAGGAGGTTAGATGGATAGAAAGGTGTATGAGGGCACTCATTGAAATTGTGACAGCTCTTTAGAATGCATCACCAGATATTCATTTACGATATTGGGGTCAACGTTTTTGACCAATTATGGCAACTGAATGTGTTTTTGTGTGTGTGTGTGTGTGTGTGTGTGTGTGTGTGTGTGTGTGTGTGTGTGTGTGTGTGTGTGTGTGTGTGTGTGTGTGTGTGTGTGTGTGTGTGTGTGTGTGTGTGTGTGTGTGTGTGTGTGTGTGTGTGTGTGTTAATTTCCAACATCCACATGACATTTCTAATCAGGTTTGTGTGCCAGTTTGCCTTTTTTTTTTTTTTTAAACAAAGATCCTGCTTAATGGAGGGAACTGAGTAGTGAGTGCATGAGCACTGGAATATGAAATTTTAATTAATTCTACATTGCAATTTTGCCATTTTCAAGACAATTAAGCAATGAGATAATTAATCATTTGCTCATGTTAAAGGTAATCATAAGCATCCATGAGCAAAGAAGATGCATTTAAAGAAGATGAATTTAAATATAGTTGATACTGTCCAATTCTACAAAATATGCACTATCGGTCAAAAGTTTGAAATAATTAAGATGTTTTAATGTTTTTGACAGAAGCCTCTTTTGCATAGGAACAGTGAAAGCAGTGTGAAATAGTATTTCAATTTAAAATAACTGTTTTCTATTGTAATATATTTTAAAATGTCATTTATTCCTGTAATGGCAGTTGAAATGCCAGCATCATTACATTAGTGTCACATGATCCTTCAGAAATCATTCTAATATGCTGATTTATTGTTATAAAAACATTATTGCTGCTTGCTATTTTTGTGGAAAGCGTGATCTATTTTCTTGCACTTATTTGAAATAGAAAATATAAATTAAATATTGTAAAACACTTCTGATTAATTTAATGCACCCTTGCTGAATAAAAGTATTAATTTATTATTTTTAATTTACTAATTTACCTTACTTTCCACAAACTTTTGAATGGTATTGTATCACGGTCTCTAAAAATATTAAGCAGAAAAAAATATTGCTAATAATAAAACTAAAAATAAACTCTCTTGAGCAACAAATCAGCATATTAGAATGATTTTTGAAGGATCATGTGACCCTGAAGACTGGGGTAATGATGCTGAAAATGTAGCTTTGCCATTACAGGAATAAATGACATTTTAATTACATGTATATGTACACATGCATAAATAAAGCAAAACACATTATGGATGAAATCTAGTTGTCATGGTAAGCATTACACTGAATAAATATAGCTGCTTTGAAAGACCATGAGTGACCCTGAGTAAATGAATGGCACTGTACTTTATTTATTAGTGCTTCAATATGTAATATTCCATCTCTATATTGCTTTTGATGACATATTAATGTCTCAGAGTGAATGTTTTTTTTCTGAAATATATAATATTTTACCCTTTAAATTAATAGTTTACCCATACAATTTAATTTCTCACCATTTACTTACTTCCATGCTGTTCTGATAAAAAAAAAAAAAAAAAAAAAAAAAGAAGAATCGATCTGGTTCCTCTTTTTCTAGGCAAGCTTTCAATCTTCAAAAAGGATGCAAAAGCACCCTAAATGTGGTTCTTATGACTTGTGCACTATATTGCAAGTCTTCTGAAGCCATTCAATAGGTTTATGTGAGGAGCAGACTGGAATTTAAGAGTTTTTTTATTGATAATTTTTGAGATTTTTAATGTTCACCAGGCAAAAAATCGTAGCACACCTCTCCTTCATAAGCTTCTAACCATAAGTATAAGCAAAATAGTAGTAATGCTTGTCTTAAATAGTATAATATTTAAAGATGCTATCGACAAAATGTGTGCGACGTATAAATGTCAATAAGCACCAGTATTTCCTAATCGTCACACTACTTACTTTCTAGTCTTGACAGTTCTTGAGTATTCAATAGATACCTCAGACAAGGGGTTTTCAATTCAGCAGCTATCTCTCTCTCCCAAAGCCTTTCAAACTGACAAGTGACTGACAGCACAGCTGTCACTCATTTACAGCCACCACGAACGACAAAATGCACACTGAGAAAACACTGTTGTTGAAATATGCTGTACACGTGCGGTGTGGAAGGAGGGTGATATAATTCAAGCGGTCACTCTGTCATTGTGCTGTTAAAAATGTGTACAATTCAGATATTTCCATCAGTGTTGATGATGTGTCTGAACTCTAGGCACCAAATTCCCTATTCTATAGGAAGCACAAATTGTCATTTTCAATTTCATGACAGTGAGGCATAATGTTTGAAGACAGCAACCAATAACAATGGGTCGACATTTCAGAAATGTTAGTGGCCCCAGAAAGTATTGGGCACTTTATACGCAAACATAAAGAGCGAGTGGAATTTATTTGTAAATTAATGTCTCATTGAATGGAAAGAAATGATTTTATTGGTTAAAAAAAAAAATCCATTATATTAATCAAAAGTGTAATTACATAAAACAGTAATTATGACATGGCGTGAACACAGCATATGTGTCATGTTCTCATTGGTTCATTGTCTTGTTAATCTTGTCAGCTCTGTCTTTTTATTGGTTCATGTTTATTAGTTTCACTTCGTCATTGGTTGGTGTTGTCATGTTTTTTCCCCATCATCATGTATTTAAGGCTTCTTGTTTGTTGTGTATTGCAGTATGTTATGCTGTTCTAGATCATATTCTCGAGTCATGTTTATAGCTCATGTTTTAGATTCACTTTAATGGTTTATGTAATACATTTTGGGTTTTGGTTAACTGTAAATAAACGGCACTTGAGTTTGTTCGTCGTCGTTCTTGGGTTCATATCATCGTCTCCATCTGCTCCATGTCAGCTGCTTGACAAATATTTCACAGTATCGCCATATTTTATTTAACGATTTTAAACATTTCAAGGGCAATATTAGTATTTAATTTTTGGAAACCACTGTATATCCCTTGACATATTTCTTTATAACATAACAGGCAGTTACATGTGCTGCACTGCTGCTAAATAGCTCAACAGTGAACAAGCTTTGTAGACAAAGCTGTTTTACCATTTGCACTGAACCTGGGTAAAGCTCTCTTAATTACATCCCTTTTTTTAATTATGTGGCTTGACATTTACCGTAGGCTTTCCTAAGTTAACGCTGACCAACTTTTGACCTGGGAGTCAAAATATCCCAGACCTGGTGAACAGAATAAAAGACTCCTCTATTCTCTCTGCTGTTGCATAAAGCAATTTCACAACAGCCAGAGAAATGTCACCACTCAGGCATAAAACATTACCTTTCACAAAATTTACATGAGTAAATGTCAATAATCCCACCTGCTTTCACCAGAGATCCACACAAAGGATAAAGATTAGGATGAAATGGAGAGTGTTTGTGATAGAAAGTAAAATTTAACCCCTGTTTATATATAATCTATGCTTTATCAAAACTCAACATGGCCATTTAGGGTCTAGTTTCTTAATGATGTAACTGTTTTTTTAATCCACAACATCAAATAAGAATAAGACAAAATTAATTACTAAAAGGAATGTTGGAAACCTGCCACACAGTTCACTGACACAAACCAGACATTAAACATTTAGTTAATTAGACATATACTGTAGTTCAATTAAAATCAATGTTATGTCCTGGCTCCTTATGTAACAGTGACCTTGATAATATTAGACATTATGGCTTATTATTATTGACATTATTAAACCTGGGAGTCCAAAAGAGTCAATTCTTCTAAACATTGTTAATCAAGAATTGATTTCCAAGGCCTAGAATTGATTACCCTAATTATTACACATCCCAGAAGAGCCTTAACAGAGAGAGCCTTTGGTTCATCCCAGCGACTCTTCTGATTCTGTTCACAAAAACAATTCGTTCAGATTGGTTCACTGCTTCGTTCAGTGACTCTGCTAGTTACGAGTGAATACTCAATAATGTCACTGTAACTGTATTTTTTTCAAAACCACCCAGTTGTTCACTTACGAAATGCCATAACTAATCAACGCGGCTCATTTCATTGAAGCAAGAGTTATAAGTGAACACAAAAGCGAGCTTTAATACAATGGTGATGCAATATCAATCAAAACGTGAAGGGATGGTTCACCCAAAAATGAAAACCCGTAAGTCCTTCATACATCTTCGGAACACGAATTAAGATAATTTTGATAAAATCCGAGAGGTTTCTGAACCATCAATAGACAGCAACGTCATTGCAACTTTCAAGCCCCAGAAAGGTAGTGAAGAAATTGTTAAAATATGGTTCAAAACGTAATGTTATGAAGCGACGAGAGTACTTTTTGTTCTTTTTTACAAAAAATAACGACATTTATTCAACAATCTCTTCTCTTCAATGTCATTCTCCTACGCTGTTGACGTAGCAAACACAGTGCAGTACTTCCACGTTCTACGTCAAAGATAGACTGTAAAATGATTGTAAGGGAAACATCAGCTAATTAAATTAAATGGAATCGTGTTAAACAAATGTTCCCTCATAATTAAATCATTCAAACAAGAATATGTATCACACTACAGATCTGCCTTGGCTTCCTTCATTAAAAACAAACATTACACATTTCGCCCCCCCACACACACAGGGAATGTTTTGGCTGTTTTCTGTGGCTTGTTGCACTCTAATCTACAAGCATGACACCTCAGCTCTTTTCATAACAGACCATCCAGGGGTGTCCAATCCAATCAGGCTGTTTAATCCACCAAATCTAGTCCCTGGATCCCGACCTTATGCATCTATTAGTAGAGCTGACCCCACTATAATTGGAAGAGCGCAGTGCTCATCTACATAACTCCATTCCTAAATATTCTAGCCTGTTTTTGGTCAAGTCAGCACTGCAATGTTATATTCCAAGAAGGTACAAAGGGATATTCCAAGCTTGAAATGTGAAATTCATGAAAATTCATGAAAGATTCAGTAATATGCTCATTTCAAATATGAATGAATAAGTACTGGTGTAGCTGTTAAAGCTCCTGGCTAGTAATAGGCTGCTGGTTTAAACCCCAGCAGGACCATCACCACTGTGTACTCGAACAGGGTACTAGTCCAGGGGGGTTGACCTTGTAATGAGTGAGCTGTAAAGTTGCTATGAATAAAAATGTCTTCTAAATAACTACCGTATTTTCTGGAAAAGTCTAAATTGCATCGTTGAGAAAAAAAAAGAAAAGAAAAAAAAAAAACACACAGATAAGTCACATCAGTGTATGACACTTTTTATTGTTACATAAAAAAAATTAATAAAATAAAAGGTAAAATACTGGTACATAAAATGAAATGTTTGGAAACACTTGTTTGGTTCCCCTTACTCCATCACTGAAGAAAATGCACTGAAAAAAAAATGATTCGTTGAATTGAATTAATTTTTTTATGGTAAGTGGTTGCACACAATTGATTTTAGTTACATTTAAACAAATGCATTAAGTTGAACTTATTCAATTTTAGTTCAACTTAATGCATTTGTTTAAATGTAGCTTAAATCAATTGTGTGCAACCACTTACCATAAAAAAATTAATTAAATTCAACGAATCATTTTTTTTAATTGCAAGTACTCATTTATGTAACAGTATTCTAATGTACAATTATATAAAAAATGATTTCAATGCATTTGCGTTCTCTCGCAAAAGTTTTGCGTTCCACTGAGAAGCTTTGCGTTAGCTTGCAAAACCTTTGCATTCCCTCTTACAAAAACGAGCGAATGCAGCGTTTTCTCGGGGGAACACACACATTTTGCAAGCGAACGCAAAATTTCTTAAGGGAACGCAAAAGCATAATGACATAATTTCTTCCCATCTCTAAATTTGTTTCCCTATCCCTTTTGGGGCTCCGCAGTATTCAGAACGGAACAGGAAAGAAAAAAGTATATTTTTTCTTTATTTCTATATTTTTTTCTTTTCTTTTCTAATATTTAATATAAACAGCAAGCCTAAACATATTTAAAGCAAAACTGAACTAAGTGGCATGTATGTTGGAATTGTATTGCAGATAATCTTGGGATCACATACCTCTCTCTTTCGGCACAAAACTCAATGTGCACTTTGTGAGTGTTAAATGCGTTATCAGTTGCTTTGGAATATATAAGGCACAGCAATTTCCAGATGATAAACAATCTACTAATATACCTGGAAAATACAGTACTTGCAATTAAAAGGGTGTTTTTTTTCCAGCGACAGCAACGACCAGTATCCAGTAGCCGCCATGCAGTGGTTTAATCGCTGTCAGTGTGAATGGGGCTTTAGAGTAATTTGATCATAAAGCTCATATTTATTTCCTGCACTCACAAAATTCTTTATTCATTTATTAATGTTTTTACATTAAATTATAATGCATGCATTTCACTTTGAGTGTGTCTGCTGAAGGAATGCGCATCACTATCAGGGATAGATGATCAGATAGAATATCTGATTAGGACTTCAAGTGAAATCAATCATATATTTTTCCACAAGCAAATTCCTCCATAATGATCCAGCATTCACCCAGAACCTCGAGTTGAGCTGGAACACCCACTGCAAAAGACTGGGGTGTTCTGGAATTGAAGCTTTATGCCATCTATGTTGTCGATAACACCACAGAAAATACTTCGATAACTGTCCCTTTTGAAAGTTTAGACTGCGATAAAATCCTGTGCAAAGGATGTATCCAGTCTTCTGCATCTGTCATGATCATGTAAAGCTGGTAAACCCTGTAACTTTTACATGATATGCTCAAGTATTTACAGTAGTGGCCAAAAGTGATGTGTGGATTGACATCTTTTCCCCCTTTGTTAAAACATTATAAAAAAAAATGCTGTCAGCATCCTGCCTCCTGTTGTTTGTTCCCCTCTGCCTTAGTTCTTCCTCGTGTGTCCTTGTTAGCGTTATCCAGGTCACCTGTGCCTTGTTTCCCTAGAGTATTTTAGCTATTTTCCTCTAGTTTTTTGAAGATCATAAAATCTCAAGTTATAATGACCTCAATATCATCCAAAACAAATGTGTGATTTGTGTCAAATCACCAATGCGTGAACTTTTTATATATATATGTATTTCTTATATGTTTTATACAGCAAAATGAGCTTGGGGTCAAATTGACCCCAAAGAACACCGATGTACAGAATATTGAAAACATATCATCATGTTAATTTTATGTTTACCCAGTTATCCCATTTAAATTAGGAAAAGTCTTTAAATATGAAGCAAAAAAAAAAATGTGTTTGTTAATTTTGAGACGTTAAACACTGAATGGGGTCAAATCGACCCCAAAGGTAATAGGAGGGTTAAAGGACCGAGAACCTCTGGAACGCGCTGCTCGGAGAATAAAGCTCAGACACGGCCTCCACCAGCAAGCTGAACTGTTGGAGGTACCGCTAGCCAGTAAACAATATCTCTAGCACAGCATCCACATCAGGCTTTCTGTGATTCGCCTGCTGCTTCAAGATCCTCTCATTATGTGCTTTGTGTTGCATGAGCTTTCTCCATGGATTTGTGGGTGTTCTTCTCTGGAGATCTCGGCTTGGATTTAATAACAGCATTTGAGAGAGGCAGTGAATTCAATTGAAGCTAAAATCTTTGAGACCAAGTCCAAATCCGAGATGCTTTCCATACTAATTTCATAAGAGCACACAAACAAACGCACACACACAGACGCAATTAATAATTTTACAAATAGGCCTACTCTAAATCATAAAGTCCTGCAGACCTCGACCAGATGAGTTTGAACTTCTAGTTTCTAGTTTACATTTGATATATATTCATATACTGTATATATATTCAAATAGAAAACAGTTATTTTAAATTGTAATAATGTTTCACAATATTACTGTTTGACTGTATTTTTAATTAAATAAATGCAGCCTTGGTGAGCAAAGTCTTATGTCAAAAATATAAAAAATATCTTACCAGCCTTAAACCTTTGAATAGTGGGCTGAATCATAGCACACATTTTACCATAATGTTGTTATATTTAACTTTAAATACAATTAAAAACTATAAGGCCAACAGCAGCGATGCACGTTTTGTCTTGTTTTCGCCAGATAAAAAATAAATAAATAGAAGTTAATTTCTTGAAATATGTTATATGTAAAGACTGTGCAAAAAAAGAAAAAGAAAAAAAAAGTTCTTTATAAAATGAGACATAAAAATAATGCATGGCCTGTGTTGGCTTCCATACCTTGGCAAATTCTATTATTTGTTTAAATTCCATCTGGTGCTGCTATTGTCACATACATTTTACACTTCACCTTTAACTTTGGTGACATACCTTTGTTAGTCTGACAGTCATTATGTGCACATTTGGACTGAATTACTTCAGGAAACCTGGGAAAACTGATTTCAGGACAGACACAGACCCTTTCCAAAAAATTTGAATATCATGGAAACGTTTATTTATTTCCATAATTCCATTCAAAACGTTAAACTTCCATAGATTATAGATTCAGGGCCCACAACTTAAACGATTTCAAGTATTTAGTTGTTTATTTGTACATAATTTGGGCTTCCAGCTCATAAAACCCACGAAAACAGGATTTCAAAAAAAAATAATATTACATGAAATCACACAGTAATTACACAGTGATACCATGGTCATTGAACCAGGTTTTGGTTCTTTTGGCAGTGTGGGCAGGTGCAAATCCTGCTGGAAAATGAAGGAAGCATGAAGTGCTCCGGCTGCGTTGACTCTGGATTTAATAAAGCACAGTGGACCAAAGTCCTCTTTTCTGATGAGAGCAAATTTTGCATCTCATTTGGAAACCAAGGTCCCAGAGTCTGGAGGAAGAATGGAGAGGCACACAATCCAAGATGCTTGAAGTCCAGTGTGAAGTTTCCACAGTCTGTGTTGGTCATCGGCTGGTGTTGGTCCACTGTGCTGTCCACTCAACGCAGCCGTCTACCAGGACATGTTCAGAGCACTTCATGCTTCCTTCAGCAGACAAGCTTTATGGAAATGCTGACTTCATTTTCCAGCAGGATTTGCACCTGCCCACACTGCCAAAAGAACCAAAACCTGGTTCAATGACCATGGTATCACTGTGTAATTACCGTGTGATTTCATGTAATGTTCAAATTTTTTGAAATCTTGTTTTCGTGGGTTTTATGAGCTGGAAGTCCAAATTATGTACAAATAAACAACTAAATACTTGAAATCGTTTAAGTTGTGGGCCCTGAATCTATAATCTATGGAAGTTTAACGTTTTGAATGGAATTATGGAAATAAATAACCTTTTCCATGATATTCAATTTTTTTGGAAAGGGTCTGTATGTGGCCTTCTGAAGTTCCCACAAACACGACAAAATTGCACACTTCCCAGGCTGCTCAACAGAGGCGTTTCCAGATCAGTCGATCAAACCATTAACCTGCACATAGAGTGCATCCACACTGAGCAGATTCTAGATCGTCCACCAATAAATGTGTTCATGAATGATACACCCAGTCAACCTCCCACCGAAAAATAAATCATACAGCGATACATCAGTGAGCAAGTAAATGAGTTCATATATCAATCACTCAACCAGAGCTGCCCATTCAATTGAGTACAGCCAACAAAATTCATTTAGTGGAAACAGATGCAATGTGGAAGTCAGAGTGATAAGCACCATCAAACTGAAGTGCTTGTTGTGACTTTGTAAACATGTAAATGTGTTTAAACCTGTAACTGGAAACTGAGCACAGCACAGGCCTGAAAGAGCCAGGATGAGCACACAGATGTGAATTTACCACAGATGAGGGTAAAATATGTCATTTCTAGTATTTCATTTCAATTATTGCATTTAATTTTAACCTTGGCAATCACTGCACACATTTTCTTCAGAAAATGTAAAAGCCTTAAATCCTGCGCTTTTATATTTTATGTCTTTTTTTTCTTTTCTTTTTGTTTTTTTCAGACCAAGCATTGTATTGCAATGTTGGCTTGAAGATTGTATAATTATTTCATGACTAATAATTTTATTAGTAATTATTATTTATTTATTATTATTTCATTTTATTTTGTAATTAGATCTTTTGTAATTAAAATGAGATGTTTATAATTATTTCTGTTCAGAAACTGGTGCTTACTAAGGTGGGCTATGTTTTGAAGAAAAAAAATTAAGAGAAGATGGTAAGAGAAATCACGTCTAAAAATTATAAAGTTTAACCTGAAAATTGACTTCATCTCCAAACCTGTATGACCTAATTACCTAAATAAATACATACGTAGTTTGCATAATGCTATTTCCAATTCTGATAAGCTTTAATAAATTATCAAATAAACAGAGAGACATGTTAAAGAATTTCCGGGCAGGCAATTTTCATAAAACAACATCTAAAAAATGCATTAATTACTTATTGACCTTTTTGATAGATAGAGATAGATAGATAGATAGATAGATAGATAGATAGATAGATAGATAGATAGATAGATAGATAGATAGATAGATAGATAGATAGATAGATAGATAGATAGATAGATAGATAGATAGATAGATAGATAGATAGATAGATAGATAGATAGATAGATAGATAGATAGATAGATAGATAGATAGATAGATAGATAGATAGATAGATAGATAGATAGATAGATAGATAGATAGATAGATAGATAGATAGATAGATAGATAGATAGATAGATAGATAGACTTTACATAATTTAATTAGATAAAAATTATTAAAATTTTGGGGTAAACTAACTATATATATATATATATATATATATATATATATGAAAATAAGGTAATGTCTCCTTGTGAACACACTGCAGCACTGTCCAGGCTGCTTGGTTGTGCAGATAAGGCTGGTCTGATCGATGGTGTGGAAAAGAGGCTAATGAATGAGCCGACTAAAGGAGCCATTGATCCCTCACACCACAGACTTATTATCACACTAATTGCATCAAGCACAGCTTGCCGGTGCGGCACTGTGGGAAGGAAATGGCTCTCGGCCTGTCAACATCTCCATTAGCTCTCACGGGTACATGTGTATTGCGGTGGAACACGCTGGATAGATTTATAGCGTTGAGGTTTGTTGTCAGTAATACAGACATTATCAGTGTTGTTCAATTCCCATAGCCACCACTGTAGCAACAGTTGCTCTCCCGCGTCATGATCACTACAAAACACCAGTCCGAAAAATAAAATGCATGGCCTCTTAGGGCTTCCATACAAAGCACTCATTCAGTGAGCAAAATATGTAATCTAAGGACAGATTCCCAAAGCTTTTTATAAATTTAATCATTACAAAACATGCCGTGATTGATTAAATGTTTAGAAGTGAACTTTTAAGGAGAGTGTGAGAAAAAACAATCTGCAATAATGAGATAAACCACTTTGGTTCTGTGTAAAAAACATCCATAGTAAAGATTGATTCAACATAAAAAAAAAAAAAAAGCGGTTTCATCTGGATCTGGTGAGATCAAAGCTAACAGCATATTAATCAAATATTTTATTTCTGTTCATCTGTTAAGCCCTTTGAAAGGTTTGTTTGGACAAACTAGTTCATTTCCATGTTGAACATCAGAGAGACGTTGATGTGGAGAGCGGTCAGAGGATTTCTGGACCCCAAGGCAAGGGTTTGAGATTGTACAAAAGAACCTACTGTATGCTGTGGGTTTAAACTGTACAACTGTGAGAAGCAGATAACCTTAAACGACAAATTATGAGAATGTTTCTTGTTAAAGTCAACCTGAAACTATAATCAACCAACCAATCAGTCAATCAGTCAGTCAATCAAGCAACCAATCAGTCAATCAGTCAATCAACCAATCAACCAATCAACCAACCAACCAACCAACCAACCAACCAGTCAATCAACCAATCAACCATTAACCTTGTGTGCTACGACCCAAATTTCCATACAAACACCTATGAATACTAATCAGAGATCACTTTGGCATGTTTTTCATTTTCTCTTGTAATGAGAATTTGAACAGTTGCATATTTCGTCCTTACGCAGCAGACAATATTTATTTGTTTGATAAAGTCTAATAGGATAGGATATTAAAAGAGTAAATTATGACTCACAATCACAGCCTGTTGTCAATTTTACTTGGGTCATGATTGTGCCAAATACCTAATGGAGTGTAGAAGTGTTTCCCAAATGAAAACCGAAGCAATAAGGAAGAGTAATGGCTGTCCTTGTGTACTATTCCTGTGGTAACCATTTAAATGGGTCTCCTACACATCAGTATTGCTCATTGAAACAATCTGCACCCAGAAAAATCACTTTCTATGAGACTGAAATGCATTCAGTTAAATAGTGCCTTCTGTTTTCCACACATTTTTTCTCAGAAACATGAGAAATGTGAAAAAATAAAAGTCTGACGACACCGATTGTAAGTATTTCGAGCCTATTTACAGTATACTACATAATTGTTAAGGATGGAAAATAAGCATCTTTATGCAACAAATATCTATTAATATGAGTAAGGCCCTAAACACAGATATCTGAGGATTTACTTTTTTTCTTTTTAAAATATAGTTCATCCACACTTTCTTAATGTTAGGATCACAAGAATGACATGTGTGAATTGGTGGGCGGGGCTAAAGAGGCAATAATCTATGGGGAGTTGATCGTCTGCAGAGGAGGCCATTTGCACTGTCGTAATAATGTGACAATCTGAAACGAGTCCTTTTCTGAGACTGGGTTTAATAAAAGCTGTTTTTGGACTAACAAATAAGTTTTGAGTTCTGAAACTTACAGGATATTTGTTATAGTACAATGACCCATTTAATTAAATACTGATTTTACTTATTAAATTACCTGAATGGACTATTTTCATTTGGCACAAAAATTGCAAACGGTACAGTTTTTTGCCAGCATATGTGGATAAATAGGAAACATTTATCCCAGTTGGTACATTAAGAAACAAAATGTTTTTTTTTTTTTTTTATTAAAAGTCTTGGCAGATAAATGATCAACAATTGCAAACATAACCTAGCATAATTTAAAAGGCTGAAGATTTAAATGACAAATTTACAGCCAAAGCACAGGCACACTCCAATAAGGACAACGAATGATGACAATGAGACAGATTATGTATTAAATAATTTTCATTCATGCTTTTTCATCAGTCTGTGTTAATACTTCTGAAATCGTTGTGATATCTCTCCCAGTGTGGATGAATAAATTCAGAAGAAGAAACATTATAAACTTTACACTCACATAAATATCGAGAATGTGAACTCGTTCCATTTCATTGCTACATTAGCAGATGTGATGTGCCTGACCATTATGCACTTCATTACAATAAAAAGGCAAAAAGGAAAGCCATTTTTAAATTTACATAAGAAATAGCTCTATGAAAACTGGTGAGCTGACTTGTCGTCTACTGCCTACATACAGTATACTGTTGCACACAAAACATCACTACTCACGAGTTTGCCATCAGCAAGCTAAAAACACAATACTCAATGTAGCTGCCTACTATTTGGACTTTGTGCCTTTGTGCCGAGAGTATGATTGATGCCTTAACATGCCTGTAAAAATAGGCAACTCACTAGGTTTTTTTGGAACAGAACAAATGTGTCTAGCTTTTAAAGTGTAAGTTTGTAGATTTTCAACTCACTTTGCATCGTTAAAATGTCCGTAGTGTATGTACATGAACAATGTTTACTCATTCTCAATGTTACGTGGACTGAGAAATTCCCATATTTGTCAGCAAAAGTCTGGCAGAGGACACAAAATACATCATCCTGCGGACTTTAGACAGCTCCAGGGCTTTTGTGAAAACTACAGATTATACTATAATTCTATCTCTGCAGGATAGTAAGATCGACAGAGGGTTATTAACAAAAGAGTTATTGCAAGAGGAAGTTTATCACTGAAAATCGTATCATACTTTGTCTATTCTTTATACAGCATTATGTTCAAAACACTATAGTAACCGTCTTACCAGCATGCAACGGTGTTTTGCTTGTAAATAGGGTGTAGTGTTCATACACCATGTTTGTAGTCATCCAGGTTGAAATGTTGACTATACAAACAAAGGTTTTTCAGATTTTCTTTCGCGATGTTCTCTCCATATTGATGATTCTTCGCAGCCTTTAGCCACTGCCTACAATTAGCTGGAATATATCTCATTTCCACTAAACGTCTACTCTGAATTCTTGCACCCAGGAACATTACAAATCGACATCATGACTGCATTTCCTACTCAAGCAAGGCAGTATTTGACTCTAGTTAAGCCTATCCATAGCAGTCTGGTGGGAGGGGCTTTGGAAGGCAACATTCCCAGTGCATTATGGGTGTTGATTTTTCTGTTGTTTTCCTACATGGCATTGTCATGATTAGCCACGCAGTCCCTGGGTGATTACGGACTCAATTTCCCATCATGCATCTCCCTGGACTGATTACACCATACACCTGCACTGCACTGATTACACACACCTGCACCTCATGTTCAAACACTCATTTAAGCCACACTCACACAACACTCTGGGCTAAGTCTTGTTTTGCTGCTGCGAACATTTCCAAGCGTTTTCCATGTGTTTACCTGCCTGTTGTGACGTTGTCTGTTCCTGATCTTCTGCCTGGTTCCTGTATCCTGTTTGTTTGCTGCCTGCCCTGATATCCTGCCTGTTTGCTGACTACGATTTTGCCTGATCTTCTCTGCTGTGTTTGCTGGTGTATGACCCTTGCCTGGTGACTACTCTGTTTAATAAAGACAAGCTGCACTTGGATCTGAATGACTCCTATGCTTCTTAAACAGAAGACTTAGCCACACTAAAGCCACCTTTCCACTGCACACGACAAACGACAGCCGTTGGACCGGAAGTCACTCATTTCCAATGGAGAGTCGTACGGGAGCTGCGGGGAGTATGCGGAAGTTTCGGATCCGATTTGAGCTTCGGATGCGTTGAAATATCTGAACTTCTGCGGCTAGACCGTATGTGACCGGTCGACCGGATGTGATGTATTCTAATCAAAACTATGAGTACGAAGCTAGAATTACCAATATTTTATTATATTAATGTAAACGCTATTTCTGCAAAATGACGGTTATTAATAATTATGGCTGAAAAAAATATTTGTATCATTATGAAATCAGTATTTATATTGATTAGCTCTAGGCAGCTTAGGCAGTGCACTTGGATCTGAATGACTCCTATGCTTCGTAACAGGCATGGTGTTGCTTTTCTCCCTGCATGACAAAAGGTAAGAGCTCAATCCCCCCTTTCTCTGTTTTCTCTAGTCAGATACTGATTTAAACATGTTTGCCTTTCTTCCACATAGGCAGCCACATTTGATTGAAAACCCATTTTTCTTGTGGTGAATTAAGAGTTAAAGAAAAGCCAACGCCAAAAGACGTCATATCACATAGCAACTCTGTTCTGGAGGTTGTGTAACATTGTGCTTAAAGTTGAGCACTGAAAATGGAAAAGCTGCTGGTTTGTAGCAGGGACTCGAGCAAAGGTGATTGTCCTTGTTAGACGTGCCTTAATAAAAGTGACCGCTAAGTGACTACTTACTCTTCATGTAACCTTAGTTTCAATAAAGGCACATTAAGTGACACAGAACAAACTATTTTCTTGTTCGCAGCAGGCAGAGTTCATCCTCTACCAATCTATCCTCTTTATGTAGATAGTGCCCTGTAATTACATCGCAAAGTTTAAGTACAGTCCTCCAACAATGCAAATGGAAGAGTGGGGGAGCTCTCTCTCAATCTCTTATTGTGTTTCTCCAAACATGCTTTCTGACTCCCTCTGTAATTACCACCCACACTGTGAGATATATCAGCAGATGCAAGTTGTTTAATGGTGGTCCTGATACAAAAAAAAACACTTTTTTTTTGAATGAGTGTCAGACCTACAATCTCAGGGCATGGAGGCCGACGATGTCAGAGCAGTTTGACTGCGAGCAGAGAGATGGAAGATCACTTGTGTAAGTTGTATAAGCACATATGATTCACAGCAAGACAAATTACAGCTTTAAAAAGAAATCTAGGTTCAGTATTAAGATGAGCTGAATCAACAACACTTCTAGCATAATATTGATTGCCCAAAAAAAAAATAAAAAAAATTCACTTGTTTCAACAGTGAGACACTTAAAACGATCAATCAGTAAACATTCAAATACTCACTGTATACAAATTTAAGTCAAGATGTAAACAATATGTGGTAACATGATATTAGTATGATAAAATTGATTACTTACTAAGTTATGTCCAATATTTGCCATATATGCAACACCATAAACACTAAAACAACTGTAAAAATGACAGCTCATAAGTTTTAAGAGAAAAATCATGAGTACTGTATGCTATTTTAAAATAGTCCAAAAAATGGATTCCCATTTGATTCTATTGCATGTGCCTTTTTTCTCAATTATTCATTGAAATTATTTTTTTAACTGATTCCTAAAGAAACAGATTGTTAGTTTAAAGTCAACATGACATGAGAAATTATGAATAACAATAAATAAACATGTATGCAATTTAAGTCATGACAAGAGACTGATCATTTGTGACCCTAGATCACAAAACCAGTCACAAGTCAAGTCGCACGGGTATATTTGTGGCAATAGCCAACAAACCATTGTATGGGTCAAAATGATCGGTTTTTCTTTAATGCCGAAAATCATTAGGATATTAAGTACAGATCATGATCCATGAAGATATTTTGTAAATTTCCTACCTCAAATATATAATTTTTTTATTTTTGTGAGTGGATGCAGCAAAATCGCCAACAGAAACTATTTTTTGCACCCTCAGATTCCAGATTTTCAAATAGTTGTATCTCGACCAAATATTGTCCTATCCTAACAAACCATACATCAATGGAAAGATTACCCACAAGACTGGTTTTGTGGTCCAGGGTCACATTTGTAGATATAACAGTTCAACAGCACAGTAAACTTGAGCACATTTGAACTGCAGTTCATAAATTACCATGTTGATAATACACCACAGGCTCAACCAGAAAGTCATCATCAGCTATAAAATCCAATTATGCAATGCATTGTACCATCTTCGCCTCAAGCAATCAAGCACTCTTTTGCATGAGAAGCATCATCATCACAATTTAGGTTGAATAAAAATGATTTAATTATGATCAGTGTTCCCTGTGATCATAATTGAACCACCTCCATGTTCCCACATTCATTGTCATGGTTGTAGGAGAACCTGATCAAGAGGGCTGGGAACTATTTGCTTTGATTAAAATGCTTTATCATACTGTAACGGTTGTGTTATGTTATGTTTGCGTTTCCTTTAGGGTGCGTTTACACGGCAACGATATGCTTAAAGCGGAGAAGTTTTCCGTGTACAGACAACACCAGTATTCTGCTGCCAGGCCATTAGGCGATGAAACACTATGGATTGAACACATAATATGTACGTATGTGCATGACGTCATCATCTTCAGAGATTCGCGTTTTTGTTGTTTACACGGAGACCGTTTTCAAAAACGTGCACTTTGAAACCCGTTTTCAAAAGTTTGCGTTTTCAGGCACCCAAAACAACGTTGTGTAAATGAATGGCCAAAACGCATACAAAGTTTTATGTTTTAAGTTGAAAATTATGTTTCCTTCCGATCTGTGCTTAGTTCCTGTTACCTTTGTTGCCATTGCTAGTTTGTTTCTATGGTTACTCATTGATTGTTTATCTTCACCTGTTCCTCATATAGTTTCCTTTGTATGTATGTGGTAGTTACTCTTTGTCGGTTATTGTTAATGTGTGGTTTGTATTTCTCTTGTGATCCCTTGTGAGTTTTTTTTCTATCTATCTATCTATCTATCTATCTATCTATCTATCTATCTATCTATCTATCTATCTATCTATCTATCTATCTATGCTGTTTAATTGCAAGAACAAATGAAAATGTACTTAGTATTAATACATTTTTCTTTTGAATTGCATGTTCGTTTTTTGTTTTCTACATAATTCCATATATCCACACTGTAAAACCCAACAAGTAAACCGATTGAGGAAACTGATTGCAGCAAACCATTTAAGTTTAAAAATAAATACATATGAGTATTGTGAACTTATATATATTAAGTCATATTCACTCATAATTTAGTGTTGGTTTAGTCAATCATTTTGAGTATATGTAACTTGAATATTTTAAGTTCCCTTTCGAGGGAACTCGCACTGCGTCGTTGGAAACGACTCTTTGGGGACGCTCCCTTAGCGTGCGCCTCTGAAGTATGAATGAAACTATTCCAATCCTGATTGGTGTTGCGTCATGACGTAACGTGACAGCATAACCGGATGCATAAAAGTGAGGCTGGCACAACACACACCAGCTTTCGCTTTTCAGCAAGCGCTCTCTGTTGTTGTACGTTCTATTTGGTGTTGTTTGTCTGTGAGAAAGAGTTTATAAGAGTAAAGAGTTTAGAGTTTAAAGCTGGGGTAGTAGGACCTCTGAGGGCTTCCCCCCCCCCGCTGCAGAGCAACCGAGGTTGAGTTTCCTGCCGTCTCTGACGCTTCGGGCCGCATCAATTTCCAGCTAACGCACACCGTGTCGTTCGTGTCAAAAAATAGAAAACGAGCATCAACTAAGGTCACGAAAACCGTATCGACTAAATCCTGCCGATCCTTCGCTTCAGGAGGTCGATAACAGTGCTCGGATAACACCCGAGGCCAGCCTCGAGAGGCTGGTTCCCTTAGTAGATTTTGTAGAGGCATGGTGTCATCTTCCCAACATATCTGCATGGGTCCTGCGTATAATAAAATTAGGATACAGACTGCAGTTCGGGCACCGCCCCCCCAAATTCTCTGGGGTGGTGCAGACTACAGTGGTTTCAGAGCAGGCTCAGGTGATGGAACAAGAAGTGCAATCTCTGCTGTTAAAGGAGGCCATAGAACGTGTCCCTCCTTCAGACAGGGAGTCCGGGTTTTACAGCCGGTACTTTATAGTTCCAAAAAAGGATGGAGGACTGAGGCCAATTTTAGATCTAAGACATTTGAACCATTCTCTGAGGAGGTTCAGGTTCAAAATGCTCACTATTCCCATCATCGTGAATCAAATCAGATCCGAGGACTGGTTTGTCACGATAGATCTAAAAGACGCTTATTTTCATGTCTCCATCCTTCCATGTCACAGGAGGTTCCTGAGGTTCGCTTTCGGGGGCGAAGCTTACCAATATCAGGTTCTTCCGTTCGGCCTAGCTCTCTCTCCCCGCACGTTCACCAAATGCATGGATGCAACATTAGCTCCATTGAGACTTCAGGGCATCCGCATACTCAATTATATCGACGACTGGCTCATTTTGGCCCAGTCTCGAGAAATGGCGGTTCGGCATCGAGATGTCGTCCTTGGCCACATTCAGAGCTTGGGGTTGAGACTCAACACGAAAAAAAGTGTGTTGGAACCATCCCAGAGCACAACGTTTCTGGGCGTGGTGTGGAATTCGGTTACGATGCGGGCACGGATGTCTCCTGCGCGTATCGAGTCCACTCTGGCAATGGTGTCCGGGATAAGGCTAGGCCATCACTCTAAAGCAATTTCAAAGACTGCTGGGCCTCATGGCAGCGGCATCCAACATTATACCTTTGGGCCTTCTACATATGAGGCCCCTTCAGTGGTGGCTGAAAGCCAAGGGGTTTTCCCCCAAGGGGAATCCGTTCCGTATGATCAGAGTAACGCGCAGATGCCTTCGTTCTCTAGTAATATGGAAGAAACCTTGGTTCCTGTCCCAAGGGCCAGTGTTAGGAGCGTCGTGTCGCCGGAAAACCGTTTCGACAGATGCCTCCCTCACTGGCTGGGGCACGGTCATGGACCACCGCTTTGCCAGGGGTCTGTGGCAGGACCATCATCATTCTTGGCATATAAATTGCCTGGAGATGTTGGCTGTGTTCAGAGCTCTGAGGAGCTTCCTCCCAGACATCAAGGGTTACCATGTCCTGATACGATTGGACAATACATCAGTGGTAGCTTATCTGAACCGACAAGGGGGACTCAGGTCGCGCCCTCTATCCAGATTGGCGCATCAGATTATCCTTTGGTCCCAAGGGAAACTATTGTCTATCAGGGCAATGTACGTTCCGGGGGTTCAGAATCAGGGAGCAGACATCCTGTCGAGGCAGGGGCTGAGGCCCGGGGAATGGAGACTTCACCCAGAGGTGGTGAAGTTGATATGGGAGAGGTTTGGACCGATGGAAGTGGATCTGTTTGCGTCTCGAGAGACGTCCCACTGTCCACTTTGGTTTTCCCTCAGGCATCCAGCCCCACTGGGGTTGGATGCTATGGTACAGGCC
Organism: Rutilus rutilus; assembly: GCF_951802725.1. Classification (NCBI taxonomy): domain Eukaryota; kingdom Metazoa; phylum Chordata; class Actinopteri; order Cypriniformes; family Leuciscidae; genus Rutilus; species Rutilus rutilus. Next base: position 6,770,832 of record NC_140210.1, on the reverse strand, counting down.
TGGCCGAGGCTACGCCTGTATGCTTTTCCCCCGATCGCTCTGCTCCCGGGAGTCCTGGAAAGGGTCCGTCAGGAGGGCATCAGTCTTCTTCTGGTAGCCCCGTTGTGGCCGGCCCGAGTATGGTTTTCAGACATAATTTCACTCCTGATAGCTCCGCCGTGGCAGATTCCTCTGAGGAGGGATCTGTTGTCTCAGGCGGAGGGCACAATATTCCACCCTCGTCCAGAGCTGTGGAAACTGTGGGTCTGGCCGCTGAGGGGGTTCAGTACCTAGATGCTGGTCTATCAGCCGGGGTGGTTGAAACCATACTTAGCTCCAGGGCTCCGTCTACTAGGAGATTATATGGCCTCAAGTGGAATGTGTTTTCCACTTGGTGTAGAGAACATGAGTTAGATCCAGTTAACTGCCCGGTGGCTTCAGTTCTGGAGTTTCTTCAAGATCGTTTCTCTACGGGTCTCTCCCCTTCCACACTTAAGGTGTACGTGGCTGCCATTGCGGCGTTCCATGCACCATTGAGTGATGGGCCTCTGGGGAGGCACCAGCTGGTCATTCGTTTTCTCCGTGGTGCATGGAGGATTAGACCGACAACCAGGTCCAGGGTTCTGGCCCCCTTCGAACCCCTTCAGTCGGCTTCGCCCAAGGACCTGACGTTCAAGATGGCTTTTCTCTTAGCTATTACCTCTCTAAAGAGGGTGGGAGATCTTCAAGCTCTGGCAGTAACACCAGCTTGCTTGGAGTTTGCCCCTGGGGGAGTTAAGGCCATTCTGCACCCGAGACCTGGCTATGTGCCTAAGGTGCCTTCTAACACGGCACGGTCTACGGTCCTGCAGGCATTTCATCCTCCACCTCATGTGTCGGCGGAAGAAGAGAGGCTCCATCTGCTCTGCCCTGTCAGAGCTCTGAGCATTTACCTCGAGAGGTCCTCTTCTTGGAGGAGGTCGGACCAACTGTTAGTGTGTTTTGGGTCACCTAAAAAGGGGCTCCCGGCGTCCAAACAAACTATTAGTAAGTTGATTGTTCAGGCTATTGCCTCGGCCTACAAGGTGCGCAATTTGCCCTCACCTTTAGCCATAAGGGCTCATTCTACTAGAGGCATGGCGTCTTATAGGGCCCTCCTCTCGGGAGTGCCCCTCCAGGAGATCTGTGAGGCGGCCGGTTGGGCTACCCCGCACACTTTTATCAGGTTTTATAGTCTGCACCTCCCTAGTACGCCTGGTGCAAGTGTGCTCTCGTCCTAGCTGGGTGCCTGAGATCAGTTTCACTCCAGGGCAGGCATTTTATCGGTGCGTGGCCTAGTGGGCATTCGTTCCCCAAAGAGTCGTTTCCAACGACGCAGTGCGAGTTCCCTCGAAAGGGAACGTCTCGGGTTATGACTATAACCCTTGTTCCCTGAGAAGGGAACGAGACACTGCGTCATCCTGCCACGCCCCTCAGTGCCTGAGAGCGGCTTGCTTCATCACTAGGCTAGTGTGTGTTGTGCCAGCATCACTTTTATGCATCCGGTTATGCCGTCACATGTTACGTCATGACGCAACACCAATCAGGATTGGAATAGTTTCATTCATACTTCAGAGGCGCACGCTAAGGGAGCGTCCCCAAAGAGTCGTTTCCAACGACGCAGTGTCTCGTTCCCTTCTCAGGGAACAAGGGTTATAGTCATAACCCGAGACGTTCATTCCATTAAACTTTTAAAGTAATTTTAACCATTTATACTAACTGGTTTGATTTCATTTAATAAATCGAATCAAGTCTTAACAACTATATAGCTACTCAAATGGTTTTAGGAAACCGATTGCCGTAAATGATTTAAGTTGATTAAACTCAAATTAATAAAGTTATGTAAGACAAAGGAAAAACATTGGTATAAAGCAATGGTGAAAGAAAATGATGCAATTATTAACGGTATTTATTGAAAAATCATTTATTTTACAAAAGGTTCTCAGCCATGAATGTTGTGAAAAATGGTCAGTCAGTCTCCTCACTGTCAAATATACAAAATTGCACAGGACTTCTGTCTGCCGAACTGTGAAAAAAAAATATATATATAATCTTCCACTGAGAAAACTGGTTTACTCACAGCATAAATGCTAGAATAGAGGTTATGCGTGTGACGTCACCGTCGGCCGGAGTGACTGCGGTTATGCCCACTAAGTGACAAAAAGACTGAGCGGCAGCATTTGTTTTTTTAGCATAAATGCCGCAAAAAACACACAAAACACATCTAAAATGGACAAGAGCTTTGAGATTGACAGTACAACTAGATTTGACAAGAAAGCCGAGGTATATTTTTACAGACTGTCGAAAGCTACAGAACAGAGAAGCAAATGGATCACTTTACTTCATTATCATTTGTGTCAACATGCTGAATTTAGGGGTAAAATCATACCATATATATTGTATTGACAAGTTACTCATCAATTAAATATTTACCATTGTATATTCTGAATAATTGTAAATTGAATTAAATAAATTAAATAATCGTCAAAACCAGGCACATATAAAATGTCAGAAAACAGGATTCCTGACTGCATGTCAATATCCATGGATCTCTGGATCTTTGATAAGTTGTTAGGAACATTATTTCCAGTCCAACCTCTAATTTAAACTGATAATCCTTTTTTACACGCATTTTCTCAGTTTCCCTGTTAACTCCAGTCACGCTGCAGCTCTTTAGCCACTCAGTCTGACTTAGGGGGGCGTCTTCCGGCAGGAAAGTGATGTCAATGCATAGCCTTTATATCTCAGCTTGTATTACATTACATTTACATTTATGCATTTGGCAGACGCATTTATCCAAAGTGACTTACATTGCATTTCAAGGTACACATTTTACATTCTTATCAGTTCTCAGTTCTTGCTTTCCCTGGGAAATTACCTTTTTCTTTAGTTTTTGCTATGTGAATGACAGTCACTGGAGATAGTCAGTCTTCTCACTGATATAGATGTGCAGGACACATTTGTCTATGCCGAACTGTGAAGAAGAAAAAAAACATGCAAAAAAAATATTAATACATTTTCCACGGACAAAAATGTAATTTACTCACAGCATAATAAATAATAGAATAGGTCAGCTTGTAGTACCTATTTCTGCAACTGTTGCCATGTGAATGACGGTCGGTGGATGGTAGTCTCATCACTGATAATGATCCAAAATTGCTCGGGACACTTTTGTCTAAGCAAAAATGTGAGAAAACACACAGAAATGAATTAATCTTCCACTGAAAAAAACTTAAGTTTACTCACACCATTATAAATGAATAAATAGGTCAGCTTGTATTACCTTTTTTATTTAGTTTTTGCCGGGTGAATGTCGGTCGGTGGATGATAGTCTCCTCACGGATATGTCTGAAATTGCGCAGGACGCGTTTTTTTTTTTTTTTTTTTTTCAGGATGGTAGGGGAAGACTCATGAATATTCATTAGGGAAGTCATCCCTGATTGGTCTGATGACCTACCCCTAACCCCACCCCTAAACCTAACCGTCACTGGGGGTCTGATGACCTACCCCTAACCCCGTCCCTAAACCTACCCGTCACTGGGGTTAAGACCAATCAGGGATGACTTCCCTAATGAATATTCATGAGTCTTCCCCTACCATCCTGGGGAAAAAAATATCACGCGCGGGACACGTTTGTATACGCAAAAATGAGAAAACACAGAATTTTTTTTTATAAATTGACTAATCTGTGGTTTACTCACAGCATAATAAATAAGAGTATGTCAGCTTGTATTACCTATTTCTTTAGTTTTTGCCGTGTGAATGACGGTTAGTGGAGTCAGTCAGTCTCGTCCTCACTGATAAATATCCCAAATTGCGCGGGACACGCTTGTCTGTAAAAATGACAAAACGCACACAAATATAATTTATTTTTCCACAGACAAAACTGTCGTGTACTCACAGCACAACTACTGCTGCAGATAAAAATCTCTGAGTAAATGCAATGTCGCGTTGGCTTGTCGTTTCTATGACGTAACACAAGTTACATAACTTAATACAGTAGTAAGTACTTTAGCTAGTCGGTCTTCTTAAGATGAAGAGTCACGACAATACAACGTTAAACGTATAAAAGTGCTCTAAAGAGGACGAAGCAGTTTGCCGTGCTTACCTGTTAAATCTCTTCATGGCCGCCATTCTGTTCTGAGTTACTCCGTGTGAGATGTGGGGGATGGGTAGATTGAAATAAATACGTGGGGTTTTCCGGTGCGTGAGGGAGAACGTACTCCGTTACCTAACGTAACCTCGGTTCTCTCTAGAAGAGGGAACGAGTATTGCGTAAGTAGCTTACGCTACGGGTAAAGTCATCTTTTCTCGAGATATGAAGCCAAAAAATGATCCTTAATTTTTGTATTTATTGTCAACGCAGTGCGGCAGCCAGCAGACCATAGCAGGCTCTATAAGCGTGCTCATTGGCTGTCCTGCGGCAACTGCAGCAGCCTACCACTGAGCCCTGCGTGACGTCACACCCACCAGAATGGGTGTGGCTTAGCGTATATAAGGAAGGGCTCAACAGGCTGAACTCTGGTTTTCATCGACTGAAGCGAATAAGCTCGCGGCGCGAGCACGGCAGGTTACGCAATACTCGTTCCCTCTTCTAGAGAGAACCGAGGTTACGTTAGGTAACCGAGTCCGTTCTCTTACGAGAGGTTCTCTCGTATTGCGTAAGTTGCTTACGCTACGGGAGCCCCTTGTCAACGCCGTGCGTGCCGAGCATCCACTGCATGAGTCCCAGGGAAAGCCCAGGGAACACAAAACATGTGGGAAACAGGTGGCCAGCAACACGGGCCAGCACATGTACATAAGCACATCATAGGGAAATACAGAGCGGCTCCGCCGGTCTATGTATAGAGAATATCACCCTTAGTGCAGCTCAACCAGAAGAGCTAATAGTCACGTGAGAGTAGCCTGCACACAAACAAACTGGGCAGAACATACACACCACTTAGACTGATAAAAGTTTAGCCTGCAAGGCGGGAACTTCCAGGTTATAAAACCTAACAAATGTAGAGGGGGAGCCTGCCGCCATACAAATGTCATGAATAGAAATCCTGCTGGACCAAGCCCACGACGAGGCCATGCCTCTAGTGAAATGGGCCCTGACGTCCATAGGGCACTGCAGGTGTTGGACGCATAAGCTGCTGCGATAGCGTCCACTATCCAGCTGGACAGGCTATGTTTCGAGGCGGCGAGACCCTTGGTGCACCCACCAAATGAAACAAAGAGCTGCTCAGAACGTCTGAAGGCGGCGGAGCGCGTGATGTAAACTCTCAGCGCCCTGACGGGGCAGAGGAGGTTATCACAGCCCTCGCTATCGGATGCTGGCAGAGCCGATAGGGAGATGATCTGCGCTCTGAAGGGAGTGCCAATCGCCTTGGGGACATAACCATGTCTCGGTTTGAGGATAACTTTAGAGTAATTTGGTCCAAACTCGAGACACGCGGGGCTAACAGATAGCGCGTGTAGATCCCCCACATGTTTTACTGATGACAGAGCCTCTAGGACCAAAGAAAGATCCCAAATGGGAACCGAAGGGGGCCGCGGGGGATTCATCCTCCTGGCTCCACCAAGGAAGCGGATGATGAGCTCGTTCCTTCCTATTGCTTGGCCGCGTGTCGACTCCGCGAACGCTGCAATAGCCGCAACATACACTTTGAGCGTGGAGGGGGACCTGCCCTCGTCCAACAGCTCTTGAAGGAAGGAAAGCACCCACAAAACCACACACGTGCGTGGGTCTAGGCTCTTTTCAGCGCACCATTTGGAGAACACTGACCATTTAGATGCGTAGAGTCTTCTCGTAGAAGGAGCTCTAGACTGTGTGATCGTGTTCACGACCCCTTCTGGCAAGGCATCGGGTACCCGTTGATTATCCACCCATGCAGAGACAGCGCTCTGTATGGGGATGCCAAATCGATCCGCCGGCTTGAGAGAGAAGATCTTTCCTCACTGGGATCGGCCATGGGGCTACGTGCGACAGCCTCACCAGCTCTGGGAACCAGGTTTGGTTCTCCCATCGCGGGGCTATGAGGAGCACTGAGTGGCGCGTTTCCCTGAACCTCTTGATTACCTGTGGTAACAGCGAGATCGGAGGGAAAGCGTACAGCGGGAAGCTGGACCAGGTTTGGGCCAGCGCGTCCTCGCTCTTCGAGAGGAACCTCAGGCAATGAGCGTTGTCTTTTGACGCAAAAAGGTTGACTTCCGCTTTGCCGAAAAGGCGCCACAGTGACTGGACTGTCTGAAGGTGCAGGGACCATTCTCCCGGGGGAATGTTGTCCCTGGACAGTCTGTCTGGGCCGACATTCCTGTGGGCCGGCACATGCGCGGCTCTCAGCGAGCGCAACGAGTGATGAGCCCACATGAGAAGGCGTTCTGTCAGTTTGCAGAGATTCTTGGATCTGACACCGCCCTGGTGGTTCACGTAGGACACCACAGACATGTTGTCCGAGCGGACTAGAACATGGTGGCCCCGTATGTGTGGGAGGAAACGCTTCAGCGCGTTCTCGACCGCTATCATCTCCAGACAGTTTATATGAAGGCCTTTCTCCTGGTCTGACCACAGGCCAAAGACCGGTCTGCCCTCGAAAAGAGCGCCCCAACCTAAGTTGGAGGCATCTGTCGAGATAACCTTTTGGTACGAGACAGCTCCCATTGTCACTCCCCGCTGGTACCAGTCGGCCGCTGACCAGGGTTTCAGTGCTGAAACGCAGCTCTGAGTCACTCTGATTCGCATGCCGCCTAATGAGCTCTTGGTCCAGTTAACCGTGAGACCCAGGCTTTCCAGGTGGCTGAGAAGCACTGTGTGATTTCTCAGGGGAGCGAGAGCCGTGTCCATGCACTTCGTGAATGTACGGGGTGCCAAAGACAGGCCGAACGGCAGGACGGTGTATTGATATGCCTGACAGTCGAAGGCGAATCTCAAGAATGGCCTGTGACGGGGTATTATCTGAATCTGAAAGTAAGCGTCTTTCAGATCGAGGGAAATAAACCAGTCCCCCGGGCGAATTTGCGCGAGGATCTGTCTGGTTGTGAGCATTTTGAACGGTCTTCTCATAAGAGTTTTGTTCAAATATCTCAGATCTAAGATCGGTCTTGGGCACGAGGAAGTAACGGCTGTAAAAGCCTGACTCGCTCAGAGAAGGAGGTACCGGTTATATGGCCCAGAAGTTTCGCTATTTCTGCACGAAGTAGGTGTGCTACCTCCCCATTCACTCTCGTCTCGGTTCGTGCTCGAAAGCGCGGGGGACGGCAAGCGAACTGCAACGAATAGCCCTGCTTTACTGTGCTCAGCACCCATTCTGACATGCCTGGAATAGCTTCCCATGCTTTTGCATGTACAGCTAGGGGCAGAATGGCCTCCTGGTTCCGATTGCCGCACTCTGTGGGCTCGAGAACCTGACTCGGAGGCGCGGGCGCAGTGCGCGCGCTCTCGGTGCTTGAATACGGCGGCTCGCAGACAGCGATGGCTGGCCGTTTTACACACGATGTCCCGGTGGCTTTGGACGGGGAGCATATTGTGCAAAGAATGGGACGCGAGAGCGGTGCCGGGGGTAAAATGTTTGTCAGTAAGTGTGAGCACTCGTGAGCGGGCACAAGACTTACATTCGTAACGTGACCGGTAGGAAGTGGCCGTGTAACGGAGCGGGCAGTGAGTAGGTGTGGGCACGGGGTCGCGGGCACATGTCCTACATCTAACACTCGAGCGACTTTTGCCAGTTTTATAAGAGTGGGCTCCGTGAAAGACATGGGGGGTATAGTGCTTGTGTGTAGGGGTGAACACTGAAACGTGGGCACATTTTCTACACTTAAAACACATGCGGCGTGAGCCGGACAGCCAGCATTGTACTCTTATGAGATTTCTCTGGGGTGCCGTAAAAACGGTGTTTGGGTGCAGGCGAGCGGGTTGTACAACGCGCTCGTTGGCTGCAAAATACACATCTGCAGTCGCCTTTTTTAAGGGGACTGACAAAGCGGAATGTTATGTTTATATGTTTAGACGCTCATAAATACTCGAGCACCATCATGTGAGCGGGAGGGTGCGAGAGGCGGGTTCGCTTTCTGTATGTAAGAAAGCTGGCCGCGAGCTCGGAGAAGCGAACAGCATAATATTTATCTGCCACCAGAGCCAGGATTCGAACACGGGTCTCTGGCGCGAAAGCCTAAGATTTCGCCACTGAGCCACAGGGGGAAAACGCATGGACTTTCGGTTAGCGCGAGCATATAAGAGAGCGTCATCATGTTTTGTATCGGCTTTTGTTTGCAGGCGTGCGTGTATTATAACAGGCTCATTTACTGCAATATTAATATTTCCAGCTGCCTGAACTTAAGAGCGCAGTTTGCGCGGCTCAAGCAAAAGGAGCGAGAGCGGGAAGAGGGGTCGTAATAGGCGAATAGCCAGAGAGCCAGAGAGCGTCATCATGTCTTGTGACAGCGTTTGTTTGCAGGCGTGCATGTATTATAACAGGCTCGTTTACTGCAATATTGATATTTCCAGTCGCCTGAACTTAGGAGGGGAGTGAGAAATGTGTGAGAAATGGAGGTTGGTCCGGCCTCAGTGGGACTAAAACACTCTCTTTTCTCATTTCGCCGGTGAGTGACACACGCGAACGGGGCGCGAGGGCGGGGTATCTTTCTTGTAACGTAAAGAAAGCTAGCCCCGTGACCGTCCGCTTCTGACATCCCTTGTGAACGGCGCAGTTTGCGCGGCTCGAACAGAGGGAGAGAGAGTGGGAGTGGTGCGAGGCATTTGAAACAACGCCTCGTTGGAAATTTGAGAGTGTGAAAGAGAGAGTGTGTGTCGCAGCGGCGAACACACACAGCAGAAAGAGGATATGACGCCGGATAGCGTAGCAGGCACGGATGGCTGAAGGCGGCGAAGACGACCGGCTTCCTCAGATGCTGTCCTAAGCTTGCTGGTCGCTTGCTTCAACGGCGGCGGCTTCTCTCAGAGTCCAGCGATGCATAGAGCTTCGCTGAAGAGATGAAAATCAGAGTTCAGCCTGTTGAGCCCTTCCTTATATACGCAGGGCTCAGTGGTAGGCTGCTGCAGTTGCCGCAGGACAGCCAATGAGCACGCTTATAGAGCCTGCTATGGTCTGCTGGCTGCCGCACTGCGTTGACAATAAATACAAAAATTAAGGATAATTTTTTGGCTTCATATCTCGAGAAAAGATGACTTTACCCGTAGCGTAAGCAACTTAAGCAATACGAGAGAACCTCTCGTAAGAGAACGCCGTAAAGAGACCTAAATGCTTTGAATGAAGCTGAAAACTTTAAATGTATTTATGTATGTGTTTATTTTATGCGCTATGAAAACTATAAACGTATAGGCCTTATACAAAAGCAATTTCTTGAAAAATACAATTTAAAAGAAATTAGAAATTGTAAACCCACCCACTGGTTTCTAATTTACTTTTAATATTAATTTTATTTTCAACCATAAACATAAACTAGATTAAATGAATTCAATTCAACTTAAATGTTTAGAGCTAAAATAACAAATAGGTTATTCATAACTTATTCGGTTTAAGTACTGCTTAATACATTGCGATTTTTAAGTTAATATCACATATTTTATTAAGTTAAATGAACTTTAAAAAAAAAAAGTTAAATGTACTCTTTAGTAACTTTCAGTGTTAGGTTTTACAGTGCAGTAGAGAAACAATGGTGGAAGCGCCTTCTTGTCTAACATCTGCATCACAGTTATCTATCATCCCCCAAGGGATCTCTAGATTTGTAAAGGCCGAAAGGCTTTCGGCTCATATCAAGATCATCTGTTGTCCATGTCTATCGCTCTGCAGTGACTGAGAACAGCCTCTATAGAGGTGAAAAGACTTGTTATTGAGGAGCAGATACAATCTGTCCACCACCTGTATGCCTGGGTGATTCTGCTGTACTGTGTGGCCCATACATAATGACTTCTGGGAGCCGACACACACCAGCTGGACCTACAGTAGCAAAACAAACTCGCAGGGACTTGCTTAAAACTTAGTGTATGCTTATCATCGTCATCATCATTATTATTAATATTAAGATGATGAATCATCTCTCTCACTCTCGCTCTCTCTCTCGCTCTCTCTCTCTCGCTCTCTCATTTAAATGAAAGCAAGACAGCATTAGAGAAAGCGAGCGGGAGAGACAGAACGGCCATAATGCCACTATTCAGGAAGAGGCATTTTTCCCACACTTTCAGTAAACAATTCATTTGTGCACCTCCACGGTTCATGCATCAAGATACCACCTTTAAATTGCTAGGTAATGGAGGCACTTTTTTTTTTTTTTTTTTATAAAATCTCCCCTGATACTGTAGAGGTGACACGAAAACGCAATTAGGTTTAATGGAAGAGTAGTAAATTCAATAAGACAGGCAAATGAAAGTGATATTAAAGCCACATGCATTAGAGAGCGAGAGACCCTTGCTTAAGTGATACCGCAAACAAATGAATAGTGAACTTGGAATGAAAAATGAGTTTGAGCAGTTCAACTGTAGAAGTTTCAATAAGTTTATATTTAATAAATAAACACCAAAACAAAAAAATCTTTCACATTGAAAGTATGCATTGATAATTAGGGCTGCACAATATTGAAGAAAAAAAAAAAAAAAAAAAAAAAAACTGACATTGTGATATTTACTTTTTCTGAGATATGAAGAAATACAGGAATGTTCACCAGATGACTTGAATAGCTATATTTGGAAATAGTGAATCATTATAGAATAAGTGGGCCAGTGGAGTGATTTTGTTGGGGAGTGTAAAATTAAAATACTAAAAAAATGTACTGGTGAAGAGTGCAAAAAAAAATGTTTAGGGCTGAAATTTTTTCCCCTTGAAATTTGGGTGTTCACACTTGGGTTTACTCTTACCAAGAACTAAGACAACTAACCTCTTTCAGAAACCATAAAGTGAACAGAGTAAAAGTATTAAATATCAAAATAAGAAATATATTGCAATATTGTAACTGTTGTACAGTAAAATAAGAAATTGATTTCATAAAAAAATAAAAGAATTCTACCCAGTAGAAGTCGTAATTACAGCTTGTAAACTAGGAATATTCTGAGAGCTCCCACTTGTACCACCTGACCACTGCAGACTCATTTTGGCATTGTAGTGTTGCCAAAGAGACACATCATTCTAAATCCAAGGAAATAAACAGCTAACAGTAGAACGTCACTTGTTGTCATCTCATAATTACGGTAATTAATGCTGCCTTCACGTGACATTGGAAATGTTCTACTTCCCACTTCTGAAGTTGTGATTTCCGAGCTCGTCGCATTCAAGTGCTTTGTTGTCATAAATAATAGGAATCATGGAGGACATCAGGTGTATTCCTGTCTGTTTCTTGAGGAAATCTTATTAAAGCCAAAATTTTAAGATATTTTCATTCGTTGACATAAAAATTCACCATGCTATATACAGATAGTCAGCTTGCTGGCGATTCTGGAACTTCAGTCAAATAAATGATATTTCCGCTGTGTTAAAAACATACAATGCGCTTCAAATGATTATGTATATATGTATGCACTACTTTAATCACAAGACAAGAAGTTGATGTAGCTGTTGAGAAAAAAAAAAAAAAAAAAAAAAAAGAATAGCAGTCACAGCAGCAACTGTTCTCCCCACCGCCATGTTGAAATTTGATGCCTTGCCCAACTCAGAAACTCATATCAAAATTATCCCTGAACTTCCTAGTAGTAAATACTTGAGTAGGCATTCATTCAGGTCCAATTTTCAACTGGGAAACTTGTATTTACGATAATTCGGACAGCACGTGAAGGCAGCATTGGACATTGCGTGAACACAGCATTTGCATGCGGGCAGCTTGTAGTTTGTGTTTTTGCCGTCTCAGATCGACTCGATTCACGGTAAATGAACCGAGCTGTTCTGAGACATTGAAACACTGTATCAGTACAAGTGTGGATGAGCTGTGCCACTCTGGAGCCAGTAGCACATATATTTATTTCAATTTAAACACAGTCTGGGCAATTTGACAATTGCACTAAGCCATATCGTGATATACATTTTATTTCAATTCAACTGCATAACTGCTTAAATGATAATGGTCAGCCAACAGAAAATGTACTAACATCTGTTCCTTCCTATGCGATTAACCCTGCAATGACTCTCAGTTCGGCAGAAAACATCTGAAGTTGCATTTCCCTCTCTTTGATAAACAGGAGGGCCGGGCGCACCTGAAAACCTCTACTTAACTCTAAACGTATTTCCTACTTCTGGGACATAAGCTTTACTCATGCATTGTTGCATTCATTTAGATCAACGTTTGAGGTTTCATACCACAGTGCATGAATGAATAACTAGCAGCAGCTCTTTCATGAGCCGCTCATGCCTCCTGTTTCAGATCTGACTTCCGCTCAGCAGCCCCTAATGGTCTTGTGCACATAAATAAATAATCTCAGCATTCGGCTGCACAGAGAACTGAGCTTCACAGCTGTAGATATTCCAGTGTTCGTGTGGCAGCAGAGGATCATGTGGTTGGTGGAAAATTGACTAGCAGCAGCCACATGGGACTCCCTCACACACATATAAAGTTTGGATGTTTATTTTTAGAGCAATTTCATTTAGACATATAATGATAGAGCCCTAAGGCAAGAGTGGAGGAATATCGTTTTTTTTTTTTTTTTTTTTTTTTTTTTCTGTCCCTGGTACAAATGTAAAAAAACCTAGCTATGGTTTGAGAAAGTTAGCTTATTTACCTAATCAATTATAATGTAAGGTAACATCAACGTTATGACTATCTCTCAAGGGTATACAGGTTTTGATCAAAAATATAAACAGTAACATTGTGAAATATTATTACCATTTAAAATAAATGTATTCTTTTTAAATAGATTTTAAAATGTAATTTATTCCTGTGATGTATAGGAATTCCAATTCCAAAAAAGCGTCAATGGGAGTGCAAAGTTCTGTGCGTGATCTACTGACGACGTAGCCTGGAAATCCAGACCCAAATCTGAAAGACAAAGGGTCTGCCATCGAGTAATGAAAATCGGCCAACTTGAGGGATGGCACCAAGCATGCATTTGAAAATCTCACTGCACGCAATTGGATAACACTATGACCAATCACAACAATACACGGGGTGACGTATCCAGAGCCCCATATGCAAAGGAACGATTCGAGCATCGCCTTCTGTTCCTCTTTTACATAAAAAGCAAAGTCTAACTCGTTCATTTTAGCGGCCAAAGCTGTTTCAAACAACTGGTGTTCATCCATAGCCATCTTGCAATGTTTACTAATGACTTCGACGTCGCACCGCTGTCGACATCTCGCCTCTGGCCCGCCTATATCAGATAACCCGATGTGATTGGACGCAAAATAGCGTCTGGTTTAAGACGTGCCTTTTTTTGGGCGTGTCTTTAGTAAATCCTGACAGTAGTTTTATAACGCCGAAAGAGGGTTTGCGTTGGCGCAAGCTGTTAGTAAATCTGGCCCTTAGAGTCTAGATGTTGCTAAAAATGCTAGAATGGTGAGCATGAGAAAAGTGAGAGAGGACAGAGAGAAAATGCAGAGACCCTAACAGTTATTTGGCCGTGGATTCAACGATCAGAGACAAAAACAAAGTCCAAACATACCAATCATGACTCCATTAGATGCCACTCACTGACTCGTTCAGAGGTATTTGGCCTGTAATTGAGACAAATGGTTCAACTGCTCTCAGTCATGCCAATCAGAGGTCTACAGTAAACCAGACTTCAGAAAAAAAGAAGTCCACTGATGCTGGAGAAAGGCATGGATCCATTTGAAAGCAAAATGCCGTGAAATAAAAGTACTTTCGCAACACCGCAAAAAAGTAATTTGTTGAAGCATGTCTATTTTTGAGTTTTGAGTCTTTATATATTATCTCAGCTGATTACTGGCCAGTGTGTAGGCATCTGTGTTAATTCCGATGATGTTATATAACGTTGAAATATTTGAGGTATTTGAGTTTTTCATGAGAGCAGCAGAAGATACTGGCATGATGTTTGTTTATTTTCATCTTCACTGCATTTTGCCACATTTTTTCAGCTATTTTTTCAGAGGACGTCTTTTTAAAAAGTGAAGCAGCGTTTGAAGCTGGTTTTAAATATTCTGCCGCCTACTAATGTAACTAATTCATTATTAATAGGCTGTTTTCTATATTGGGATAATATCAGTTTGAAATGCAAGTCACGCCAGTCCACCCTAGCACCATTAAACAGATTTACAGATATGAAATATGAACATGAACATAGGAAATGGATTAAAAAGGTGAACAGGGTAAACATTAACCATAACTTTATCATAAAGCTTCAAGATCTGTTCAAGATTTGTCTTCCAACATCTTGAAATCCGTCATCTCAAATTCTCCATGTTTATAATCAATATTTAATTACCCCCACAATTTTGTTTGATCGATCCCCACTAGAGATTATAGCGTATATTCAGCCAACAAGGCAGTTTGCCACGGGTGAGACAAAACAAACAACCATGCAAATAACATGTTCACTCGGTCAAACAAAACCACCACAAATCCTTAATGTCATTAATCACCTGAAAGTCATCAATCAGCGTTTGGTAAGTCAGCTTTGTGTGCTGTACAGTACTTTCTGTATAAGTTATTATCCAAAGCCACACATTTTTCCAGTTCATTCCCTGGGAATCGAACCCATGACCTTGTGGCGTTGCTTGTACCATCCTTTACTGTTTGAGCTACAGAAATGCTAAACACCTCATTTTACAATTTATTTATTTATTTTTGGTAGTAGTAGTATATAGGTACCTTGTGCATTGAGGATCAATAAAGTACACATTCATCTAATTTCAATAATTAGCCTGTTTATTGAACTCCGATAAGCTCAATGGAAAATTAAGAAATCCTGCAGGATCATCAATCGAGCAGCCAAGGCTGTGAAAACGATGCTAAATATCAAGGCCATTGAATTAATACACAGCATTGTAAATGTGCATGCATATGAACACACAAAGCAAAGCCTAAGAAACATATTGGCTTCCAAGACCAGTGAAAATAAGATTGTGAGGACTAGGTATGAATTAGTTTTCTCCGCTCCCAGCTTTCAAAGAATTTTTCTTCCTAATGAACATGACTATTTAGGGATTATGAGAAACACAGTAAATAGATTGTGCCTGCAGTTTGCTATTTATTCAACACACACGGGTCTTTAGACGGCCATCAGATGGGAAATGGATGGAAAAGGTAGAATTTTTTGTTGTTTTTTTCAGTTTGATTTTTATACTGGGCAGGAGCATCACACAGGAACACCACATCATTAAGTAAACAAACACAAAGATAAGGAAAGTAGCGTTTATAAAAATGTTTGCTATCAACAAACTCACTTCAACGTTTTGGTTGTTATTGCACAACTTGGGAATTACGTTCCATTTTGCAGCATATTTGACTTTATAGGTTGTAATCCAAAAGCAGAAAACCTAGGGCCTCCGCAATAACGTATATCTGGTTGATATCAATGCGATCTATATGTATTCTCCTATGTAAAATATTGTTCTAGCACAGATACATTTTCACAGACTTGGACAGTCAGACTCTGAAACACAATGACTGCATCTAAAATGTAAACCTTTTACTTTAGAGATTTGTATAAAAGTTGAATTCTTAGAGTTTCACAGAAAATTGAATTCATAAATAGATTTGATTGTATTTATAATAAATATAGAATCTTACGAATGTTTTGGAGGATCCATAAATACGTGTACATTCTAAAAACAAAATTTAACTTTTAAATAAATATATTAAATTAAAATAAGTATTAAAATAAAAGCTTTGAATTTAGTAATAAGTATACATATTGACTATTATAAATCTTTATAATAACGTATGCATTCAAAAAATGAATGTGCATACAAACAGACGATAGATAGATAGATATTTGATTTGATTTGATTTATTTATGGATTGAAAGACATACATAATCCAAAGGATAACATGTAAAAGTGTAAACACTTATTTCCAACATGGTCCTTGGTGGTAAAACAATTCACACAAACAAAGACCTATTATAAGTCAAAGACAAAAACATTTACACAAATCATCCGGATTTCAACAACATCCTAAAAACAGGCAATCATAAATCACTCAGTGCTAGTTAAAAAGATCAGCTACTCTATTCCATAAAAGGGCCTTAACCTGGTATCTAAAAGTCCCTCTGGTATTTACCATTTTGAGGGAAATTGGCAAATTATTCCACAACATGATACCTGTATAAAAAAAAGAACTTCCAGCTGCATTGTTGACTCTGGGCACTTTACAAGAACGGATACTGGCCCTAGTATTATGGTAATGCTGTGTATGAACCATTTTTATATTGGACAGTAAATATTTGGGAGCAGAACCATTTATAACATTATACATATTATTCAGCTTTAACTGCTCCACTCTAACCTGTACTGGCAACAGACCTACTCTTTTAAAAGCATCTCTGCCAATATGAGTCCTAGGGGGTGCATTTAACAGGTAGCGGATAACATTATTTTGCATCACTTGCAGTCTGTTTTTAAGTTTAACTGATAATCCACAGTACCAAGCTGAGCATGCATAATCGAAATGACATTGAATCAACGATACAACCAGTAATTTCTTGATAGAAAAATCTAAAAGCCTTGTTCTGCGATACAAAAATTTCAATTTACCTGCACACTTGGATAGTATTTTGTCAGCAATAGATGAACAGGTTAATGACTGGTCTAATGTTAACCCCAAGTATGTAACACTTTTCTGAGACACTATTTCAGTGCCATTACATTTGATCTTAAGCAATTTTATTTTAGACAACTTTTTTTTTGTTCCAAATAAAATGGACTCAGTTTTTCCCAGATGTATAGATAGATGTATAGATAGATAGATAGATAGATAGATAGATAGATAGATAGATAGATAGATAGATAGATAGATAGATAGATAGATACAATAAAAATAAATAAAAGCTTAGAATTGATTACTTACTATAAGTATTGGCACTATTATAAACTATTATAAATCTATATATCTTTATAACCACCACTGATCTAAGTGAACTTGGTCTCGGGCCACATATTATTTCTGTTGGAGAAATGTGTGATGGAGGACGATGATGGAGAGCATATGATCTGTGAATGGTGTGCAATTAAAGTTATGGGGTTTATTATCTTATTAGCTGCTTATGAAGACTATGAGTCAGGCTGTGCAGACCGAACGCTGCAGAGATCTGGTAGCGGTAGGTACACATTACACTGTCATCAAAGAAGCCATTAAACACCCGTGTGCCAATAATCTCAGGAGGCCAGAGAAAAGCTTTCATCTCTTTACGTGATGCACAATTAGATTAGGAGAAGCGCTGTGCTGAAATGAGAGAGGGAATGTTCGAGTGTTGTTGATGCTTTACAAAATCATATGGATATATAACAAATCATGTGCTTACAGACTTTAAATCTGCAGGGACCCCCAAAATAATAAAGAAAAGCACAATTGTATCTCTTTTTTTATATCTGTACCTTGCATTAAAATTACACCTGCTATTTTAAATATTAAACGTGTGCTTGAATACACCTCGCATCTGGATATACAGTTTAAAAATCTCCATCATTTGATCATTATACCCTCCTCATTTAGGGGTCACACTCATAACCCTCACCGTTCCAATATATCACATGTTGTGTGTTTACAAAGCCAGTGCCAGATTTTCACACACACATAAAATCAACACAATTTGATTTTGATTTGACCAGAGGATGGTGCTGCAAAATGACTGTAATTATGGAGACAGAAATAGATCAATTTATTGTTTATTCAGTTCATAATTTCTCTAGATGTTCTTGAAAAACATTTAAGGACAAATATAGCTCACCAGGTTGCAACGGTCAAGTGAAAGAAGTCGAAGTTATACCAACTTTTAACTCAAGTTTGATAAAGACATGTTGGAAACTCATATGTATGCTAATTCTGGCATGATGTGAATCCAACATACACTGCTGCCAAGACTGATAATGTGCACACATATCTCTATGTAAAATTCAGTTTTATAACTTAAAAAGATATGCCTTATATTCCACAGAATAACATTACTTATTGTGCTGATCTAAAACAGCACATATAGTGCCGGTTTAGTCGGTTGTCCTTAGTTTTAAACCTGATTCATGCTCATGCCAACAGAAATACTAGCTGTTGCTGTCAAATCAGTTTCTCCCAAGACATTAATTGCTTTTAACTAGCCCAAAAAAATGTTAAGACAAATGGATGTGTTATTGTGTGTAACCATCTGTCTGTCCATACAGTTATTTTTCTGCATTAATTATGACCTGTCAACATGTCATGTGGTGATTGGTGATGGTGAGCTGTGATGGGACGGCTGCTGTCAAACCAGGCACTGTTGACTGGGGAATGACTCATTTCTGAGTGGAGGTGAAACTTTGAAAAGATGAAAAGAAGAGCTTTGGAGAAAGATGTTGTGGTTAAAACAAGATGGTAGGAATAGTCATGCCGTTGCGGCAGTAAGTAAAGTTTAGTGTAATAGACCACCCATTTATCTCAAACTGTTTTCGACTAATCAGTTGACCCTTTACGTGGCTACTGTCTGTAGATCTAAGAAAACAAGAAAGAGACAAATATTTCTGTCAGGATATTGAGGTCCAGTTTGATCAAGACAAACAATCATCATACCGAAGCTTATCATACAGAAGCTGTTTCATAGTTCAGAAGGCTTAATCAAGTTCTCAGCAAAGTTTCATTAAAAAAATAAAACAATAATCCATTCATAAAAAATATAGCATAAAGTTGACAATGCAGTACAAGCATGATGCTAAAAAATGTGAATTGCATAAAACATGTGTCACATTTCGAATGAAATTTGGATAAGGATGCAAAAAAAAAAAAAAAAAAAAATCTAATTTGATTCCACCACTTGTTTTCAATGCTACCATAATTCTAATAAAAAAAAAAAAAAATATATATATATATATATATATATATTTTACAAATGACCCAACATTTTTAATTACATAGGTCCCAGGATTTCACAAACCCTTTTGCAAAACCTCAGCAGGTCAACATATACCTAAAATTGATGCAAGTTTTGTTGTATGCATGTTATAATATATATTATTTTTTAAACAGGACACACACACACACATATATATATAGTTTGTTTTGGAATGTATTAGTGATCTGAGTTTTGTTGATTGGAGTAAAATATTGGATATATATATATATATGTTTTTTTTTTTTTTTTTTTTTTTAAGGGACACTCATCAATGTATAATCACTTATACATACATGCATACATATATATATATATATATATATATATAATATATGTGCATGTATGTATGTGTGTATGTATGTATGTATATATATATATATATATATATATGTATGTATTCGCTCTCTATTTAATTTCATTGCTGCCTAGTATAAACTGATGAAGACATTATTACATTTTCTTCACAAAGTCCATCGCTCTGGTTCATATCAGTAAACCCCTCCACCACACTTTATCAGTCACACTGACACAAAACCCTTCAGTCAAACTTCTGGATCAGTATCATCTGAGAACAGACTCACTCCATGGCAGTTTCATCATTCTGATCGCGACGGCTTCTCCAGGCATGAAAAATTCATCTGAGTGGCTCAAAAAAGTGGCACTCATGTCAGCAAATAGAGCCACACAGGGACTGATGATGCAAATCATTATTGTCCATGCAGGAGATGTCGTCTAGCTGGAGTTTACAGCAGAGGACTCTCTGTTAGAAGAAATCCTAAAGCTACAGATTCATTAAAACATATTTACCAGAGACTATAATAACTGAAGCATGCCACATTGTAAATCCTTACAGTGTATGATTGAAATGTGTTATTCAGAACACCAATCATCTAGTACACACAGCGTACTAGAAAAAACAAAAAACGCAGGGTTTTTTTTTTTTTTCATTTTTGGGTGAACTATCCATTTAACTGAAATAATGTTATCAAACCAACTTACAACAATAAGTTTTTACCTTTATAATATACAACCTTAAAAACACAGGTGGTATAGGGAAAGCCACATGATGACTCAAAGTTCATCACAAATAGCTTTTCAACAAACTGAGATCAATACTAACACACTTTTAATACTAACAAAACACCATTATGGTAACAGAAAACACTAAAATAATACAATAAACGTTCATTTAATAACAAGATGTAACAATGTAAATTTATGGATTTCACAGTAAATTGTAAGATGACTTGTTCTTTTTCACACACACACACACACACACACACACACACACACACACACACACACACACACACACACACACACACAAAAGTACAAATACATGAAACGTCCAATTAGATCTATTATAGTATAGTAACGGGAACTTACCGTTAATCACATTAATTTACAGTGAGTCACAGGGTCATTTTAAACAGATAAATGTATGTTATTTATATTATTATTATATGTCTAGGTCACTAATCAAACTTTTGTGACAATGATCATGTGAACTAAAAAGGTAATATCTTCTTGCTTACATTGGCGCTCTTTAGAATTTATTAAAATGGATGAAATAGTGTCAAATTTGGTCAATTTAAATAGTAAAATTGTGAACCCAACGTGTGCAAAATTATCTACTATGGTACTATGGTACTATGGTTTAGATTTTTTTCCATAATAATAGTATTACTTATTATTATTATGGAAAAACATCTAAACCATAGATACTAGTAGATAGTCTTACTAGTAGATAATTTTGCACACTTTGGGTTCACAATTTTACTATTTAAATTGACCAAATTTGACACTCTTTCATCCTGTAATTAATATATAAATACATTCCAAAATGATATTCAACAAAAGTAAATCCGATAAATGAGTAAAACAAATCAATGGATTATTTCTGTATTTATCAAAATAAAGACATATTGGATTATAATTACAAGCATTTATATATGTTGTGCTTTATTTTTTATTTTTTTTTTATTTATTTTTATTATTTAATTTAATTTGCCATTGTTTTTTTAACCCAACCTCACAAACCCCCTGCAGTTCCACCGTGAACCACTAGGTGGTTTGCAAACCCTCTGTCCTGCAATTTCATTTATCAGCTGGCTCATACACTTGCTAATCAAGGCTTCAAACTGAGGCTTGAATTTGACAAATAACTTATTCCAGATTAATTATACAATGAAAATGTCTGGATGGATTTAAATCCTCCCAAAACCACCTGAACCTGTTTGCGGGTCTGGTGAATTGGCAGCCACATTTTGTATGCTCATATGTCAACATCTTGGCACACATCAATTGGCTAATCAAGAGCATTGTTTCCCTTGAACCTTGTAACAAAAACAACTGGCCTTCCAAAACAACACCGATGGCAATAAAAATTATTTTAAGGGCTTTATCATAATTGAATTTAGATTTAACCTCTCCTTCAGCACCAATCAGATCAATCAGCTGTTAGTGTGGAGGTGGACTTTTAAAGCTCAGTGTTCTGCAGAGAGAAAGTTGCTGAGGCATCTCAACACTTTTTCTCTCATGATTTCTTTTTTTTTTTTACTTCTATTATCCTCCCTGTGGTTTCACTTGGATATACGTCACAATAGGGAAGAAAAGACTAATGACGAGTGCATGGTCTAAAAGGGTTGTCCCTATTCTCTTAATGAGTAATTGTGTGTTTTGGGCGTAACATAAAATAAACCAATAAGAGTCTCATCTCCCATTTCCTTTAAAGGGGTCATATAATGCCATTTTTGTACACGCTAATATGATTCTTTAGGGTCTAAATTAAAAGTTTGTAATATACTTTAATTAAAAATTATCATTAGTATTGTAAGAAAACACTCATTTTACCTGGTCAAAAACAGCTCTGTTTTCAGCACACCGTTTAAGTGCATGTGTCTTTAAATGATAATGAGCTTTGCTCACTCCGCCCCTCTGTTCTGTGCGTACACCGTAACACAATAACATAATAACCATAACGCGTTGTTCATTATAAACGTGGGATTATGAATTATATTGAGAACGTCGTACATAGAAAACATGCCGTAATGCCGGGGGGGGTGTTGTGAGGTTTTGTGCTCGTGCACGGCTGCACGCGAAGTCGGAGCTGAAGAAGAAGCTGGCTCAAAACCTCACAACACCCTCCCCCTGTCGGTGATTGGTTGGAACACTATTTGTTTTGGTTTTGAGTGGTTGGTGAAACCAATTGTTTTTGTGTGCAGATCTCAGAGCCTAGGCTGCCTACAGAGACACGTTTTTTTGACGGCATGCTTATGGGGCGGGCAGCTAGCGGATCGTTAGGAAAGATTAGATGAATGTGATAAAAAAAAAAAACTTGGGCCTGAAATCACTGATACAACCTTTAATATAAAGGTTAATAAAACGTTACACTCACTTCTTCTGGAGGTGCAGCAGGAACACAAATAGTTGGTACCGATCCTTTTTTCAGGAGCAGCTTCTTAGCAAAACCAGCTTTATACTGACCTCGTTTATAAAGCAGTCTGGTGTGTGAAATGATTTGCGCAAACATGAAAGCATTGACGTTGATCATGGGGAATATTCCCTTCAAAAACAAACTCAGCCACTGCGTCTTCGGCGGTTCGGATTTAGGAACATCAAAATGACTGCTGTGCTCCTTATTACACCCAAGAACAGAACACCACAATCGCTTAGACGCCATTCTGCTCATAGACAGTGCTCCAGCGTATCAACAATGACTGCGCCGGTCTGCGCGGACTATGATTGACAGCTCGCTCACGAGCGAGGGCAGGTCTGTGTTGAAACGCTGCTGTCAATCAACAATCGTGGGAGGGGCATCGATTTTGTGAACGGCTTGATTTGAGATGGGGGAAAACATATAAGAAGATAAAAAAAAAAAAAACACTGGATGGATTTTTATCATTTTATGATGGTTGTGTACAGGCACTGCCAACACACATTTCAGTACAATCAACTTGTAAAAGTGCATGTACCATTATATGACCCCTTTAAAAGCCAGTTGTGCTTGCGTCATGGCGGATTCGCTATTTACATGGCGGAATTTGCAAGTGGAAAGACTGAACACGTTTCCAGAAGGGGAACGGATCATGCTCGTGTGCGAGGTTAAAGCGCAAGCAGACCATCTACAGGACAAGCCGGATTCCACCATATATTTATGTACACACTATAAATCTTTTACATCGTAATCTTTTTATTTGTAATATTTGGCATGTTTGTGTGCTGCTGTGCATCCCTGTGTGTTTAATAAGCAGAGCGTGCGCATATTGGGGACCCGCCTGTAGCCACATATTACTAATGTGCCCTTTAAATAGCAAAAAAAACAAGGCGAACAAATGGGCGCAAATGCATTTGCTATTTAAACAACGTGGTGCAGGACGTGAAAATGATAACTGCGTCGGGCTGAAACTAGCAAAAACTGCATGACTAGCACTTGCATCGTGCCTGGCGCCGCATTGTGCCAGGTGTATGATAGGGCACCAGAAATACCATAAAAAACAACATAAATAAGCCTATTTTTTGCCCATCATTTGCCAGAGCGCATAAATACAGGATGCTTAAACATGATTGGGTGTTTTAATCTGGAACTGCCTTTACCTTGTATGGCATCCTTACACACTGTTAATTTCCATAAATGGAAATCAATGCATCCGTCAGATTTTGTAGACTCTGTTGTTTCATCTCTTAGTGGTCTTCCGTCAGCTCCTCTTGAAGAGAAGATCTTACAGTTGAACACTGATCTTCCCACTAATTTAGACTCATTTGCTCCCCTGAAGTCTCACAGTGTCTCGTTTGCTCGTTCTGCCCCTTGGTGTAATGAGGACCTGCGCTTAAAGAAAGCGGCTTGCCGTAAATTGGAGCGCAAGTGGTGTGACTCAGGCCTAAATGTATTTTATCAAGCTTGGAAAGACCACCTGGGGGAATATAGAGCTGCAATTGAGTCTGCCAGATCTCTTTATTTTTCTCAGGTAATAGATAACAATCAAAGTAATCCTAGACATCTCTTTCATACTATAAACAGACTTCTTAAAGTTAATGTTGCCACATCTCTGCCCGTATCAATGCAGCTGTGTAATGATTTTCTTCATTTCTTTAGTTCTAAAATTGACAATGTTTATAAACTTAATCATGCTACACCTGTTCCCTCTTCTACACTACGTTTGTCTAGTTTCTCCGGCACTTCCTTTTCAACCTTTTCCCAAATTGATTCTGAGCTTCTAACTAGGGAGGTATCACGTATGAAAGTCACCACTTGCTTACTTGATCCCCTCCCTACAAGCTTGTTTAAATCTTTGTTAAATGCTTTGACTCATTGTCCCCTGCTGGTCTTAGCATTGTGCGTACTGGTGTTGTGTCAGCAGCATTGAAACCTGTTCCAAAAAAGCATAATACAGATTTGGATAACTTGAATAATTATCGCCCTATATTCTTTTTCTTGCAACATTTTTTTAACGTGTTGCGGCTTTGCAACTACACAGTCATCTTACAGTAAATAATCTTTTTGAGCCCCTTCAGTCTGGTTTTCGAAAATGTCATAGTACTGAGACAGCCTTGGTCAAGGTCACCAATCATCTGTTAATAGCTTCAGATTCTGGTTTTCTTTCTATCCTCATCCTTCTTGATCTTAGTGCCGCTTTTGATACTGTCAATCACAACCTTTTACTCAACCGTCTGGAAACTGTCTTTGGTGTTTCTGAGACTGTTTTAACCTGGTTTAAATCTTATCTTTCTGAACGTCAACAGTTTGTCTGCATGAGTGGTTTCCGGTCTGAGATCGGCTCTGTCTGTACGGGTGTTCCTCAAGGTTCAATTTTAGGCCCCTTACTTATTAGCATTTACGTATTTCCACTCGGACTGCTCCTAAGATCGCTTGGGCTTAATGATCACTTTTATGCAGATGACACTCAGATTTATATTCACTCTAAGCCTGGTCAAAATTGGGATGTTCCTTTTTTAATACATTGTATTTCTGACATAAAAATATGGATGTCCCCAAAATGTTTGTGTCTTAATAGTGATAAGACTGAGATATTGCTCATTGGCTCCTCTCTTCAGCTTCGTAAAAGCTGGCTCACTAATTTTAAACATAGATGGCTCTGTTTTGGAGTCACAAGCTAAATTAAAACAATTAGGAGTTATATTTGATTCAAGTTTGACTTTCGACTCTCATGTGCAGTACACTGTTAAGAACTCCTTTTTTCATCTCAGAAATATTGCTAGACTCCGCTCTATGTTATCCCTCTCTGTGATTGAAAGGCTTATTAATACCTTTGTTTTTTCCCGCATTGACTATTGCAATGCACTTCTTTGCTGGGGTTCCTAAAAACATGCTTAAACTGTAATATGTGCAAAACTCAGTCAGGAGAGATGAGCATATTACACCAATTCTAAAGTCTTTGCACTGGCTCCCCGTCAGGTTCCGAGTTGATTTTAAAATTCTTAAGCTCACATATAAGGCACTGCATGGCCTAGCCCCTCAGTATCTGTCTGCACTTTTAACTTTATACACTCCCAAACGTCATTTACGCTCCTCACAAGCTGGTCTATTGGCAGTCCCACAGACACGGTTGCGTTGGGGACAGGGCTTTTTCATCCTACACTCCTAGGCTTTGGAATGCACTCCCTCCTCATATTAGAGATGCACAGAATCTAAATATTTTTAAATCTTATTTAAAAACTAAATTTTTTAGGTTGGCATTTCCTTGCTTGTCTTGACTTTCATACTCTAGTCTTATGTGTGTCGTATTTTTATTTGCTTGTTCTATCATGTTAAGTGCCTTGAAAAGCTGCTTTAAAGGCGCTATATAAAAATAAAGTAATTAGGGCCCAAGCCCTGAAGGGGCGAAGGCCCTATTGTTTTCGTTAGGATTATTAGGGCCCAAGCCCTGAAAGGGCGAAGGCCCTATTGTTTCCGGTAGGATTATTAGGGCCCAAGCCCTGAAGGGGCGAAGGCCCTATTGTTTTCGTTAGGATTATTATTATTATTATTATTATTGTTCTTCAAGGGTTCGGGGGCTTTTGGGGCCTTTAACGTGCTCAAAAACTCATGAAACTTTGCACGCCGGTCAGAACCCGCGGCCATTAGGGCCGGGCTGAAGCTGGTACCCGGGCGTGGCAGGGGGGCTCAACAGCGCCCCCTAGAACACAATCTTAAATCTTGGACACATACAAGAACGTATTAGTATGAAACTCGGTACACATATAGATCTCATCGGGCCGAACAACTTTCGCGCTCTAAGTTATTAGCTCTGCCCAACAGGAAGTCAGCTATTATGGGTTGTTTGAAAAACGCATGCTGTGGAATTTAATGTACTCCTCCTAGGGAATTGATCCGATCCACACCAAACTTGGTCAGCATGAAGTCAAGATATTGAGGATGCTAAATTGCGGACGGATTTTTGATATCTCGAACGGTTTGGCCGTGGCGATGAAACGAATTTATAGCGAGAAAAGATAAACAGGAAGTGTGTTATAACTTCTGCATACATTAACTGATCTTGATGAAACTTCCGCAGTGTGTTCGTTGTAAGAGGCCGATCACATGGATGTGACTATTGTGAGTCAAAGTTATAGCGCCACCAACTGGCAGCAGGAAGTGTGTCACTTTCAAAATGCTTTGAAATCACCCTCTTATTTTTACCCGATTTGCTTCAAACTTTATGTGTATAATGTAGACACACGGCAGATGTAGACCTGTGAAAGGTTTATTGATATCTTAAATACTGTTGCCGTGGCAACGCATCAAACTTTAATATTCTTTTCAGATGCTTTTGAGACTCTTAACATACTTGAAATTGGATGAAACTCGACAGACACATCACATTTATTAGCCGGTAGACATGTGCAAAGTTTCAGAAACGGGCGTGGTGAGGGGCTCAGTAGCGCCACCTTTAGTCAAAAATGGGGGCTTAGTTTTAAGTAGAGTCACAAAAATCGTTATGTATATTGTTCTCATCAAGCCGGACAACTTTCTAATTTATAGTCATAAGCTGTGACCAACAGGAAGTGAGATATTTTGGTTTGAATGTGATTTTTTGTAGAATTCTCTCCCTCTCTCTCTCTGCCTCTGCGTCTCTGTGTGTGTGAGGGGTGGGGGGATTTGTCTTTTGAGTGAGATTTGTTTAAAATTCCTGTTTTTCAAGGTTTCAGGGGCTTTTGGGGCCTTTAACGTGCTCGAAAACTCTTGAAACTTTGCACACAGGTCAGAACCCTCGGCCATCAGGGCTGGGCTGAAGCTGGTACCCGGGTGTGGCAGGGGGGCTCAACAGCGCCCCCTGGAATGGGATCCGAACACTTGTCCATAAATCAAACACACTTGCATGTAATGATATGAAACTCGGTACACATATAGATCACATCGGGCTGAACAACTTTCGTGCTCTAAGTTTTACGCCAGCCCAACAGGAAGTCGGCAATTATGGGTTGTTTGGAGAACGCTTGCTGTGGAATGCGAAGTACTCCTCCTAGAGAATTCATCCAATCCCCACCAAACTCGGTGTGCATGAAGTCAAGACATTGAGGATTCTAAATTGCGGACGGATTTTTGATATCTCGAACGGTTTGGCCGTGGCGAGGAAACGAATTTATGGCGAGAAAAGAGAAACACGAAGTGGTATAACTTCTGCATACATTAACGGATCTTGATGAAACTTCACCAGTGTGTTCGTGGTAAGAGGCCGATCAGATGGATGTAACTATTGTGTGTCAAAGTTATAGCGCCACCAACTGGCAGCAGGAAGTGTGTCACTTTCAAAATGCTTTTGACAAAAGTGGGGGGGTTAGTTTTACCCACAGTTTTAAAAATCAGTACGTACATTGGTCTCATCGAGCCGGACAACTTTCTAATATACAGTTATTAGCTTCGACCAATAGGAAGTCAGATATTTTGGTTTGAATGTGGATTTATTTGCAAATTCAGCCTCTGCTTTTTACCCACTCCTGCTAAGTGTTTTTTTTTTATTCACACCAAACTTTTTTAACACGATGAAAATACATTAAACATGCTAAATTGTGAACGGATATTAAATATTTCAAACGGTTTTGACATGGCGAGGGATTAAAATAATGTCAAAAAAGGAATCAGAAAGCATCTCATATATTCTTAAAATTTAATTATACACCATTTATTTTTATATAAAATTATACAAATATTAGAACTAAACCTATTTTATTCTGTTTTTGCAATTCAAAAAGTATGAAAAAGTTAAAAACAGGCTATTTAGTGCTATTTGTTTCAACAAAAAAGCAAACATAGGGCTATACTGCCCTCTTGTGTCCAAAAGGATATCAAAATAGTATATAAAACGTTTTACTAGGTAGGCCTATTGTATTTAAATATAAATTTATTAGGTATATGACTGTGAGGATATTTTCCCATCGGTTAAGCGACGTGTGACACGAGCGGGTGCTTTTAAATCGCTAATATAAAAGTGAAAGTAAAAAAACGGACGTCCGCACGGACATTGATAATGGTGCACGTTGGAAAGAATGATACTTTTAAACATAACACTAAACCGCCATTAGGTGTCGCCAGGCGACCATCTTAATGAGCGAGTCATTGATTCATTCGTTCAAACGATTCATTCCAATGACTGAGTCATTCATGATTGAGACAGATGTTTATGGATTGACCATTGAATCTTTGAGTCAAGCGATTCGTTTCAAAATGCTGAATCATTCAGTAATGA